>NC_142251.1:18720075-19033496 GCF_052056855.1 Sturnus vulgaris | reverse complement strand
ATTGTCTAAATTTTATGAAAATTATGTACAGATACGATATAATGGTCTTTCTTGTCCTAGGCTGAATGCTATCCAATTTAATTTCAACTTAAGTTGAATTTCAAATCCCAGATGTCTTTGAAATCTATTATAATTACCATTTTGGAAAATTAAATTACCTATATTTCCAGCATTGGTTTCAGAATTTAACTTAATTGTTTTGTGACTGTCAATTACAGCCTAGCTTTGGAAATACAACAGCTATCTTCATGCAACTCTTCAAATTATTCTTATCTTTTACCAGATCTTAATAGAAAGGTCTCAGTATATGTGAGACCAAAAACAGAGCTGATCTATCAGTGATACAATTCCTATCTATTTCAGAAATTTCAGTCATGCTGAATGCACAATAACCCTAAAAATGCTTTTTTTTCTTTTTTTATAAATTTATGTGAAGCAGCAATCACACAGGGAGAAACCAGCAAAATAAAAATTGTTTAAGAAAAATATTTTGGGCAGGAGTAATCTATAAATACTTTACAAATTTTATATATTATATATTTTACATATATATTATATTAAATATATGTGTTTAAAGTAAATTCTCAGGGACAAATTTAAAACACAAAAACACCAGTAATGCATTTCTTTTCAGTGTGACTTCAAATATAATTGATGACTCCATATCTTAATTATTATTGTTTGATTACATGAATTATAATCACAATAAATTAATAATTGATTGTTACAATCAATTAATAACTACATGCAATGAGATTTAGGATATTACATGTACTGTTGATTACAAAATTTATTTGATGCTCCTGCTGCAATGTTATGGTAAATCAAGAACAGCAGCACTTCAGCAAAAGGCAGTTGTTTTCAGGTCAGTCTCACCAAATTTCAGATAGAAGTTTCTTCAAAAACCCCATCTCAAAGGGACAAAGCTGCCAGTCCCTACACAATGCTACAATTTTTTGTACTCTCTAAAGCATGCTGATTTCCATATATACAAAAAAATTTTAATCCTGTAGGTGCCAGCCCTTCTCCAGTGGCTTCCTCCCATGCTGTTTAGCCACTTCTGAACTCCCTACAAACTGAACTTTCAAGTGACAGGATCATCAGACAAGATACCATGTTTGTAATATCTCAGCTCCTGTGCACATTAAGGTCCCACAATATGCTGGGTTTTATTAACTTTGGCTCCAGAGTAATAGATTTTTAACAACTATAAAAGAAGATCTCAGATGGTAGGATTATAAATTTTTGAAGAGGTAGTAATTCAGAAAAATGTATCTCCATTAATTTCTAACATATTCAGGCCTTCTTTTACGACTGGAAGTATTAGGTCAAGAGGATGTTGCTGGACTGAAAAGGAAGCAGGGCCTTCTTTCACTGAGAACTACTCAAACTCTGCATTTGCCAAGCACATAGCCAAAACCAGAAAGGACACCTAGCTTGTGCCATTTGCATTTGTGCCTTGGCACCGGTGTGACACCTCCCTTTTCATTCTCTTTTTGTGGTCATCTCCTGCTAAAAGCTGGTATTGTTTAGGCTGTACGGCTCTTCCAGAAGCACAGAAGTGACAGGGGAGGATACAACATTGACGACTTGGCCAATGAATTATACAGCTGCTCTGAATGCATAGCAGCCTCCTCAGGTCTTGGATAGCCCCCTAATATTTTGAGGCTATTGGCCTGTAATGCAGCTTTATAAACACATCTGTCATCTCTCCTCTGAGAGTCAGCCACATGACCAGCTCAGCTGAATGAGCAGAGAGCTAAGTGTATTTCTCCTTCTCCTCTCACACATGGTTGATACTTTCGAGATAAAAAGACATATTTGGAAAATACCATGCTACTTTGACAGTAGCAAAGGGCTAATTTCATCTTCTGCCATTGGGGATCTTTGTTGGGTGCAGTCCCCAGTTAATTTAAGTATAACAGAAAACCAATCTAGAGAGGAGTATGACTATACTGTGCCCTACAGCCTATTATCTCTCTTATTCTAATCAATGCACTCCCCTGATTTTTTTTTTTTTTCTTTTGCAGTCACACCTATACAAGACTTGCAGGTCATTGTACGTTAAATATTGTGGATCATGCATGGCTGAATAGCTGAAAAGTGTTCCAGATGTGACTAAGAAGTGCTACTGAGTATCAAATGATGTTTCAAGTCCAACTCTCTCAGTGTAAGTTAGAAACAAAAAGAAGTAAACCATCTGTTACTGAGATACAGTGGTTATTCTCTACATGCAGTTATTTCAGTGGGGTCTCGTGACCTCCTGAGTTCTGTAGCCTGGAGTTCTACAATGATAACAGATCTTTGTGCTTTCTGCTGGTGAGAATTCCAACTTCTTTGGGGAACAAAGAAAATAAGTGGTCTTCTACTACTGGAGGAAGTGTTTCCAAACTGATTAAGGCCTGGCTGAGACTTGGAAAATGTAGAAAAAGCTCCATCCATATGCATTCATAACACAGAGTCTAGAAGACAACATAAGGAAGCAAATTTAACTGAACGAGGGACATTTCTAAAATATCTCCAATTTTAATCCCTGGAAGTTACACAACCAGCAGATGAAGGCTGTGCTAGAGCAACACAATTTAGCTGGAGAATAAATGCATCGAGTCATGCAGATTGACAACACCTTGACCTTTTGCATTCCGATATATTAGGCACTGGATGAAGCAGTAACTCCACTGAAGTCAAAGGCAAAATTTATGCAACTTCCAAGAGAACAGGATTGAAACCAGCAGTTTTTGAAATGGGAGAGCATGAGTAAAGACTATTTCCTTCACCAAGAGAAATCTTTCTGTCCTGATTCCAAAGTGTGACCACTCTGCCAGAAATGGAAACTATGTAACTCTGGAAGTTTTCCAGATTGATATTGAAATTCAAGACATCAGTATTTCTTTTCCAAGCGAATATAATAATGATATACTCTGAATATGCTGAAAACAAAGTCAGTTAACAAAACCCATAACTTATTCCAGGAATACTCATTTTCAAGGCCTCCCAGAAGTATATAGACTTTTTGCCATGAAAAGTAATTCCCACTAGGCCAGAGGGATTATGAATTTTCATGGAAAGCTTTGTCTTTCTCAGCTATGCAAATGAAATTCAGATAACCCATACAGTCAGTCTACAGAACCCTAAAATGCCTTAAGCATAATTAGGAATAAAAGAGGCCTGGCTGCCTGACGGTGATGATTACCATGTCCTTCAGGTAAGTGTGCACTAGGCAATCTAAAATTATTCAGCTCTTGGGAGTGTGTGCTAATCAGAAGTTCTGCTAAGCAGAACTATTAACAGTCCTTTAAAATAACCCCTAAAACATTCTTACGAGACATAGGATAAGTCATCAAGTTATATTATTTTATGAATCATGAAACTTGAAAACATGCAATTGAAAGTGTGTTGACATTTACTTCATAATGTATATTTGCCTCTAATGCTTTTAGAAAATGACCCATCTGCATTTTTCAGAAGCTGTCCTTTGCATTTCCCTGTCTTTCAAAGCTCTAGCCTGATTCTCCTTTTGCTTTTGCCATGTAAATGAAGAATAGCTCTAATAATCTTAAGAGGAGCATGTTAGTTTTATGTCTTAACTCTTTTGTTGGAAACACCTGCCAGTTTGAGTTATCCATCAGTTCATAGAATATGTCCTGAGTTAGAAGGGACCCACAAGGACCACTGAAATCCAGCTCCTGGCCCTGCACAGCACCTTCCCCAAGAGTCACACCCTGTGCCTGACACCAGTGTTCTCCAAACACTTCTTGAACTCTGTCAGGCTTGGTGCTGTGACCACTTCCCTGGGGACCCTGTTCCAGTGCTCTGCCACTCTCTGGGTGAAGAATCTTTATGTAATATCCAACCTAAACCTCCCCTGACACAATTTCCTGCCATTCCCTTGGGTCCTGTTGCTTGTCACCAGAGAGGAGAGATTGGTACCTGCCCCTCATCTTTTCCCTAGTGAGGAAGCTGTAGACAGCTATGAGGTCTCACCTCAGTCTCATTTTCTCCAGGCAGTTGGCCTGCCTACATTCTATGTAATCATATTTTTATCTGAGCCTGAAAGTCACTGCCACTAAACACATTTGTTCACTGGAATTAATCTCATTCATAACACATTCTTAAGGGTCTTAACAGTTGAAACCCCCTAGTGTCAGAACTTATATTGCTGTTTCTAAGGTACTGCATGCTTGTATTATTTTGGTTGTTGCATGTATTATTTCACTAATTTCACTCTTTAAAACATATTTCATTTGTATAGCATGAATAGATCTCTTTCCTACCACGCTGGAAAAAATTTAACTGTCAACTCAACATCTTTTTTCCAAGTCTATGCTTTTGTCTAGCATTGAAGAGGAAAAAAACAAGCACATTTTTAGAAATATTTTTTTTAAACAATGTGCTTTTCCTTGGGCCTAGACCTTCTAAATAGGTCTTGCTGGAAAGTGGATGTCAGCAAGCTCTACTTTTCTTGTTTGAAGGTGGAAATTTAATGGGCTATGGGGTTTTTTTGTTGCAATTCTGAGTGGAAAGGCACTGTCTGCTATGATCAGGAGAGGGAAAATAAAAGAGGATGAATGCCAAAAGAAAAAAAAACACATAAAAGAATTGACAGCATTCAAAGGCAAGAGGTTGAAAGCCTGTTTCTTATCATCCATTTTTGAAAGTAAAAGCTTTAAAACTCAGAAAGCCTTATTTAAAGTAGGGAAGTTTTGAGTTTAAATAGTTGGCTGTTGTTGGATTGCATTAGGACCTTACCTCCTGCTTACATTGGAAATCCTTACGACATGGTAATGCCTGTCAACCACACTGAGTGACTCCTCTATCCCCTACACTTGCAAACTTCTCATTGCAATTAAATGATCTCTGAATAAATCCCTCTTTATGGAGTACAACTTAATCTGGTTCTGTTTGAGCCAATCACAACAGAAGATTTGAAGTCATGTCCTTTCCCTGATGCTGCTGAAGTGCTGGCATTTGCTGTGCTCCAAAGCTTTAGAAAGGCATTCTCATTAGTCTGATTGGAATCAGTGTGCATGTGTGCAAACAGAGAGTGGGCATTCACAGGGAACACGAGCTACATGCTCCTTTCAAGTACCACATGAACTGTTGTTACCCTTTCATCCAAGTGATTTGAGTACTCAACTGAGAAGTGGGAAATGGTTTCAAATGCTATGTAATGGGACAGAGCTGGTAACACATCAAAAAGTTTCCTAATCAACGTTTAGGTTCAGGTTCAGGTGTATTGCAGCCAGTTTTTTCTCTTGATGTTGCTTTTACTTTTCAGTTCAAGAGGGGCTGTAAGTCTGCAGTTCAATAATTAGAAATGACTCCTGGTAGGGAAGGGCTCACACAGGGTCTTGACTGCTTCTGTGACTGAATAATATAGAAGTCTTAAAAGTTCATTAGGACACCTTTCTGTTAATTGAGGACTTTGACTCCCTCACAGCAACTGGTGTTGAAAAGATCTCCACCTGTTTTTAAATGAAGCTTGAAATGACTTGCTGAGGGAGCTAACAGTCCAGACCTGAGTGGAAAACTCGCCTGCCTCATTTGGGAACTGTAAGCAGAGCTCAGTGTAGGTTCTTCACTGCTCACAGAATCCTTTACCTTATCCCTTGTAACAGCTGCAGGGAGCTTCTAGGGAAAGTATATGTATGCAATCAGTTGTCTTACATAAGGCAACTCTTAAGAGCAGCAGGCACACACTTTGTGCTGTTGCTCTGCATTTCATCCCATCTTGCTGCAGGCCAAAGCACAGCCCACCTAACAGCACAAGTTGGGTTGTGTCTTGCAGGACCTCTACATCATTTCCATCATTAGAGTCCTGCTCAGGCTGAGGTACAGCAACCTCCCTTCCTGTCCGGATTCCCAAAGCAGCAAAGAGAGCACACAGAGTGAAGAAGCCCCTTACCTTTTCTTAGGGGCTTCTCCAAGCTTGTCCTCTCCCTCCTATGCAAAAGCTAATACAAGATATATGGCATCAAAGGGCTTTTCTTGAGCAGGACTAATCACATTGACAGTATGAGCTTGATGCTTCCATATAACCAATGCCTGTTAAGCTTTGCAATTGGTGCAGCTTAGTGTTAGGTGCTGACCACATCCAGCTGCTTACAGAACAGAAACACCCCACTGTTACCTAAAATTCCTTCTGAGCCCAACCCCATTCTACCTTCTAGAGAACCTCCAAAGCCCTGCAAATACACCTGAGAGAAAATATATTTTGTTTTATATTTCACCCTAAGTTTATATTTGTGTATTTTTGTATATTAAGTATTATATATTTTTATGCTTTTCAGTGCCAGGTATAGTTAACTTACACTGTATTTTACCATCAAGTTCTTCACATTATTTTCACAATCTATTTCCTACCTAAATTAGGTACCTCAAAGTGCATCAGGCTCTCTTCGCTGTGAGTAGGATCACATGAAACACTTTACTCAACCCATAAAACATTTTTACCTTCCTCTTTCTGCTGTGCCATTAAACAAATCCATATCACAACAATTTCTTTAAGCTTAAACTGTATCTACTAATGATCTTCCAGAAGTACCCAAGTGACTGTACTTTCCAGGGAGGCTAAGTGCCTCCAAGTGACACACCAAGCAGCCAGTGTCTCTGCAACTCCACCTGCTACCAGCTGAGCAGCCATAGCAGGTTTTGCCCTAGAAGATGTGCCGAGAACCTCCTTCTGTTTTCCAAACAGACATTTTTAGCTCTGATAGAGGAAACACATACTCCAGGGGCCAGCAGAAATATATCCGTGATTACCTATTTGAGAACATTTCTATTTTTCTAAGCATTTCCTTATGAATGTGATTTTTTATTCCATCGAAGCAATGCAAGCGGCATTTGCCTGGAAGCCAGCCCTTCTTGAAACATGTCTTCCTCCCGAGAGGTTCCTGTGCACATAGCCCGATTTAGTTGAGTAACCCTTTCATATTCTGAGTAATTCTTAGAAATAATTCTTGCTTCAAAAGGCTCGAAAGACGAGATTGATTTACGCCTGCTCCTCATCGGGAGCTTCGATGCTGATTTCGGCGATGCAAACCATCACGTAAGGGTTTTGCATCAGACGGTGCGGACAGCGCACCGAGGCGAGCTCGCTGTCCGCGGGCGCACCGCGTTCCCTGCGGATGGGCTCCGCACCGCTCCCCGCCAGCCCCCGGCCAGCCGGCTCGGCGCAGCGGCCACTCACCTCCACGAAATAGAAGCAGGGCAGTAGGGTGACGCTGTCCTTGGTCACTTTGCCCTTTTGCCGCTCCTTGGCGGACATGCTGGCGGGGCTGCGGGCGGCGGCCCCGCGGCCAAGCGCAGCCCCGGCCGCTCGCAGCCGCCCGCCCGCCGCGGGTCTCCTCCGCCCGCCGCCGCCGCCGCCGCGCCGAGCGCTGCGCCGTGCGCGGGGCTGACGTCAGGAGCCTGCTCGGCGGCGGGCGGGGGTCCCGGCCGCCTTAACCCCTTCGAGCCGAGCCAGGGACCGGCGGGTAGGGGAGCCCCGGGAGGTGCGCCCGCACGCGGGGCTGCTTTGGCTGCGGCAGATTTGTACGCACCCGTACAGGTTTGAGAGAATCCTGAACAGGATCCCGGCGGGCATCGGGGTGTTCGGGATGCCCCTTGAGGAGTCTGCTGCGTTTATCTTGTTTCTGGGAAAGATTTTTTCTGAAACAGAGTAGTAGAACGTTGTATAGCATTCCTATACAACCAATGTTCTCTTCTTGCAGGTGTACTCTTTTTGAAATCAAGATGCTAATGACAGCTCACCTCAGTCTTAGTGCCAGTCAGGGGGAGTAGTGTGACTGGGACTGAGCCAAACTGAGCTCTTCAACCCCATGTGCAATACCGAGGCATGTGATATCTCTGAAGTATCTACTGCAGTTCTTGTTACAGTCTTGAAGAGAACAGAATTAACCTGAGCAATTGTTTCCATGGTGAAATGTGCTAAGATCCTATTTATGGATCAAAGTTTGCAGCCTTTTCTCAGGCAAGCTCCTGTTGATGTCAATGAGAGGTAACCTGGCTAAGGCCTGCAGGAGTTCTCTGTAAAAGATAGCATTTTCATTCTTTGAAGCACATTAATAAGGTCTGCAAAAGTTGACTTGTCCCTATAAGCTTATTCTTACATTGTGATGTTCGGCTGTAATGTACAAGGAGAGAAGTGTGACTCAAGCAGTCGTTGTTTATTTCCTGTCTTTCTCCTTTTGGGGGAAAAAGAGAAATTACCTGCTGTTCTTGTTCAGATAGTAGTTAGTATTTTGGCTGCTATGGAAATGGAGGTGAAGGCTCTCATCAGCCCCTTTTCTTTTCTCACTGTTCTCTTTTCATTTATCCAGAGTCGATATGTGAATCCATGCTCTGCAATGAGTAGACAAGCTTCATGAGAGGGTAAAATCAAAAATGTACTTCATGCCTGCAGGCAGGTATGGAAGGCAAATCTGTAGTCTGACTCCAAATCATTGAAAAAGACTTTTCAGAGCTGTAACACACGTTGCCATACCAACACATCTTCCCTGTTAGGAAAGATTTACAGTGTTTCTGCTGGCTCAGAAGTCAGGGCAATTGTTGATAGCCTTGTAAAAGGCAGGTCAGGGGCCTCCAGGCAGTGGAGGTAGCCAGAAGGGTTACTGGGAACAGAAAAACTGTGAGCAGAGAAGATTTTTGTCTGTAAATCAGCACTAAATTCCAGGAAATTACTCTGAGTGGTATGGGGATGTCCAGTAGTGGTTCATACCCATTAGCACACGTCTAGCCTTTAAATAAAATAAATATCTTTTTTTAAACTTTGCTGGTGGGTTACCCCAAGTAAAACAGCAAGAGCTGAGAAGCTGTTGTAGAATTTTTTCTTGCCAAATATGTAACTGTTATTGGAGAGAGTGGGTAATGAGTGATACCACTTAAATTGCATTTCCTGTATCAGCATTGATTGTTGTGAAATCATGAATCTGGCTTGAAAATAATCAGCACACTCTAATAAAAATTATTTAAGAGTTCTTTTTCTGCCTGTTTCACGCATAATTGCTTCATTCTGGGAGACTCAGGGGGATCAGGTACTTCTCTGGTAAAATGAACCAAAAAACTCACATTGCGATATAACTTTAGAAACTGGAAAAATTCCTCCTATAAATTACATTTTATCTTTGGACTGCCTAAAGGCCAATTAAGAGTGCATTTATGATAGGTACAGTGAAACACAATAGTAGCCAGCCTCTATTCTAGAAACTCACTATAAAGATGTGTCTGGTGGGAAGGATACCATGCAAGCTGTGTGACTGTTGTTAGGGCAGGAAGAGTTGTGCTAATTCTCTGTGTTTGTTTCTTACAGAGTTAGGAGAGGGGTTATATGTGAGTTAGCTGAAGTGGTTACTTTTTGTTAGTGACAGATCTTGCCACAGAATCACAGAACATATTGAGTTGGAAGGGACCCACATGGATCATCAAGGCCAACTCTTGGCCCTGCAAAGGACCATTTCTGAGTGTCACAGCATGTGCCCAAGAGCATTGTCCAAATGCTTCTTGAACTCTGTCAGGCTTGGGATTGTGACCATTTCCCTGGGTCAGCAAACACTGAGAAGGAAGATGAGCCTTCCTCCTGGTATGCACAGTGACCCAGTTCCAGCCTTCATCTTCAACAGAACCTTGACTAACAGTCCTTTGACTAATTCCCCTGTAGGGTTCTGAGTCCACCTGCTTCTCCACTATACTGGAGATTCAAGACTCCCAAAAGTCTTGAGACTCTAGTGTCTCTGAAAACAATCAGTCTATCTCTTGTTCATTCACTCAAATATTGAGTAGCCTGTCCACTTCTTCCTGTAGCTCCTTCACCTGGTGAGACGGCTCCTCACCCACAGCACACCTTCTGCAAAAGAACTCATCATCCCCAGCCTCACAAAGAGGCATCAGGCACTCCTGGGAACCTGTGACCGACCTACATCTTCTGTCAGCATGCTCTGGCATGGCTGGCTCAGTGACTCTCACAGCTACATGGGATTCTAGTCCAACAGAGGAGGAGAAGGCTCATCAGTGCCTGTGTCCCAGCATGGGGCAAGTCTGTCTCACACCAGTCTAAAGGTGACATTGATGGGCAAGTATGGACATGTCTAGAGTGCATTTCCCACCCTTCTCTCTGGGCTTTCACTTAGGTCCTCACCTAAGACTCAGCTGGAACAACCATTTTCTCAGGAATAAGTAACCAAGGTACAGCTAAGATGCCACTTCACCATTTCTGTTGTGTTGCCAGCAATGGATTCCTAGCTGCCAATGGGGTTGGCAGTACATTTACTAATAAATTGATAGTAAATTAAACTAATTTCCCCAAGTCTAGTCTGTTTTGCCCAAGACAGCAACTAGTGAGTGATCTCTCTGTGTTCTTTTTTGACCCTTTGTTGAGCCCTTTGTTATATTTTCTGTCTCTTCTCAAGCTGAGGAGGGGAGTGATAGAGCAGCTTTTGTAGACACTGGGTGTTTGTCTAGGGGCAATTCACCACGAGTGTTTGATCCATACCATCTCCTAAAGGAAAATGTGCTGGTGGTAACTAATTCAGAAACACCTCCTGTCCATTTCAGTCATGATAGTCTTACAAGAAGGTGTGGTGATGTGTGACTTACGAATGCATCTATGTGTTGGATAGTCATATGTACAGGATCTGCAATATTCCTGACAGCTTTTCTACCCACCTTCAAGCAAATTCAGAGAAGTGTCATAGAACATTTAGCATAAAGCATAAAATTGTTTGTTTATGCTTTGCTTCAGCAAAACCAATCAAGCTCATAAAAACATTTAAAAGAGTTGGGGAACTAAAATATTAAATTCATAGATGTGGACAATAGGCCTCTTCTGACTCATCTAGAATGAGTTTTTAGGAGTGATTTATTATTCCGTCAACAAAAAGAAAACTTGGCAATCAGTGGATGCCCCTGGTGACTGCAAGCTGATTTTTTAGAGCTCAGTTTGAGTTAAGACCTTGGCCCCCTAAAGCATTGTTGGTGAAACTTCTTTAGGTAAAGAAAGCACCTTTCTTTGTGTTGTCAGGCAGACAGTAGCTGCTACAGTTATTAGAAACATGATATGAAATTATTTTCCAGTACAATCTAGTGTGTTAGCAAAGTTGCACTGCATTAAATGTGACTGCAGGTCATTGTCTCTTTGTCCAGGTGCTTTCTTCCCTCTGCAGCAAAGTCTGCCTTTCCTCCCAGGCTTTGGTAAGTTCTGGACACAGGCAATGGCTGTTGTTTCACTGCTTCCATGGCAACAGAAAGCATACTGCAGAAGCAGGGACCAGTGTTATATCAGTGAATAAACCCACTTGCAAAGGTAGTATGAAATAATATGACAAAGATTTAGAGGAGCTGGTGAGTCTATGGCTATGCAGATTACCTGATCAGAGAGTGGCTCTGGATGTTTGTAGCAAGCAGAAGTTTGGCCAGAGGCTGCAGCAGCAGCTGCAGTTGCAGTTACCATTGCTTAGTAGCCTAAGGAAACCTGCTTTCTTCTGGTCACCACACAATTTCCCTGCAGAAAGGCCACTTCTGGGGTTCTGTGCATGGATCAGGGTTAAATCATATTATATAGATAGATTTTGTTTGTTTGTTTTGCCCACTGAATGCAGAATAAATGATGTGAACTCAGCATATTAAAACAGTAATCCTCTCTGGAGAAAGGGTGGCATATGGGAGCTGGGCTTTGCTGTGTGGAATTGACAGATGTTTTTTGTTCTGCTTTGCTTGCCATATCAGAATTCAAAAATGCAGCAGTGTGTGTTTGTACATATATTCTTCTTTCCCCCTGACACTTCCCAGTCCCTCAGGAAAATCTGTTTGGGGGAATTTCCTGTGTGTATTAAATTCACAGGTTATTCTATAGGTAAATCTGCCCTGAGCAAGTGAGGGGATGTTGCTTGTTTTAGTCATTCATTAAAAGATAGTTCTGGTCATAAGACAGATACATTTTTATGAATATTTTATGAACAGGCTTTCTAATCTTTGGTGCAACTACTTAAGTATAGTCTGTTATTTGGAGGAATAAAACTGCTGGCTTCCAGGACAAAACTCATGTCAGAAAACATGGCAGCATGTTTTCCAGCATCTAAACAAGGTACCTTACATATGAACCTGATAAATGCTATGAAAGGGAAAAATTACAGGATATAGCAAAATTGGATAGCTGAATGTATCAAGGGCATCCCCTTAATTGTCAACACTTGCATTAGCTTTCTTCAAGTGCAGCATTTTTTTTCTTTTTGCTTTTTCATGTTAGGGCAAAATTTTCCTCTTTGACCCATCTGGAGATCTCATGTTGGCAGCACATAGCACTCTTGGATAGATGGCATGTGACAACACTGGGACATTCATGGTGGAACAAGTTCAAAACATACAAAAGAGATGCACAGTGCAGATGGGAGAGTTAAATTCTGCTTTGAAGTTGTAATTGCAACAAGCAATTGTTTCTCTGCTATGCCTAATAATCTCCTGTTGTTGTAAAGCTCTGTCTTCTAATGTCTTTTCCTTGGCTGCCTGGATATAGGTCACAGCTTTAAAGTAGCAGATGACTCTGAATGATTCCTGGCTTTTCTGCTGCCTTTTACACTGCAGTGTTTGGTTTGAAAAATGAATTTTGCGTATTTTGCATGAGTCACGCTGAGACCATTTTTCTGAATCTGTGGCTTTAAATACTATTTATGAACACATTTACATAGTATTTTGCAGACTTACATGCCTGTGCTTTCTGGCCTTAGGCAAGTTATGAGTTGCAAGCCATGTGGTTGAAGAAGACTGTGGTTTATATGAACTGCTATCCCTTAAGTCAGATTTAGCAACAGGCTGAGTGGTTATGTGGCTTTTTAGTGAAGCTGCCTTGTGGCTGGCTGATGTCAAATCTGTGTTCACTGTGGATTGTGCCCAGTGTGTGTTGATTTCTATTCTAATAATGATAGATTCTTGGTTACCTGCACACATCTGTATTTAAGATCTTAGTTACAGGCATGAAGGTGTGAAAATGTCAGAATGTGAAAACCCCAGCCCATTTCTGGAATATCAAAGATTCTTTAAAGCAACTTTGTGTAGATATCAATAAAAAACAAATCTGGATTATTGTGCAATGACCTGTCACAAATATTTTGCTTGAATCTGGGCAAGTTATCACCAGCTAATTAGATATCAGCCATTTGGTGCATGAGCTCAGGCAGAGAGAGGTTCAGTAAGAAACTACAGTCATGCAATTAACAGTAGAAACCATTTGTCTAAATGGAAATGCTGGAGTCCCAGCAGAAATTTTCTTTGCCCTGCAGTCTGTATGAAGTACCATGTCCAAAAAGGACTGGTATACTTGTCTGACATTTTCAGGACTACAATAGCCCGTTGATATTTATTAGTCCATCCCCTTCTAACCACTGCACTATTTGCTCTTCAACATAGTTTTGCCATATCCAAGGATCTGATGTCATCTTTTTTAAGCTTAAATAAACACCTTCTCAAAATAGAGAATTTTTATGAAAAATGCGTGTTTCCAATTTCTTGAGAAAGGGGAAGTGCATGCACGACTTTGAGAAAGAAATTTAGCAAGTGAATTGTAACAACACAAAATAGTCTTATTCATAGGAGGTAGCAAAAAAATATCTAAAGTACTAAAACTTGTATTTTTAGAGTGTTCTTAGATACTCCAAATTCAAAAGAGACAAAAATATTTTCTTTTTGCAATATTGAAGCCCAGTATTAACTTCCATATGAGTACATCAATTATTTTGGAAGTCTGTAATCATAGTGCTATTTGTTGTCAAGGACAGAAATTAGGTAGCCTCACAACTGACAAAAACTCCTGTCCCACACTATTAATATTAATTTTCACAGTTAGTAAAACCAAGGCATAAAAACCCACCCTAGGTGTACATATGCACACATAAATATGGGGTTCTGTATTTATGAGGTCTTAAAGCAATGTGACAATTGAGTGAAATCATGTCAGCTAAAAATGACTGCAATTCCACAGTAACACTCAATATATATCAGGATTAATATTTATACTGTATAACACCAGAAAACTCTGACTGAACTAACAGAAAGGAGAAAACCATGAAATACTTATTTTATTATTTGTATAACATTTTCCTTGAAAAAAATCAACATCATCAGGCAGCAGAAAAATTCATTGTCAGTAAATGTTTGAATAAATGCAGAAATAGCACAGTGCAAGAATCAGTCTATCATCTTGTTAGAATAAAAGTGAATAAAAACTTATCTATGAATAAGTTGAGTAGAAATATCTGGATTATAAAAAATAGTTGAATATTCCTGGAGACAGTGTTCTTTATAAAATTAGCACTTGGGCAAAAATATAAGAGATTATACAATAATTTTGTACCTTGGTTCTGTAATGTGAGAGTGAAGAGCTGTCAGGTGGCTTTCAGCCCCTTTGTGATCATGCTTAGAAAGCTGTTAAAATCGACCATTGCTGAATTAAATGTGGAAAAGTCTGTTAAGAATGGAAATGTAGACATGAACAGACAGAAGGTGTCCACCATAGAAGTATCTTGCTAAAGTTCGGAGTGCAAAGCCTGAACAGAGTTGTGAGGGCAACTGTAATAATAAGATATCTATCATGTAAGGGGGTAATTCTCCTGGTGCAGTTCTTCATCTCTTCTGACTGGAATATCTTAAACACCTTCAAGCCATTATGAGTTCTTGCTGAATTTTAAGGATTGTAACTATTAGATGTAACTTGCAGAAAAAAATGAAGATACGTGGAAAATATAAGATGGTTTTGCCAGAGTGCAAGCAGAAGTAGAGACTGTGTACAGCTGAGCTGGGTGCAGCCCATGGCATAGTGCAGGAGTAAGTTCTTGTTTTGTGTAGCTGCTCCAGTAAACACAAACAATAGGACAAATAGGGATGGGGGAAACAGGGAACTAGACATCTCTAATGGCTTAATGAGTGCTTTTAGCCTCAAGTTCTTCCATTCAGCACCTGGCTTTCCCTGGGTGGTTGCTCCCGAATTTGACACATTATAGAAAGAAAATGGTATAAAATCTTGGGAAATTAGGGCTCAGATTGTTACCTAAGATAAACCAAAGTAGCTCAAGTGTACTCCGACTTTGTTGCCTGAACAACAAAGCTTCCAGCTTGTGGAAGCATTCAGGAACACCAAATATTTTAGGAAACATAATTCTTGCAGGCCTCTGCTTTGTAGACTGGCTGGTGGAGAATTCTCCTGCTGGCCTTATATTTCTGCAGTGTGTCCCTCAGCCTGGTGAAATGCCTCCAAAGGGAGATCTGACGTCTTTACGGTGTCTGTAATATCAGTGTAAGAAGCCCTCCAAATGAGGGACTAAAGCTTTGCTCAAATAACTTAAGAGGAATTAGTTTTTATTGTTGGTTTTGTAGATGTATAGAGGGGAGAAGCTGTGTAGCCCAAATTCAGCAAAATTCAGCTGCCATTTCCAGGGAGTTCCACCCTAAGGGGACGCTTTATGAATTAAATGGTGACATCTACAAAAGGGGAGAAGCTCCTTTTGAATGCTGTGGGAGTAAATGGCTTTTATGGACAGACAAACAGCTGTCAATTAACTGAGGAGCAAGGAGCTGTGCATGGCCTGAGGCAGCAGATCACTGTAGGCTAACTTTTGCTTTAGTAAAAACTGTATTGAGATAAAAGTGTAACTTCAGCCAAATACTATCAAATCCATGATAAATAAGGCATTCCTTCTTGGAGATATTACTTTAAAAGTAGCATTTTACATACTAGGATTTCAAATTGCAGCTTAATTAGAGACCAGAAATCCATTAAAATCTGCTTTCCTGTTGTGGACAAAGGGATGTCACTCTGACCAGTTTTCAGCAGTACCCCAGAATTTCACTGAAATATAATTATTGATAGCTTTAATCTAACTTAAATTAAAAAGCAAACTGTTGACTTTTCAAAGAAGCAAAACCTTACAAAAATGTTATTAATTCCAAATTAACTCAAATACACAATAGAGTAGTTTTATCCATCTTTACCAGGAGTTCATTTATGTTGATTGAAGGATTTATTTGTTTCGAATTTAAATGTCTTTGATAACAGAATATGAATATAAGAACTTATTTGATAGAATGTAATTTTCATGTGGTTTTCATTATTATTATTTGCCTTCCTGCTCTGGTAGAATGCTTTCTAGATACAAATCCTAGTGATAAATAGGGAACTGTGACCAGTGACAAATTACATATCTAAACCCAAGGAATATAAATGAAGGAGGTATTATTTTTGTAACTGCTTAATACTTGATTTTACCATTCTTTGAATGCGCTCATCTGTCTCTCTAAAGGCAATAATTTATTTCAGCTATTTTTTCTACACTTTACTGCTTTGGTAACAGAAAAGTTTACCACTTTGATGTAAAATTCTACATTTAATTGATAATAATAAAATAAGAGTGTGGGAATAGTTCCTATTATTCACATAGGAATTTAGTTCAGGGAGTCTGACCTGCTGTTAAAAGATCCTAATGTTATAAATTTCACTATAGTAGAAGAAGTAGGGCAAGTAATCAGCAAAACTTTCTTGTTTATGTGCATGCAACTTGATGAATATGCAGATGAACCCTGTCACCATCTTTGGTACCAGAGGAAAATTGTTTATGACTTCTGGATATTATTAGCTAGTTTATTTATAGCACAAAAACAAAATTAAAAGCAATGAATGTCCATATCATCCAAATTAAACAGGCTAAAATTCTACATTTCAAATTGCTCTGAAGTCAAGATTGTGATCATTATCAAAAGGATGGAAAGTATTAACGTTTTCCCAGGACTTAAAGTGTATCCATTCATCTGTTAATGGATTGGTGGCTGGAATAATGAGTATTGATTTGTCTTGGGTTATAGATGTGAGGTTTGGAGATTTGATGTGATGTTCCAGAAGCAGGTATATGTCCATAATATGGATTGTATATTTCAGTGTTTCAGTTCTTCCCACACGTTTTGTATATTCACATTTTATTTTATGCTCTCTAGATGCTCATGCATCTCTTGTTCATATCTCTTTCACATATTTTCTCCATTTTCCTTGCCATTTCAGCATCCCAGTTCTATCACACAATTCTCTATAAACCTTTTATTTTCTTCTACCTCAATGTCTTGTTTGCTCCCTCCTCTACAGTTTCTTACTTTTCTTGCCTCTCCTCATCCTCCCTTCCTTATTGTTTTCTGTCATCCGGCTCTTCCAGTCTTCCATTTTAATATTTTCACCCTCCTCTTTTTACCTTTGGCATATCTGTTTCCAAACTCCCTGCACCTCTCTCCATAGTGCTCCAATTCTTTGTTTTTCCCTATCGTGCTGCCTCCTGTGTCCTGGCAGCCCAGCAGCTCTGCTTAGGGCAGTAGTTATTTGAGACAGAAAGCAGAAACCGGGAGACTGAGCCTGGAAGTGAAGAGCAATACGACACCCTTCTCTTTACTTGCTTACTGTGCTTACCATGCCCCTTGAAATATTACCTGTACCCAGGTCACCGCTGTCCAGTGGCACTGTCTCCTGTTCCCTGACAGAAGTGATGCTGAGGAGCTGTCCAAGGTATGGCTGGCAGTCCCATCTCTCTTGTCCCATCCCGTTTTGTCCTGTCCTTCTATCTCTTTGTCCTTCAGCATTTCAGCTTTTTTTTTTTTCAAGAAAGTGACTGAAGATGTAGCCTGGAAGCCTCTCTTTCATCCTAGTAACTCCACTGCTGTCTGTGCAGCAGGATCTGTTATCTGTGACCAGCTAATAGAATCCAGGATAGCAATCTCAAGGTGCTGGAGTCAGTAGGATGTTGCAGTGCAGGCAGCTCAAACACCACTTTAGCTGGGTAACATAAGGAACACAGTGGAAAGCTGTATCTCTTATTGCAAAGCTTGGCAGAAGAAACATGCAGTTTATGCATGGAGATGGAATTCCAAACAGATTACCAGTGTCCTGCTTCTCTAATCCCTTGCCTAGTTAGATTTCTCAGATATGCATATATGTTGTTCTGCATCAAATTCATACCATCCAATGTGATTGTTTTTAAGTGCTGGGAAAATGCATTTAAAATGTTTTTCTCTGCATTGCTGTCAATATTGTGAACTGACACCTAAGAACACTTTCATTCTGTTGACCCAACCTTTCATTTAGAGTATATGTAATGGATATCTGATGTATCAAAGATGTGCTGAGAGATATTGACAGGTACAGGGGATCAACCTTCACCTCTCCTTGTTCAAAACAATTATTTGTTTTCATGGGCATTCTCAATAAAGTAATCTCAATTCTTGCCCATAATATTTTCATCATCTATTTGATGAAGTAACATCTCTACACAGAGGGTTAGGGGAAGATTTCTGCAGTTCAGTTTGCTTAATTTGTACATTTGAGAATTCTTTGTGTGTATTTAGTTTCTCAAAATCTAGAAAAATAGGCTTTTAAACTCACCTTCTGAAAAGCAGAAGGGTGGCATTGGCACAGAATATAAAAAGTTGCTGTTTTTGTCATTAACTTTTTTCCCCACTTCTTTTTTTCTTTTTTCTTTTTTTTTTTCTTTCATAAAGTCTGTGTGCTGAAGTTTATGCTTTTATAAAATGGAGATAATGTGCTTTGCAGTGTTAGGAGATGGTATGAGTGTTATGTACACCATAATTAATTCAGTACTGTGAGGCCATTAGAAGAAAGTCTGTTATTGTGAGTTACTGTAACACTAAAGATACTCAGTTGGGTACAATTTCTAACAACATCTACTGTCTCCTTCCCAGAGGAGCTATGGGACTCCTCTACTGTCCCTAGAATTTTTAGGATCAGGTGTGGTAACGAAGTTTAGCCTCTCCTCTGTCTAATCTGTTCTGGTCACACTATCACTGAATAACTGCACAGCAATTCTTAGCTCCTTCTGTGTCTCCAGAAGAATTTCCAAACAATATATAAAGTTCTCTAAGAAACAGTAAACCTGAGGTTGTGACTTCCAATGGGTATTTTCAATGGCTGGTGTCTTTAATGCAATTACACATTTATAATGACACAAGGGGGATGATGTTTCATGTAGAAATTTCACAAAATAAGAAATAGGGGTTGTTATTATTAGTGCTGTTCTATGAATTATCTCACAGATTTTCCCTTTAAATGTAACACATAAGATTATTATACATATGTAATAATTTGTCATCTTTTACTATACATAAATTCTCAAGTACCTTTTTCCTCAATATATCCTGAATCTCTAAGTAGTCTTTTAAAATGTAAAATATCAAAGGCAAGAAATAAGGGTTGGCAAAGAAATGCTGAGATTTTTTTTACATAGATCAGCTATTTTTCCAATTTTTTTCCTGTTATGAAAATATGGTGAACCAGCAGTGTTAGCAGTGCAATGAACAAATGTCTTGGATATCAGTTCTGAGTAAGATCAGCTTTTTTATTTTGTAAAACTGTTGACTATGGGAGAAATGGAAGCTGATTCTTAAGCGGTGGTATAAAAAATAATTACAGTCACTTGTGATTTATAAAAACTATTCCTAAAAACATACCTCTGGCATGTAAGAAGAGAAGTTTGCCAGGTTAAGTGTAGTACTCCTCGGTGGGTTTTTACTTCAGGAGTTGTGTGGACTCTGGGGATAGGAGGGAGGACAATCCCCACATGGCTCTGTAGATGAAAGTTGCATTGATTTAAAGCTCACCCCTGCCACCACAGATCTATAAAGAACAGGTTACTTCATAATAAAAAGCAGAAGAGAGAGCATTTTTCTGAGTTATTTGCTACTAGTTAATCCACCCCAAGAAAGAAGAATTTCAATAAGATACCGCAGAGAGGTGCAGATTACACCTGACATAATGGGACATGCATTAATATTACATTAAATACAAACGTTAAAAGGAAATATTCATAGCTGTTCCTCAATTTTGACCTTTTCCACCTCTTCAACCTACACAAAGTCCTGGAAGTGAAATACTACTTTAAGTGCTAGTTTTATCTGGAATGGATTTTTTACAGTAATCAATATATCAGGACAACATCGTTTCCCCTCAAGAGTTTCTCTGTAAAAATTGTTGAAAACCAACAGCAATTGTTTGCCCTCACTTCCAGTCTGGAGTGCTTAACCTGGGATGGAAGAATCCTGCTGAGTTCTTTGAAATCCAATGAATCCTCACCTGCAATTAAATGCTGCAGATGGCATTAGTTACTCACTTGTAGCTGATAGCACCAATGCCTTCTAGTGATATTAACCTGCCCCCTGAGCATTGCTGTTCTTCTGCTGGTTTGTGGGAGTTGTTGATGAGAATTGGGCCTAAGCAATGTGTTCTGTATGAATGCAGCCAGGGTGTGTGTGGAAATGTTGGTTATTGCTCAGTTCAGATGCTAGAAGTTTCACTGGAATGTCTAAGGGAAACTTTTACATCTTCAGTTAGTAATTCTGCCCTCCAAGATTTCATACAAATAGTATGTAGTATGTAGTATGTAGTATGTAGTATGTAGTATGTAGTGTGTAGTGTGTAGTGTGTAGTATGTAGTATGTAGTAAAACAGCCACAATCCCTTCAAAAAGGATGCTGCTGAACGAGAGCAAATAAACAAAAATTTATGTTTGGTTCCTTCATGCTTTCTTAGGAGATGCAAAGAAATAAAGGAAATAATTTTGTGACTGTGGTTAATGGAAAGTACCCAATATCTCAATATAGGTAATCCACCATGTAAAATTTGAGTATTTTAGCATGATCACTTTTTGGATTAGTACTGTATTACACTTCAAAGGAAAAAATTCTGGGTCCAAATGAAGGTAAAGACTTCAGCCAAACTGTATTTTAAAGTATTTCATGAGGAACTGCACTCCTTTGTCTTCTAAAGAAACTGCTTACTGAAATGAGTCCATGATCCCTTTCTAGGCTGAAAAAAGGTAAATGGGAGAAAAAAGTTAAATCATACATCTATAATGATCACATATATTTGCCATACATATAGGGCAGTTTTGTCTAGAGTTGCCTGAGATTTTTGAAAGATATATTTTGGCTGTTCCTTTCTGAAATTTGGATTCAGCTTTCAAAGCATTAAACTTCGTTATAATGATATTGATATTGCCTGCCTCACTGGTATTGCTTACATCACTTCAGTACCATATAATGTTGGATCATTGCTACAAAACACGTCTTTTTAAGCAGAAAGAAAGAAAGACTCAAGAAGGCATAGCCAGGAGAAAATGATTCTCTCTCTCTTCTTGAATGAAGAGAAATATCACAGATCAGACTACACATGCATAATGTATGTATTTTTTCCTCCTATTTTCTCTCAATCAAGTCTGATTATGAGGGGAAACGAAAAAAATAATGGACAGCTAGAAATTGCTGGACTATCTTGTTTAGAATGCTTTGATTATTATTAAATGAATTAGTTATGCCATCAGAGGGAGAACAGCTGCGTTATGAACCAGAAAATAGCCTGATTCTGCCTTCATTTTTATTTTAAACCAGTGAAAATAGCCTATGACTGAAGTCAATGCATCAAATGAATCTTTCAAAATACCTTCCTGGCAGAACTACTCAAAACATAGCCACCTTGTGAGCAAAACCCACTAGAACCAAATATTGTTTCCTAGTGTTTCAGAGCAGCTCCTTTCATTTCCAGTAGGGTTTGGGATCATAGTCTAGTGCTTTGTTTTTTATGTCTCTTCAGACTACACATTACAGAAAGAAAAGATTACCAGTTCAACAAATTTGTAGAGCTTCATGTAGTAAAGGAGCTGACTTAATATGGTTATAATACAGAAGAACATTTGGAACACTTTATAAGAACAAAATATTAATCCCCTTACCATGTGTGTTTTAGACATTTATTTATTGTATATTTTAGGTCATATTAGTTTTAAAATTTGAAATAGACAAAGGACCCTATAAGGTCGTATTTCTCTGAATGTCCTGCATTCTTGCCCCAGACTTCAGATCTGGGAAAACTGGGACAGTTGCTCTGAAGATGTGGCATCAAAGGGAATATTTACTTTGAAATATATAAAGTTGTCTTCATCTTCCTCTGTCAGGATTTCTCCCTCCTACTTGAAAAGGCAAGACTATCTTGACACCTATAATGCAAATTTCTCAGGGATATGTGCTGTGATGAAAATACAAAGGGTCGTCTGGAGAAGAACTGCATTTTATCATTTATATAAAGCCTAATAATGCTGGAAAGAAAATTAGCCATTATGGAGTGTTTGATGGTCAATTGATATTTTTTTAATGCTATCAGCCCAGCAGTGCAGTGATCTGTGTTTAATGAAAGTTGCTGTGTAAGGAAAAAGTATTCATGGTCAAACTGTGTAAAACATCTTTCACAGAAGAAAAGAGGGGTATTTTTGCTACCTCCCCAGTGAGATGGGTACTGCAGAGTTCTTGGATGTCTCGTGTTCTGCTCTCCCATTCTTTGTCCAACACTACTCTCCCTTAGTGCTGTACTCTTCCATGTCACAGGGAGGCCACAGATAAGTGGGCCAGGTACTTGGGTACAGATTAATTCTGCCTATGTTTAGCTACTCAGTGCCCAAGTTTTCCATATAGTCAATGGAATGAGTGGGTGTGTTCTGTGAGACAGAGGCATCTCCAGAAACCAATTCAGGTTTTAGGAGGACCTAATGTACTCCCTGAGTTCTGTTGACTTTTGACTTTTGTAGTCAGGGAGTTGTAGTTGGAAGCCCTTAATTGAGCTACTTCAGTTAAATAATTAAATAACTAAATTTGGATAAACCCAGGCCTTGGTATGTATTTTATCCCTCAGGTTATGCCAGAGAAAATCTGTCTCTTAGAGTGTCAGGCTTAGTTTGAAAAGAATGCAACCCACATATATAGCACTGAACTAAGATCCACTGTGAGTTGCAGTCTTAAGAATGTATCTTCAATTAATGTCATGTCAAATTATGTTTGTGGTGGAAACACACACATATGACATTTCACAGGAAATATGAAATCACAAGCTGGTATTTCACTGAGCAGAGTCCTTGCTACAGCAGCTTGTGTTTGTATAAAGGTTTATCTGCACTGCAATTGTGGAAGCACACGAGGCAGCACTGATTTCATGGCTCTTTGCCCCACCATGGTAACTGCTACATTAGGCTCAAGGCAGAGACCTTTTTCTTCCTTGTTCCATAATGGACTCTTTTGTTGCCCACAGATTTTGCAGGGATAAAAGGTGCGATAAATCTGTGGGGGTTAAACTTCTTGTCCTTTCTCAGTAGGAGCTGGGCATTTTAACTGCACTCTAACATTGAACTGCCAGGTATGGACTGCACTGTATGATGCAGTTTCAGAGCAGAGCAACATTTGCTCTGAAATATCTAATAAACTGTTACATTTCTTTCTCTGTAATAGGATAATGGACCCCTTAAAAATTACTGACTTGGTCCTGATAGTTTTCTATTTTAAAAGAAGAAGAAAAATTTGACTCCCATTACCACAGAAACAAAGCTAACCAAAGAGGAAAATCTGCATGATATGGCACTGAGTGTTTTTAGCACCTCTCATCCTTAGCTCTAAAATGAACTCTAAGATGCTAATTTTCGATTTCAAATTGCTGGTGATGTAATTAAAATAGACATTTTTACTGGGGTTACATACTCCTTCTTTTTACAGTGCCATGATATTTTAATATATGATACTCTTAAGTCCTGAATGTACTAATGTACTACCTTGTGAAAATCTCTTATAGCTATATTCACTCACAGTCTCATTTGTGCGTATAGCTATAACTAACTATTAGTATAACTATAACTAACTATAACTATGAATATATATGTATGTATATACTGTTTTCATGGCCTATTTCAGATATCTGTATTAACAAAAACCAGACAAAGAAGAATAGGGAGGCACATTTTAAGAATGGTGTATTTCAAATCTTCCTGCTTTAATTTAAATAGGTTTCTTGAAATAAATTGAACTTTCAGGCCAAGGAGTAAAGAACCTCTGTTTATACTAGGTTAGAAATATGCAAAAATCCCAACATTCCCTTAAATTCACTTTTGCTTCAATGCTTCTTTCTTTTTACTTCTTTCTAACCTTTCAAATTCAGCAGGAAAATAAATATACAAATCTCTGCTGTGTGTTGTCCAAAGAGAAGGGATGGTGACCATCTGAGGCATTGCATGGACACGTTCCATGGCTGCTGCCCTGGCAAAGCCTGCTGTTTGTAGCCTGCTCAGAACTGTGTGCCTGCAGTTACAGTTGTGACATTGGGACATCTTCTGCCTCCAAACTGGCTCTTAATGGCCCCAACAGTACACTGCACCAGTGGTCTGTCATATTACAGGGGACATTAGAGCAAGTCTCTTTCCCTTTGGATTTTTTACCTTCTGAACTGATGATTTGCCACGTGTCACTGAACATCATGAGGAGTAAAATCTCCCTATTTTGGACAATATCTCTGCTAGAGAAAACTTCCATCTTCGGGGTACAAGTCATAAATTGAGAGTTTCTCAGTGTGATTTCAGCCTTGCTAGAATGTCTATTGAAGGTTGGAGGCTTGTTTTTGTAATAAATACTGAAGAAGAAAAATATAAATAATATAAGCTATCCCATATGCAAAAATCTCTAAATTTGGATAAAGCTGAAAATGTTTATTTTCAAGTGGACAATGTCATACAGAAATAGCATAAAGATCTTAAAGAAAAGCAAATATATATGTGAAATTCAGTAGGAATATAATTGCTTTTCTCGAGTAAATGCTACAAAACTGTACAAAATGTGTTAGTATACACTAAATTCAATGACATTTTCTCATGGGAGATCAATATATCATGAGATTCCTTGGGGTCTTCTTTACAGGTACAGCTACAGACAGCTTTCAGTTCAGATAAAGTGATGTCTGCCTCTGTAACTGCTGCATCTCAGCTGTGCATACTGCATGTGAAGGTTGTCCATGTATGTACTTCACACTCCTTTGTAACTTCGCCCAGTTTCCTGGGTATCAATTCATATTCATATTAAAGCACTTGCAATTAGCCTGCTTGTTGGAGCTCAGAGAATAAAAATGTAAGTGTATAAGGGGAAGCAAAGGAAAGGATGTACATTTGTCCTCTATTGTGCAATTAGCCTCTACTGTACAATTAAGGACCCAAAACCAATCAATGGGTGTACCACTAACTGGATAAACAGACAGCACTCAGCATGAGGAAACCTTGTTCTTTTTTTCATATCTAACAATGACTGTAACAAAAAAGAAATAATAATTGTTTTTATTACCCTCTAGAGAACATATATTGCAAGGCACAATATAAACGGTGGGGTGGGATATAGACTGAATATGCTTGTGAAGAGGGTTTAATTTAGAATTCAGCTGATCTACTTGCAGTGGCACACTTCAGAAGCAACTGTACTGCAATGAAGGGAGTAATCCCAGCATTCACTCAAAATCAGGCCAGTCAGATTGCTTCTATATTTCATGTTAGGCTCTATTAAGTAGATGTTTTAAGTGTTTTTGAGGTGGTATTATCAACAACCTCAAAGATAGTACCACTCTTCAGTACTAAGGCTCATTTTTGTCTGCATTTGGCTCCTTCATTGTTTTTCTGTAGCCTAGAAAGCACTCAGTGAAGAAGATGGAAGCAGACTGACATCCAGGCATGTTTTTTAACAGCATCTTTAATAAGAGAGAGAACAAGTATTTCACTCTGTTCACTCAAGCAGAACCAGTTACGATATGTCACTAATGCAGAGTGCACATGAACCCAAGCATGCTTCCTGCTCTGCTGTCTGCTTTTATCTGTGCGGTGGATATCGCACAGAAGCAAAAGGAACATGAGCCATTTTTTTTTACGTGAGCCGTTCTTTCCGTCTCTGCAGCTCCTCAGTGCAGGAGCACCACAGATCTTTTGGAAAAATATGATCTCCATGCAATTGTATGAAGAGAAATCACGCAGCTTATTTGTTCTTTCAAGCCAACAAATATCTTATCCCCGGCAGGTCTGGTGCAGGCAGGTGTGTGTTGGCGGCGCCTTTAGCCCGTGCGTTCCCCTGCCGGGAGCGTGTGCGGCTGCGGGCGCTGCTGCGGGGGCTGCAGCCTCTGCCGAGCGCTGCGCTCGCTGCTGCCGGGCTCTGCCGCCTTCCTGCCCGCGCCTTTTCATGTGCAAGGACATGGCAGCAGTGCTTTCATCCAGCTGCCCGGCTCTTGGGCAGGGGACGAGCTGCGGGGACGAGCATGGGCGGTGGTGGCATTGCCTGGGACACAACAGGAGTGACACCAAGGCCCATGTCCGCCTTGAGCCCCGGAGTCCTGGCAGTCAATCAGGAATTCTGCTGTCTTTTGAGCATAATTGATTTATAAAAATCAATCAAGAGTGATTTGCATTGCTCCTTGCTTAGCTGTGAGGGACTGTCAGTCATGTGTGCATAATCCTGTTTCAGTTGGCACCAACAGTTCCTCTTGGGATTTTCCACTGCATCGACACAGTTCTTTCAGAAGTGACTATGCATCAAACTTACTCCGTCAAAAAAAGACTCAAATATTTGGCTTTTAAATTTTTAAAAAATTTTCTCAGTAAGTTCATGTAATGTAGAAGCAGTCACATGCTATTAGAGTTTTTCATGTTTATCCCGTTATTTCTCTTACTCCTGGCAGCAGCTGTGTGTGGGCAGACAGCCACTGAGAGCAGCCTCTCTTGCCATGCTGCCCATGGCCTCGAATCTCCCCAGCCCAGTGCTCTGCCATGCCCTGCCTTTTCCCTTCATTGCCTTTTTAAAAATACTTTGGGCACCTTATTTTCCTTCAACACAAGCATTTAATTCCATTAAAAGCGTGTTAAGGTAGTTTGTTTACATAAATGCCTAATGCATATGGATACTTCCTAAAGACTCTTGTTACTTTGTACCTGGTTCTATTACTGTTGATTTAGCAGGCATAACGAGTAACTGATGTTGCTAAGGATGCCAATAATTTTTAATATTTGTAATTACCTAAAATTATCTATCCTCTGGAAGAAATGAGCTAGAGATTGAAATAAGCAGTGAATTTTTTTTAATGCATTGGGGAATTGAATATATTATAAGAACTCACATAGACGAAATGCTGATTAGTATTTAGGGAGGCTAATTATAGCTAAAGATTGCTCTGCAGAGCAGAGGTTGAAATGCAGCCTTGCTGCGTCTGCAGAAATCTTTGAGTGCAGGACATACAAGAGACTTTACCTTTTTGAAGTCTGGTACATGTGTATTGGTACAGATTACAAAATGCTTTTTGTATGCAGTGAGTGATGGATTGGTATGTAAATAAGGAGTCAAAGCATCACACAGCTGTAGCAAAACTGGATACAACTTCCCTGGAAAAATGGAGTCTGATTTCTAAGGGTGTTCATCTAACAGGATGAAACTGTGCTAAGCTTGCAGGATGTAAACAGGAACGTTTTTGCTGATTTCAAGGGCTTTGTGAGCAGGGAATAAAGTGTACTGGAAGGCAATATATGGGATGGCTTTTTTAAAAAAATCTATCTTTGTATATACTTTTCAAGTAGGTTTTTCTACTAATATACAGTTGCAAACTCACAAATGATTTTTGGATTTTGACAGAAGATACTTTTTGCAGTAGAGCTGTTCAATTCTATATATGATGCTTTTTCATACTGAACTTTACATACATTTGCATGCACTGTAGCACCAAGAATATTTAAGCCTTGGGGCATAAAATGAACTCAGAATAGGAAGAAGTTCATCCTTCTACCAAAAATACATTATTGGAGTTAAAACTTTTCTGGAGTAACAGTGCTTGTTCAGAAAAGATATAAAGCTAGATAGGTCTTTAGTATTTTCTTAAATAGTGCTTTGAATGTTTCTAAATTGCTATACACAGCTAAAATTGAAAGAAATGTTGCAAATGTTTATCCAGATAGCTACTTCCTTTACACAAAACGTTCCACTGAAGGCAGCTGGGTAAATCTCTGAAGTATTAGGATTTCGTTCAGAATATTAGTTTTATAAAAATGTAGAATACTAAATAAGTGTTCCGTAATATTTATCAGTAAAAAATGGTAAAGCATATTTCATTTTCCAGCCACCAAAAATTCCCTTTCATAAAGTCTTTTTCTCTGAAAATAGAAAAGGAAACAAAAAATCCAGTAAATGCCTCAGTGGCCAAAGCATTTCTGCTGAAGTCCCTGATTTATATTGGTATAGTGCTAGAGGGCTTTAATGCCCTTCTGCCTAACACAGTCCCCCACTCCAAACTAGACACCCAGAATGGGATCCAATGAGACAGTTTAAAAAGGAAGAGCTTAAACAGTCACTAAAGGGACAAAAATAGGCCAAATGGACATACTCCTTCTGCTTAGGATATTATTTTTGTATAGTGAGTAGGATAACCAAACCAGATGTAACATTTCCATTGTTCTAGAATGTAATGCTTCCCAGATTGCAGAAGTTGAAGTGAGAATTTTATTTGTTTTTCAGATGAATGTTAAAACAATTACTTTCCTAATTATTATTTAAAATTTAGTTAGAAACCAGACCGAGGTTTTATGGGTGACTTCCTCTAAATAGCTGTATCACATATCACTTTTTCTCTAATTTGCAGAGGCACACAGTACCATTCCTGTCCCACAGAGCAGTTATTTGCCATCAGATAACTCACCCATCCTCCTGCCTTGCTCAAACAAGCTTTATTGATTTTGTACCAAATTAATCCACTATAATCATGTTTAGGATGCTCTTCCTATAGGGTGGGATCAAATTAGGGAAACATTTGCATCTTGGTTTTGACATGGGTCTCTGGGCAGCCTATTGGCTGTGGCACATCATCCCAACGATGACTGAGTTCTTAATGCAAAATTAGCATGTGGTCTTTGGCCTGTGAGCGAGGAACCAACGAGTTTGTATGCCCAGAATTGTGACCTCTGAGACACAATTGTTCCTTTGTCATGATCCAGGTACAGAAGGAAACAAAAGCTATTGGGAACATGAAGAGATGCAGGTATAGATAACAGCAATGGATGGAAATACAAAGGACACAAGTTTTAGCTTCTTTTTCAAATTTGCACTTATGTAGCTATAGCTAAAACATCTTGATCTGTGTGAAGCCTTTCTCAAGCCACATCCATTAGCCTTAGTTTCCTGGGAAAAGACTTTCAATAATGTAGCTGAGGGTTGCTAAATATGTGTGAAATACATACTGTGTAATAAAGCCTATTGGGAAAGTATGGCTGTAAAATTTTACAGAATTTGTTTTCGACTTCCTCTTGCCCAGCACCTCCCCCAGGCTACTTCTACAATACCACCATCTAACATGTTGGAGAGGAAACAGCCTTGACAACATTTTGTTATCCAGTAATGACAATGCAATTTTTTTTCTACCAGAGGTATTTCCTAATGCATGTCACTGGTGATGTACCATTCATAAAATCCAAAACCAAATTGGTCTTCTTATAGGAATTATAAACTTCAGCTTCCTACTAGCTTTCTACTACTTATCTACCATGAGATTTCTTTTATGTACATTAGAAATACTTAGAAAACCTCATTGTTCTTGGAAATCATCAATTCCATGTTTATGTATCTTTGGATAATTTGAAGAAAGTAGTTATTCCAGCTGAAATGGAGAGACATCTCGGTGGAGATTGACTGGAGATTGAGTAGTGAGAAACCAGCCAGTGTAAGATCACCCAGAGAAAGTCTCACCTGGTGGACCTGTGGTGTCAGAAGTATTAATTCCCCATCTTTTTAAATTCATCACACCCATTCCTAACTGCTATATACTCTGCAAAATTTTTGTGAGGTACCTATTTGAAGTGCCAGGAGATCAATCCATTGTCACTTAAAATCTCATTTTGAACAACGTGAAAATCTGTTTTAAAATTCATTATAAGGTTTTCAAGACAGCTGAAGCTAGCACTTCACTAACTAGTAAATCTGGATGGATACTAATGTAAACAATTCCAAAGACTATTTTTAAAATGTATTAATTGTATCTCAAGAAATCGTATCACCAAATATTTGATATTATGTACAAAATTATGCAACGTGATATCCCCAAAGTAAAGCTACAAACTTGTTCAGAAAATAGCAATATCTTGAGATCTCTCTGCACTCTAAGGCCAAAAGTCCAATTCATTTCAACAGCAAAATCAAGGTCATTAGTCCTTCATTTCTAAGAATGACAAAAAGAAATTAAAAAATGCCCTTATCAAGAATCATTAAGTTCTCTTCCAGAATCTTTCAAATATCTCAATTCAAGTTGTCCTTCAAATGTCAGTGTCAGATTTCAGTGTGAGGTAGTCATTGCCTGTTCTATTATTACTACTGCTGCCTATCTTGGTAAAAGTCTATTCATAATACACTCTTTTTGAAGATGTGCAGCAAGATATTAATTTGTCTTTCCATCTATCTCTTGTAATGTTTTTATTACAATAGCATCTGGACCTCAGGAACAGACACGATATTAATGCTAGTTGAAACAAAATCAGAAAAAATGTGTGTCTGTCTGTGACAGTGGGGGGCATTTCCACTCCTTGTTACTATGTGACGTTTAGCATTTATTCATTTTATTTAGGGAACTAACCCAAACTTGGCTAGAAGCCAAGTAGAAATGCAACTCATAGCTGTAGCTAAACTGAGAATGGATCATGGCTATATCCATAGTCTAAAACTTTTTAAAAGGCCAGTTTTCAACACAGTGTGTGTGAAATTATGAGCTGCATGCTTAATTGTGTAGAAGTCATTTTAGGCTCTATCCTTTGCCCACACAGTTGTTCTCCCAGAGTATGATAAAGCTTTCAGTGGTTCATTCAAACAAATACATGTCATTGCACATTTTCAAGTACTGCCATTGTCCCAGTAGTTAGCTGCCTACAAGCCTTGTATTTTCTAGTAAGTGCCTTGAGGTAAGAACACTTACATGGACATTTTCTGATCTCACAACAAAGACCCAACAGGCAGTTGTGGTAATCACATGATTTCGACACTACTCACTACTCACTAGAACTGCTACACAATGATTTGGCCCACCTAGATCCTGCTTCATCCACAGTAGCTTTTCTTATTTTGTTAGAATCTGTCACATATTTAACTGTGAAATATCATTTCACTTTATTTACATTTATATCTCTTTTCTGGTGACCAAGTTCTTTTTGATGCTGGTATCCTCATCATAACTGCTATTTCAACAAGCTTTCCCTCTAGAGGTTTTTTTCCTATATGAAAACATTTTTCAGATGTTGCCTACTGTTGGGGTTTTTTTAACTACTTTATCTTAAAAGTCAGATTTTAGCAGCTATGCCACTCACTTGATGATACTATTTAATATTATCTTTTGTGTCTTTGCTTACAATCCCTTCTTTAAAATGTCTCTCATCAGAAAAAAGTCCTCTATTGAGTGGCCAAGCAATCCAGACCCTTCCTTCTAAGATTAGACATTGAGTCACCTTGCAGTTTATTTAATGCTGTATTTCATATATGTTCCTTCTCCTGGGTCTGGAAGAATTCTGTTAAAGACCAGAGAAGGCAGTGTTTCCCATCTGGCAGCTCATTGATCCTGCTCTTGATGAAACTTTGCAGTGACATTTATCAGCATGTAGTAGGATTAATGAATGCTTCTTTTCTCCCATGATCACTTTTAGTAGCTCAGGACAAGTATCTTTGCTCCTGCCAGACTATCTTTGCTTTCCTCCAGATCAGCTTTGATGACTTGCTTATGGACTCTTCAATGAAAATCATTCACACATACCTGGTTTTCGTGTTTTAAATCTGCCCCTCTCCTTATATGCTATTTCTTTATCACTTTTTCTTCATCCTTTTCTTGTCTCTGTTATGATTTTCTGTATAATGCAATTCATTGTCCTCATGTTTCTGCTTATTTTCATTGCCCCTCCTCTTCTAATGGAGCTAGGTCCTCTTCTTTGCCTCTTGCTGTGCCTCCCAGTTTCTGCTTTTTATTTCTCCACCTTGATAGCACAGGGAGCTGTCCTTTCTCTTATCTTGTGTTCATCGCATGAATGGCTTCTTCTCTTTTCTATGTCTCTGTGTTTCAGATCATCATTTTCTTCAGGCATCTACAGTTCTTGAATCTTCCATGATGTGCTGTCATTTCTCCTCCTTCATGTCCTTAAATCCCTTTTAAATACTTGATTCCATGTACCCATGGCAACAGCCACTTCAGATTCTGTGACCAAAGCAAGCACTGAATTAATTCTGCAGTGCTTTCCTTGTTTACCACATCACATAAAAATGGGAGGGCTGATTTTTCTTTTCTGATGACTCATAACTCTCCAGCAGAACTGATGTTTAAACCCTTTTCTTTGGAGCTGAGCGAACAACTCCCAAAGAACAAGTAATTCAGTGAAAGCAAACTTTTTTTCTTTTTTTTCTAGTTACCATGAAACAGAATCTGTCAGATTTTTACAAAGAGTAAATATTTTATGGTTCAGGGTGTGTTGAGCTTTGGAATATTCTTTCACAAACCTTTAGAGAAGAAAGTCAGTGATGGGCACCACATACCTGGTATGGTGAGGGAGGAAATAGGATAGACCAACTTGGTTAGCAGCCATCTGTCACTCCCACAGACACTGCCTCTTGTGAATGAGTGACTGAACACATGTGAAACAATGCAGTAGGTTCAGTCTGAGGGCATGGCTTTGCAAATCCTTGGCAAATGCTAGTAGGAAGATGCAAGCATCCCTCAGTCAATAAGGACAGCTGCTGATAAGCTGATCACAGCACACTGAAGGATAGAGAGCAGCAACTCATGTGTTAGGAGAACTGTACAGCTGTTAAATATATAATGTGCACAGTAGCAATGAGCCAATTAGCAGTGACATGCAGGAGTGGCTATGATACATAGAAGGATGCTTAATTAAGCAGGGGTGGAGGTGTATAAAGAGTTGATTGAACTCGTGTGATAAAGTTCTGGTGCAATTTTTCATGGCAATAATACTAGAAAGAACCTGCTTATCTGATTATACAGATTTTGAAGACTAGTTCTTTTAGCAGAAGTCTTTCCTGCAAATAAGATCCATCTTGACCATCTGTTGCCAGATGGAAGTGTTCTACTTCTGAATCACTGGCTGCAATGACATATTTAGACAATGAATCTTTCATGGTTAGATCCAAAGCACAAACACATATTGAGGTTATGTTTTCTGTTTACTTGGCCTAAAGTTATAGTATGGCTGTATACTCTGTGAACATGCTGTTAGATAGTAGATAGAAAATCCAGCAGTTCACGCCCACCCTTAGTGATGTATGCCAGTTGCTTGAATAAAAAATACATAATTTATCACCAAAAAATGTAAAGACAACATAGAGGACTTATTTCACTTTTATTTTGATATCTGTAAATTTGTTTAAGGAGTCTGAATGATTCAGCATATGTGATGGCCAGCGTAGGCAGTGTTTTGGTATTCAGGCAGGCCCAGAATACAGCTCATCAACTCATATACCTTCACTTACTGGCCTATTCTTAAACCTCCCTGGTGAAAATAAAATTTCACTTTTTTTTCCCTGCAAATTGTTTTCTGTGACTTTTTTTTTTGTTTGTTTATTTTTCAGTGAACAGAGAGTAGGAGAAAAAAAAATACATAAGCTAACTGGGAAGTTTACAATTATGCAGTAAAATTTTAAATTATTGCTGTTTTAATGAAGTATAAAGATGATTATCATGGTTAAGTTACTTGAAGTTTAATTGTGACTTTTTGCACACATTATTACACACAAATTAGGTCTTATGCAGAAGCTGAGAATTGTCAGTGAATTTTATTTCAGCAGAAATAATGCCAGGTTTTAGTCTCAGATTAGCTGGGTCTCTTTGGCCTGAAGGAAATAGAATAAACAAGTGGAATCTGAAGAAATAGCATATAGAGATTTATACATGCCAACCTCCCTGCAGGTTTTCTAAATAGGAAAGAATTGATAAATTATTATGCAGCAATGTCATAGAGACTCATACTGCTGACTTTGTGCACCACTTTGATCTTGAAAAGGAAGAACGATAGCTGCTCCCATCTGCAGTTGTATCACATCTTGTTGGCAATACAGAATTTGCTTAGATAGTCACATGAGGAAAGTACTTAATGTATTTTAGGATACAGTTGAAAGAAAAACAGCAGCTAAAGGCTGGGAAGAAAAACCATTACCGTGTATTCAGCCCAGCTCCCTAAAAACCACTATCAGAAATTCTGCAGATCAGCAGTTCCAGACAACTGGAGATGCAGCTATTCTTAAATACAAATTACTTTGTATTGTTTTGATAGACATGTGATTGTGGTGACTCTATGCTTCTTCTTTGCACTTTTGGTGAACACTAGTGAAATTGACTTTTTCTACAAAAAGTATTTGGAAATAGTAAGTTTCACAGGCTGAGCTAACTTTTAATTAATGCAAGGTGGAATTGACCCTTGCAACAAAAACAATAATGTGTGATATTTATGTCTACTCATAACTAATCAGCATTACTCAAAATTTGAATATTTAGCAATAAAGAGAATTCAAAAATCAGGACAGAAATGTCAGTCCTGAATAAATTTAGAGAAACCACAGTGTGGCCTCACTCTGCTACAGTTTTCTTCTAACAGTACTGTTGATGAGTCACAGAAAAAGTGCATTAATCAATGGGATAAGTTTTATCAGCAGCTGTCTGACATCTGATTCCAGATGATGATAGGCAGGTCAATGTCCATTACTCACAGTGGTCCAGCTCAGCATGCACTGTTGGATAGTGCCTGTGACTGATCACTTGAGATCAGGAATGCTCAAACTGGAAAGAACAGAGAAAGGGTGGCTGGCCAGAAAGCACTTCAGTGACACTAAACACTCAGCTGAGCACTGAGTGAGGCAATGAGCTGTGGGACAGAAGATTCTTATCATATTTGTACCCATGGATACATCAATAAAGCTTGACTCACCCACTGCCTCCACAGCACTCCAGCCGTGCCTGTGAGGAACTCTTGGCAGCTGTAATTCTAGTGTCATCAGTGTGTAATTAAAACAAATCCCTTTACATTTCCATGTTTTATTAGTGAGTTATTTGTTCATAGCTTTCAGGATTGAAGACTTGGTTCCACTGGGTTTAAAACCCAATATAAATAACCCATTGCATGACTGGTGTCATTTATACCTCCCTGGCCATTGGTAATGCACAGGGAACTGCAGCTGATTTGGCCTTGCCTTGTAAATCCTCTCCTGACTGGAGAGCAAGCTGCAGACTAAGACATAACATTCCATATATTTGAATACTTTGTTTCTAAATCAGAGAGCCAAATGAAGACAAAAAGCCATTTCAAGATCTATATTATTCCAGACATTTACACTGCACTAACTATTCTAGTGAATTTCTGCAGAGATTCCCACAGTCAGCTGCCTGTGTGGGAAGGTGTCTGTGGAGATGCCTCTGAGTGGCAAGGGCTTCCTCTTATTATGATAGAGAGTTGCTGCCACATCCGTGGTGGATGGGATTTTATGTCAGCACCAGAATTTTGCTCTTTCACTCCAGTGGGCCCTTTTTTATGTACAAGGCTATAGGATTAAGATTTGCCTTGATTTCATAACTGGAGTAATTTTATGGAACTCTTTTATTGTTTAATCCCACATTAATTTGTCTGCTTGCAAAACAAGTGCATTCTTCCCTCATCTTCTTAACAGAAAAATGACCTTGTTATTTCTGATACTGCAGCTTGTTGGGCAAAACTTAATCCTGTCGCTACAAACATAATCCCATGAATCCTCTTCTTGCTCATAACACTTTTTAGTGTCTGAACTCCTGTGGGAGCTTTTGATTTGGTTTTTGAAGGATTCCAGGTCCTTCTAATGTTAATCACCAGATAATGAGTAATCTAAGAAAGAGAGGGATATATTTTCTATAGTTCCTAGCTTTCATCTTTCATGGTAATAAGATTATCACTCTATGCTGTTCCAACTGTTTTAGAGTTTTTTAAAAACTAATTTTATTTAATTTCAAGAGAGGAGAGTTTAGCTCTCAACATCCTCACAAATGATACACCCATCAGAAGGTCAGCAAAGAATGAAGAAACAAAACATTAGTGCAACATATGTGGATGTCACTGGGGAAAATACTGTGTTGGTATATATTGTACTGCTTCCAATCTGCTGGTGACATTTCTCCCCATATTTCATTTACCTTGACATAGATGTTGCTGTGTGTTGGCAATCACTGACAGCCTGGCAGATGTTACAGGGACCTTGTTGCCTGTGGATTAATACACTTGTGAGGTGGAAGGTTATTTCAAGGAAGGGGCAAAGACAGTAAATGCCCTGGGCTTCAGTGGGAAAGAGCATCTGAGTTCATTACTAAAGTTCACCAGTTAGTGGCACTCATGAATTTCCAGGTGGCAAAAGCAGCCAAGTGTGTCATTCCCTGCTCTAATCAGGGTGATTTGCAACTCTCATGTGTCTCAGCTGATAGCAACCTATTCTTGCACATTTCATATGTCATTGGTTTCACAGCTTACTTTTGAAAATACATTAAATGCTGAAGTTTTCTGCATGATCTTCATCCAAGTCATCTTAAATACTGATTCTCCCCCAGCATCTTCACCATCAGTATGTGTTTCTTCTGTTCCTTTTTCCTGTTATGTAAATAGAGGTAAACTCTCTCCTATTGGAGAGAAATACTTCCCATGTATTTCTCTTGCAGATCTAAAGCCTAAAAGGATCATCATTCCTAAGTTTTCATTTTACAGTATTTTTTGTAAGAGAAAAGCAATTTGGAAATGTCACATATTTGGCTGAGAATAAACTCCCTAGCATTTTACATGAGAAGGTATAGACATTAGTGTACGAAATTCTCTGTTTTATCAGTCCTATCTGCAGATGAGTTCTTTGATATTCTGTAGTTTGGTTTGATATTCAGGTTACATTACATACCAGACTCATCTCTGTTCTGTCAGTTATTCAAAGAATGCCTTTGCTATTCGCAGTTAGCTTCCCACTGCTCTGTCTGTCCTCTGTCCTTACACCCTGGGATCAAAACTAATATGCATGTCAGAGAAAAGACTCTTAGTTACTGCAATACCAAGCTTAAAATATGAGAGAAATCCTCTTGGAGAAAGAGGAATAAGAGTGTGAATATGTGAAATAACTTGATGAACTGTCTTCCTGCAAAGATTGTTCTGAATATACATTTCAGTGCTTCCACCATGATTTAGATTTATTACAGTATTTTTCTCTGATAATTTTTTCAGCCTTAGTAAAGCTAAAAAATCAGCCAAGGCTGATTTTTGTCAGCTTTAGATCATGTATCTTTCTTATATAAGAATGGACACTTTGTTATCTGTGAAAGCATGAGTAGTGTTTGAAAGAGCACTTGTCTCTGTGCATGTACATGAACTGAGAGGTAACTGGATAAAAAGCAAAAGGAAGATCTTCACTAACAATAGTTTTCATAAGTAGAGTATCAATTATTGTAAAAAGTAACTTTAAATTTTTTTCTCACCCCAATGACATTGAGCAGGAACAAGAACCATGAAATGTAAGTAGTAAGTCTGAAACTCCTCGAGTTTGCAGAGCAACTCTAATCCCTGTGCAGCTGAGTATCAGAGCTATGCCTTTGTGCTCACCCATCTACCACCACTGGGGGCTGCAGGTACTGTCAATCCAGCCTACTGCAGAGACAAAATAGTGAACAATTTAAACGATGTGCTAATGTGAGATACAGGGGTTGAATGTATTCTTAGCCACCTTAACAACTAAGTGTTTGACTAATTAGTACAGGAACTATCTTGGTGGGAATTTTGGACTGTCCCAAAGGCAGCTCCTGCCATGCCCAGAACAATTTATGTGTTTCAATGTGTTGATTATCATCTGGGCAGGAAATCTGGACCTTCCAGGAATTCCTCAGCTGGTTCACCTTAGAAAATTGATGAAGTGTATACAAATACTCTTTAGCCCACATACTCTAAGCTCTCTGGCATTATAGTCATGCAGCACATTCACCTCCTGACAAATTGATATTGATGATAAATAGATAGATATTATACAAATGAGAGATAGAAATGTCAGTAACTCAGAGGAAAGTATCAGCATTCTTTATTTTTCTTTCTATTTTTCTTCATTAAAGTGTCATAATCTTCTCTATTCTCCATTATCTCTATGAAGACTTAATAGATTTGGCACATAAAAATGGTTTCTTACCATGGATATTTTCTTCACAGCACAATGACCTTATTTCCTTTTTTCTTGACTAATTCAATGTTCCCCAGACACATTCTCTGTTTAACTTCTCACAAGCCACTACATTTTTACCACACTGGGGAGCATAAGTGCTACCAATAGTTCTAGTGAGATTTATTTGAATTTTAGTAGATTTTTTAAAAGTTTAGAGCACATCTTACATCTCCTGATTTATTGGTAAGCACTTTTTCATTGGTATAGGTGAACTTCACCCCTAAATGGAAAGAGACAAATGAAATAGAATATGCCATTTTTATTTCTAGATAAATCCTAAGTTACAGGGAAATCTGTGATGAAACAGACATCTTGTAATGATATGATAGTGACTTAAATCTGCTTGGAACTTATATAATACACTGTCTTTCCCCAAAAATGCCAGAAGATGGACATACAAATAGAAACCATGGATAATGGAATTAACAAAATGGTGAGATTGGGGAAGTCCATTTCAGAACTAAGGATATTTGAGTTAATTTTTCTGGCTGTGAAATGCAGTATTAAATAGATCCCTTGAAGTCATATTGAAGCTGTGAGCACTAGTACTTCCTCTTCTGTTTCTGAGTAAATTGGAAGTGATTAAAATCTAGGCATCTTTTTGCATTGAAAGTTGTTCAAAGTTTCCCAGGGCTTATTGCTGATATTACATTCTAAGAGGATGTCTCCTTGTGCATCTGAAGTACCTGAGTCAGTAGATATGCCTAGAAATTTCTAGACCTTACGCAGAACAGTGACTCTTTTTTTTTGTGAAAGCATTCTGCTGTTGTGGCCCTGGTCTTGCTGCCCAATTCCCCCTCCCTTTACAGGAGCTAAGAGTTGGTGGTTTAGGGGTAACAGTCAGTGCCAGGTTGATGGTTGGACTTGGTGTCTTAAAGGTCTCTTCCAAACTTAATGATTCTAAAACCTTGCCCTAGAAACACGAGTGCAATTGTCTCAAGTTGAAGATAGGTATAAATTGAGTGAGTTTTGATCCAAATGGGATCAGAAACACTGAGAGAGGGTTTGTATCAACTGTGTTAAGTGAGGATGTTTGGCTGCCAAGCGTGAAGTTCATCCTTGGCTCCCATGCTACCGTTGTTCAGAGCTGCTGCTGCTCAGCCAAATGCTCTTGTCCAGAGCTCCTCCTGGAGGTGTGTTCTTGCTGTCTCTTCCCAAACCAGCACAGCTGTGAATATGACACTCTAGTCTGGCAGCGAGGCAGATTGGTGATGATATGTGGCAGGGGTAGGCTTGTCTGGAGAGGGATCCTGTAGGTTGTTGTTAGGCATGCCCCCAGAACAGCAGCTCGAGAGAGACAGGCTGCCTGATGCATACAGTGGGGTACTGCCAGAGAAACTGTTTCATAGGCTGCCTAGTAACTACTTACAGAAAAAGACTTCATATTACTAAAACAGAGCTAGTTCCTTATCGAGAGATATTTATAGGGATGCTTGTAACATTTCAGCCATACTCTCACAGATGGCTTCTTGATGTCTCATTCAGGCTCACTCATCTTTTTCCAAATTCATAGCAGCAACCTCTGGAAAGGCAATTTCATGTATTGTGTGCATTTATCCTATGTAAAGAGTGTTCCAGACTCTGACCAGTGCCTACCTCCATGCTATGGAAAAAAAAAAATCTGGTATACATCTCAGGCTCTAGAGTTCATCCCTGTTTGAGTGCACTGAGAGCTTTTGGCACTGGCTAACACACATCTGCAGTACTTACACAACATTAACAGGAACATGTTGCTCCTTTGGTGCTATTCTGAAGAAGATGAATCTTAGTCCCTTTTTATTCTTGAACTAATGGCTGAAGAGCAGACACATACCAGTCCTTAATTCTCAGAGCTTGTTCCCTTTTCTTCAATGTATTGTTAGCACTCAATAAATAATAAATAACTGCTATGTTGGTGTCTCTTTAATGACCTGAGCCTATAGTCCCAATGTGCAGTAGCTGTGCATGCACATCTCTATATGCAATATTAATGGTTATGTTATGTAACTGTATAATGGAATGTCAAGGAGTCTCTGGGACTCTTGCCTGAGAGACGATTTGAAAGGAATGTGAACAGCAGAGTTTGGCCCTGGATTCATAAAACTATACTGATCAACAGTAGAGCACCATTTTCTATTTACTTGATAAGTAAGTTCAGCCTCTAACAATCTGAGAGAAATTTCAAGAACGTATGCCATATTTGCTTGCTTATGATGCACTTTTTTTATTTCATTGCTTTGGATAAACACAAGCTGAATGCAGATAATTGCTACTGTGTTTTATAGCACAAAAGACAGGGCTAAAAATGCCCAGAGTGACAGGGTCACAGCTAAAATTCTCCCAGCTCCCAGTGAGACCTATCTGGTGCATGCCTGTCTCACAGAATTGAGCAATTGCTCTGCTTCACATTGCTACTGACTCCTTCATGAGGGGAGGGAGGCACAATGTCAGGCTGCTCCAGCCACCTTCACCAGGGGGACAGAGCATCAGAGATGGTCACTGCATTGCTGGGGGCCAGGCTGTGCACACAGAGCAGTTTGGCTTTTTGATATTGCTTGGAAGCATCTGCTTTCTCTTCTCTTTAGCATACTGACTCCTGGACTGCTGAGCCCCAAGCCCTGTGTGAAATATGCACATGCACAGGCAGGGCATGAGAGGGAGAAAGAGTCAGCTGCAGTTTTTACTAAAGCATCAGAGGAAGAAAGGGAATCAAAGGTGAATTTGGGAGGCCATGGAAAAGAGAGAGAAGGAGATGCAAGATGCTGGAAAATGTGCTACATGCAAGAAACAGAATGAGGGAAAGGGAGTATGTGGAAATATTAAAGAGAAACTCGAGGGAGAACACAGGGACACCAGAAGGAGAGAAGCATAAAAAATGGGTGAACGGTGAGACATAAATGAAGAATGGTGAGGGGAACAGCTGGGAAAATCAGAAGATAGCTAATGGACTATTGCAGTATCTTTTGGGAAGAGCCTTGAGAGAAGCTTTTAAAGTAGTTTTAAAAATTAAATAATCAGAGAAATAGTGGTTATATTGGTTATATGGGGTGTTTTTTAGGAAGAAGAGAGCAACCTAGAGGGACTACCCAGTATTTGGAAGTTTTCTAATTCTTGAAGATTCTAACTTCTCTAGAGATTGTAGTCAATTTACTATATCAGTCATGGGCTGTTTCCTAGTATCATTACATCCACAGTACTTTGTTTTCTGCTCTACTTTTTCCTGTAGCAGAGATTAGTAGTGCCAGATTTTCTTTCAGGCAGTTATTGCTTTTTTTGTTTTGTTTTAATTTTATCAACAGATACTAATTTTTCTTGCAAGGGGATAGGAAAGTTTTTCTAGGTGCAGTGCTGAGAATAAGGATTCTGTGGATCCTTGAGAACCAAAGATCCACTTTACTGAGATTGCGAGACAACTTCACAGCTTGGTACTTCCTTCTAGTCCTGTGTTCCCATGCTTCTGTAGAAGCCTGATAGATTAAAATTTAAATTTTGAAAACCTTTAAGCCTTCAATTAATGCCTCTTCAGCAAAGTCCTCTTGTTTATACTTTAAGAACATGCTTAAGTTTCTTTGAAGTCAATAGAATTAGAAAAGCTCTGCCAAAAAGAGATAAAGGCTTTGTTTTGCTGACATATGCAGCATATGATTAGTACAATTTTAAGTACAAATCTCTGTATAGATACTATTATTTTGAACAAAAAAAGGATGTAACTTATGTAACAAAATAGTAAAATCTAAATTAACTCGAAGGTCTTTCATATTGGCATAAAGAAATGCACATGAACAGTCCTCTTCCCTGATGTAATGCTGACCACTCTTTATTTTGGTACAAACCTGTGTTTTAAGCAGGCCTTTTCAGTTTTGCTGTCAGCACATTATTATAAACCAGGCAGATGGACACAATATCCTGTGTTTCCTTCACAGGTGAACATGATTTCCAGCAGCAGGCGTCAGTCTCAGAGAAGCCACATGATGTTGCCATGCTCCATAATAGTTGAGGTAGGAAAATATAATAGATACATTGCAATGTTCTTGGGTGTATTTTTTAATAAAATACTCTCAGCAGCTATCAAAATGTTTATGTTTATGGGCTGTTCTCAGCGAGTAATCACTTGTGACAACTGGGAAAATTCCTGTCCCTACAGTATTCTTTCATGAGAGGGAATGGAGTCCCTATGCCTGCAATTAAATTTGAAGTGATTGTGATGTTCTGAAGTGCCAGAACACAGGGAAGTGAAGTACCTCTGAGCTATAGTTTTGTTTTATAGTACCTCTGATCCATAGTTTTGGTGATTAAATCTTAATAATACTCTATAAGACTACAATTATTTTCATTCTTAAACCGCTTTACATTGGAGTTGCATATCTTGTGGAATCCAATAAAATATTGCTATGAAGGAGAATGTAACTCTCCACGGGCAGGTTTTAGAGGGTAACTCAGTTTAGAATAGTTGTGCTTATTTATATTGGCAGAGGTTTTGTTCCCATTTTTTAAAGCCATTTCTCTGTCCAAAACATTTGGATCACACAAAAAAAATTCAAGCAACATTTTTCTTATCTTTTAGTGCATGCTCATTATAAAGAAAAATCCTGATGGTTCTTCTCAGTTTGCCAGCTGACTTGGTATGAGGGAGCCTGAGGGAAATGATTAAGCTGTATTTTCAGCACAGTCTTTCCTGACTTGCATGTGCACACCGGTATCATTGGATTCTGTGGACTGCAGATCAAAGAGGAACCTCTCCAGATAAGCATTTCTTAGGCTGAGTGAGAGTGGGGCGTTTGCATTTAATTTTCTGCTCAGCTGCAGACTCATGCACTGTACTGGACACGGGCTTGGGCCTTGCTGCAGAGGCAATTAGGTATTGCCATGCCTGGTTTTCAGGCAATAACTTGTTCTAGGGATTTCAGTGGTGTTCAGTATTAGACTTCAGAAGTAAAAGTTAACAAGTTTTAAATTTCCCCATGAATCTAATTCCTAGACTCTGCCCCTTGGTATCTATCTCCTTACCTCATACTGGTACTGAGAAAGCAGTGCTTTGGTTCCTGTGGGATGCATAGATCCTTCTGTGATACCTTTAGAGTTGTCTCATAAATGGAGAGTGAAGGATGTCATAAATTGAGGGAGAATATAGCAGCACGTCAAGCAGAAGTTTTTTATAGTGTAAACATTTTGACTTAAATGACCTTTCCTAAATAAATTCTCATCCTCAATGGAGTAATGGAGCCTTCTTTGCCTTTTGGATTAAGGTGTTTAAGGTTTTTTTTAACAGCACATTCTGGAAATTATTTCCATGTGGATAGAAAAATTGCTTCATTGTCTGGCATTATTTCTGTCACATAATTTCAACGTTTTGTAACTCCACAATTTATATTCACTGTTTTCAAGTGATGTTTGTGATCCATTGTGACACAAATCACTGCAGATCCACTGCCTTTTCTTGCCTGTGCTATGTCACACTGAGACAGCAGCAAGACTCACGGCCTCTGTGTCATCACATCCAATGGCATTAGGGGATCCAAAACTCTGATGATGTCATGATGCTATTATATAAGTTTGTCATGAAATTTATTAGGGAGCTCATACAGAGCAACAGATGCATACAGATAGGGATTAGGAAACGTGATTTCTCTTCCTGAATGTTGGGGGCAATTAGTTCATTTATTTGTGTATTTATTTCCATTCCTAGGCTTGTAATTCTCTTTAGGTGTAGAGTAAGATTTTTCTTTTTCTTCAATGTGACATGAAACAGCACATGAACAGGGCTGTACAATTCTGGAATGCTATGCAGATTTATTTCTAATAATTTCTAATAATACTATTACATATTGTTGATTTTGTCCCATGATTGAGACCTTAAAGCTTTGTATAAGACTTTGAATGCAAAATGTGGATCCTGAAAGGAATTACAGAAATATAAATATTATTGTAATAGCAGATCTTCTGTAAGAGTCATAGAAATATTAACAATAATTTAAAAATATATTCAGCTGTTTTATTAAGTATATTGTAAAAAAAAAAGAAAGCGATTTCAAAGCAATATAGTGCTTTAGATACCACAGATAAATGTAAAATACCAGGACAGAATCAAATATATACAGCATATATACATATATATACAAATCTTGGATGGAATTGAAACGATTTGGAGATTTAATAGAAAATAAATAAATAAATAATATATAACTGAAAACTCCATAGCTTTCAGTGACTTTGACTGTCTTTGGTTTAGACTTGCTCCTTCAATTAAAAGTAGCCCTTTGGCTCATTTTGACTTAGGGAAAATATACTTTTGACTGTCCTGCCTATTTCTTAGGGCATCTGGCACAAAGAGGTTGCTTAGGGAAATACATGAGTTTTGAACTAGGAAATGAATTGCTTAGGCAGTCTTTGTCAATAAATTTGTCCAGGGTGTTATAGAGATCATCTTACATGACAGCACTTATGACTGACTGTCCTCATAACCCCTTCCACAAACAGAAAAAAAATTACTGGGCCTTTTAAAATCTTGCTGAATTTGATGTATCAGTTGTCTGTCAAAGAGCATGGAAGGAAACTGTGAGTTTCCCATTCCAGTAGATTTTTCTTTTTCTTTGTGAACATAGCCAAGTTTACCAACGCAGATTGTGATCTTTGTGAAACTTACTGCCATATATTGATTAGCCTACACTTACTGTGTTATTCCTCTAAGGGACTTTTGGATTGAAATGACCCTCCATGGTAGTAATTCCTTCACAATTCTTTTCAGTTGCTAATTTCTATTATTCATTTAAGAAATGCTTTACAATGAAAAATATATGTGCCCTAATACAGATCTGTTCTGTCACTGCTAGAGAGGAATAGCCTGCTGTTAGAAACAGGGGAGGCTCTGGTTATCTGTGTAGTATTTAACTTTGAAGGACTGCTACACATTTTATTTGACAATGCCCTGAAAAATTTAACTTCCAGCCATATCCACCAGGATGATAAACTTTCAGGGAGAAGAGGATTTCAACATTAATCATTAAGTGAGGGCAATGCAATTGAGAGAGAACAAGCTGATGCTGATGAAAAGCTCTAACTGTGCTAATGAAAGTTTTCAATGTCTTCTACTGACAAGGCAGGCATTGGAAAGCTTCTCCTGCTTTGAAATGGATAAAGCATAGTAATTCAATAAATGTTCTTTATTTGTAGTCTTCCCAATCAATTTCTGATCTCAGCTCTTGTAAGTAACAGTAACACCGTAGTAAGCATTTGCACCTTAGCAAGCTGTTTAAGACTTGCGTAACAGAGACCCAGACGCGCTGAAATGTCCTGTGCAAGAGCCGTGTTTGTCACCCCAGGCAATGCAGGAAGAGCCACGTCCCCCTCTCTGCTCATCCTCACCTGCTGGCACTGACTGATTGTGGTAACCTGTAACAAGAACCAGGTACCATTTCCCCTGCGTCTCTTAAGGCTTCTTTTACTTCTAAGAAATGATCAAAGCACAAAACGGCAAGAAGAGAAAGTGTCAAAGACAGTAGGATCCAAGTCAGCTATACTTGGATGGAAACGAATTCATTAATGATTTTTTTCTGGAATTGTCTCGAAGTCTGAAGAAGTTCCTAGACTTTCTGCTCTTCTCTGTAATGCAATGACTTTTTCAGCCCTGACCATAAGAAATGCAGGGAGAAGAAAACTCCTGGTACCCAGTGAATGCATTGTGGTTTACCTTTCCTGCTGGCTCCCCTAGAAGGGAAGGCATAGTGAGTTGTGTACCTAGAGGATATGAACGTGTAGTTGAACTTCACTTTCTCTGGGGGATACTTTTAATATGCTTAGGGATATTTTAGACAGTGGAAGTCTTTTCTAAGAACTTGTGTAGCATAACTACCCCGATTAGTTCATAAGCTTTATTACTCTATAGTTCTTTAAAACATCCACACTAGTACTTTTCTTGGAAACTGAAATTAAAAGATTGTGTAGAAATATCTATTCATTGCATAAAACTAGTGAGATTCAGTTACTTGTGCAGAATTAAATTGATGTGTATCAACAGCAATGAAAATTTCTCCATACAAGATTTTTTCTATCTTTGGGGAAGATTATATGACAAAATCTGCTCTGCATCCCCATTTACAGTATCCTTGTTCCTGGAGCTGCTACTTGCAGTGTTATTGTAAATTGAGTTATAAATTGGAGAGTGAGTGATTAAAACTTGTGTGGATGATATGTATTGTTTAAAGTCGTTCATAATACATCATACCTGGTTTCCCTAAGCTTACTATTGACTTTGGCTGTGTACTTAATGCCAAGGTCAGCTGGGACAAATCTGATTGTGCCTTAATTTCTATGGGTTTACTTTTCTTTTTTTGTTTTTGCTAGCTGAAAGTTTAATTGCTTCTAATGGAATTAAATACTGGACATTAGGCTACCTAATAAGCTAAATAATTTACTTAAATCCAATTTGGATGCTGTTTAGTCACTGTAGAAGCAGTATTCAGCATGTTAGATATTGGCATTGCTATGTGAAGAAAACTTTAATGCCATAAAAATTATGTGTCCTAAGGTAGTTGTATCTTTTCAGCAACTGTCCACTCAATTTTCCAAACATTAATTTTTGTGCCAGCTTAGGGAAAATAGGATTCTGCCGCCCTTATGTTCTGTTCTCAGGTCTCCTACTGATTTTAATTTCACTAAATCAGCAGAATTCCTATAGGAGGAGGGAGAAAGACCAAACACTAATAATATTTTAATGTCTTTCTATTTTAGAGCTAGTTGTACCACATTTACAGCTTTACCACATAGCAGTCACTTCTAAGGAAATGAGCCTTATATGCCTCTAAAAGCGAGTTTCTGGCAAGATGAGGAGTGTAAAAACTGCATGATGCTTTAAGGGCATAAAAGTAGTCACTGTGCAGTCATAACAGAAATGATATATGAATTTTAGTTCTGGTAAATACTAATTAATCTTTTACCAAAATGAATCCTGAAGACATTTCACATTCCTTGGCTCTGTCCCAGTGTTTCAGCCTCCTTGCCCCTCTGTCACCTGCCAGGCCTGTGCAGACTCAAGCTCTCCTCACACTGTCCTGCTGCCACATTGGTCACCAGCTGCTGCATGAGCTTTTGAGCTGCTACCTTTTAATCCTTCTGCTCTGGCAGGAGCCTCCACAATCCCCCACTTACTGCATTTTCCCACAAGAAACCTGTAATTTCAGCTTCTGATGTTCTTGCCAACTTTGCAAGTGTACCCTTGCCCAAATCCCTTGCTCCATATACCTTTCCTTTTCTAATCATTTTTCCCACATGACTTGCATGACTTGCCACTTCTTTCTTTCAATACAGTCAGTTGTCTGTAGTTAAGCTGGCCAGCTGGATAAATAAGGCACTGGCTGAGTAAGAGTTTTCAGTAGGAGTAATCAAAGAAAAAGTTGTGTATTAACCAAACAAGCAGATATTTTGTTACATAATAACTTGACAGTGTTCCCTATTATATTAGTGATAGATATATTCTAATCTAATAATTTTCCCATCCTTTAGCCTGAAAACTTGTTAAACAGAATATTTTTTAATGAGGAGAGCAATCTCATGGAAGTTAATTCAGCAGAGCTTGAAAGCTTTGGTTATTAATAATTCATTGTGCCAAGTTACCACAAAGAATCTTCAAAATATGGTTTATTTATTATTTTTTTTATTATGGCTCCTTAATTTTCCAACTGTTACTTGCAGTTCAGGCTTCACTTCTGAAAGCTGCAAAGGTTGTTGTCTTCTCTCAGAAGTGACTTTTTGATGCTTTAGTTACTTCCTTGCTGCCCTTTATGAGTGTTTTGCTAATGCTTGACAGCTTGCCAGTATAGTTTTTGCCTGAAAGGTAATTATGATGAGAAATTATGATTAAATCAAAGGCATAATCCCTTAGATTATTTTTTTAACAATCAATCCTGTAACAGGTTTTATGTAGCACCTTACTGGAGCACATATATACATGTAAATATATAGATATACACACACAGAACTGTCTCTTTAGAAAGTGGAAAATTAAGAGATACCTTTCTTGCTACCACTTTAGGTAGGTGGATGGGCAGTTTCATTTTGTGTCAGTTAATCAATTTAGAGGAAATATGATTTTATTTTTATATATGAATTACAATAATCAAGTGAATTACAATAATTTCAGTGAACCACCATTAGAACAGCTTATAACCATCAAGATTAAAGACAGCAAATCTCTGGGTTGGAGTAAATCAAATGTAATTCATAGAACCAGAGAAAATTTTAGGTTCAGAGCAGGGCTGACCTCACTTTTTGGTAAGGTTCCTCAGAACCTTGCAAATGAAAGTTTTGAATATATGTCCAAGGACACAAATACCTTGATAGGAGGAAAGTATCTGAATAATGATTGATGGAAATGAATGCTTCCTGCAGCAATTGTTTTGTAGTAATACAGTCATTTGGAGAAACACACAAATTTCAGAGTGAGCAGGTCTAATGCCTTAGGAATGGTTGTCTCTGAGCTTAGCCTTTTAGCTAAAAAGGATAGTGTAGAGGAGATATCTGCAGAAGGTGAGAGTTTCTGTCCTTCAGGGGCCATGAAAAGTGTGGCTCTAGAAAACAAACCAGTGCAGGAAATTCCTGTGAGGTGTATCCTCAGTGGGCTGGTGATGGTGTCATTCATGGCAGAATCCCAGGGTTTACAAATGCTTTGTGTCTTTACAGCTGACTTTTGTCACTTGGGTTATCCACTTTCTTGAGTTTTCTGTCTTTGCTGCATCTTCATGAACAAGCTACAAAAGAAAGGGAATTTTCCAGAGGCACATGTTTGAAAACATGCATGTAACATGAATGTCTTGTGAACGGCTTGGGGTCAAATAAAATGTGTTATACACATTTCTTGTATCTCCATGGATCATGAATGTGGAGGGATACACGAGGGTACCAAAGGGCAGCTCTGATGAGTATTATGAACTGAACTTTAAGTATTTTTAATATTTAAATTTTTCAAAGTAATCTAAGAAAATAATCAGCTCTATTTCTAGTTTTCTTCAACAATTACCTGGTAGCTAATGGATACCACTTGTAATTCTGTTTGGTAAATTCTGTGGGCTTGGGGTATTTTTCCTTTTCTCCATTGAACCACTGCCTGTGTATCCTGAGCTTGCTCTTTCCATGCATTTCATTGTAATTCTATGAAGTAACGGATAATGTCCAACTCAGGCATGGGATTTCAGGTGTAATGCTAATGAGAAATGTCTGGTATAATTTGTAAGAACATAAGTAGTTCTACAGCACAATTGTATGTGAGCTTATCCAGCAGAAACTGTTACAGAGGAAGTGTGGGACTCCTGCCAGCATGAGCTGCATACATTAAACTACAACCAGAGCTGGAAGCAATCCGTGACTTTGGTGCATAATTTATTATATTAGTCTATTTGTCTTTCCCTTCTGAAAGAAAGTCATTAAGTGGGTTAATTTAATCTTATGTCCAGATTTGTGCTTGAAAGTGAAGTCTTGTATACCTTCCCTGTCCAGGATACAACTGCTAGGGGCCAAGCTGGGGTAAGGAAAGAGGGAACTCTGCAAGTTTTACTCTGTAAGTGCCACTGAATTGAGGAATCATCAGACAGGAAAGGAGACCTCTCAGTTCCATGCAGAGCCCCATGCATGCAGTCTAGTGACAGTCTAATTTCTTTATACACTTTGGGATCGTTTTATATTTCACCTCCTTGGTATTGCAAAATATTTTATTCTCCAGTCATGGAATTAGCAAGAGATAATGATAACAAGTATGCAGAGCTAAAAATTAGTTATAATTCTGTTAAAGTGTGGAACTTAAAAATTAAATGGTGGATTCATCCAGGTAGAGAGCAGCAGCCCTGGCCACTAAAACAGCCAGCCTATGAGTAGACAAGGACTGATTTTTCATGCAAGTTTTCCTGCAAATGAACAAGGTCTGCTTCAGTTAAAACAGAAGTTTATCTCCATCTCTCTGGTAACTTCAGCTGTTGTTCATAGATCCTTGAGCAATATCTCTCTAGTATCTGTAGAAACACTGGGGACTTCTAGGGTCCAGTTTCTAAAGTCAGCTAAACTGAGGATGAGCATAAGGTACCCCAGAAAGGTCTTGGTGAGCTCACCATTTTCTTCCTTCACGCTTCTGGGTTTTCAGCTTGCTGAGAGTTTTACACTGACAATATGAGGAGTGGGCAAACATTTACTTTCTGTGTATCCCCTTAACGGCAGTACAGAATCTTTAGCCAATACATTATCTTAATTAGTCACAGTATTTATAATAAAAATGTACAAAGGAGAAGGCAAACTACAGTGCAGAAAACTGTCATATTCAAATGAACAAAATTAATTCAGTAATATGTAAAGAGAGTTTTTGAACTGGTCTGTAAAACCTTCAGGCACTGTTCAAATGTCTGAACTAATTTTAGATTATGTACAAAATCAGCTGTATGAATACATACAGTGTCCTACACAGGGTAGGTCTGTGTGATTTTTCCTTTTCCCCCGCTTGAATACTGCACCATGAACAGGCGAGTGCTATGTCCAATACTGTGCAGTAATCTGCTATGTCAATCGTTCAAGGTATCATTAATTACCTTGGGAAGTGGCTTTCTTCCATTACAAGAAATTATAAGAATTCTGGGTGAATGAGATGAGGTAGCTTACTTATATATTCTGCGGCTAGTTATATGACTTTTCTTGAGCTAATTATGCCAAAGATTGCCAAGTTTACAGGCAGTTTGTATAGCATTGGAGTTACCAAAAATGAGTCTATCAATGAAAATAAATTTGTAGCTGTGGTAGTAATTTTCTGAGTGGTAGGATTTTTCCTAAATTCATCTTAGGAAAGATTAAATAACTATTATTTGAACTTTCAAGTTCCAGTGATTTATTTAATTTCATACTGACAAAACTGTGTCTGTATTTTTTTATTATAAATAGTGGTAGATATGCTAATAGAGGCTTTAATTCTGAGAATGTACAGGCCTTAGGTACATTGTATCCCTCTGATATCCCAAGTTTCTCTTAAAACCTATTAAATACTATACTTCTTAATTTGAATGCAGAAAGCAATTTTTAAAAGATTAATTATACTATTGATGTAAATACTGACAGGGCAACTAATGTGACTGCTGCTCATTATATCTAACTCAGTCATTTCATTGGTGCCTTGTCCTCCTCTTCATTTGTTTCATCTCCATCTGCTCACTCTCTCATATTACTTGCACAGCATCATATGAGGTACCCAAGCTTACTGGGGCAAAATCTTGTTTTCTGTGAAAAATATGGTCCAGCTCTACATAATACTGCAATATAAATACAACAGTAATACTTATGCTGCTACTAGTTTGACCGTTTTTCTCCCTGTTTGAATCTTGGAAAACTTAATTCCTATTTTGGAGCTAGTTTATCTATGTGTAAGTGAAAGTTAAGAGCAGAATGGATGACATCTCACTACAGCCCTTTAAAAGAAGGGTGCTAGTCTAAGCTAGTCACCAAAGCTTGTGTCATTAGTCTTACAAGTGGTATCATAAGAGGCTGGTATTTCTTAGGATGTAATGAATGACATTTTCAAAAGATGATTCATCCTGCCCTAATGTAGTAAAGCTTAATCACCTAATAGAGTTGTCTCTGTGAACTACATATTAAGCCCATAGGAAAAACTTAAATCTGGTCCCTAACTTGTTTGAATCACACTACAAGTGTTTTGGGCGAGCCCCCTTTTCTGATTCTGTGCTGATGCTGCTCCAGCTGCTAGGGAATTATTTTTATCTTGCATTATCATGGTCCTACAAACATAAATTTAGCAGTAAATGTCCTGGGTTTCTTTACAGGATAATTTAAATTAAAATGTCCTTTTAGCTATCTCTTAAAAATATCTGTAGAGATTACAGTTCATTCTGTGTCTTCCCTACTGCTGTGCCAACAACACAGATGCAATATTCCTCTCAGAAAGGGCTGGGTTAGTGTATTAGTGAAGCAGTGTGGAGATGTAAGTGAAACAGTCAGGGCTTCGAGCGGCTGACCCTCTGAAAAAGCATGAAAGAGGTAAACAGGAAAGATAAAAATAGTGAGATGATTTGATATCAATTCTTATTTTCCTTCCTATTGAGAAGACTTTGTTGGGTTGGCTCTGTTTCTTTACTGCCATTTGCCAGAGCAATGTTTTATAACTAGAAAATACAATAAGCAGTGGTGATGTAAGCACATGGTTTGGAATTGGAAATACCTCTTTGTAATAAAGGTCATGATTTCAGAATGTTGCAAAATATTGTGTCTAAGGTTTCTCTTTGTCTGCCCTGCTCTACATGGTGTCTCCTGAGCTGAAAATTCACTTAAAATTAGGTAGCAAATGAAAAGAACAAGATAAAGCTATGAGGAGCATCAGGGCAACTCTTAATCTGAGATCAGTGGCACTATTCCCAAGCAAGTTAATTTCAAAACAAGTTTGTCTGTTATCTGAGTTTCAGCTAACAATTTAATGTATGAATAGGCTTCTGAAACAAAAATTGTGGGTTCTGGGCTTTTCTCTGCCATTCTTCTGCATATCACTGTGATTGCAGCATATATTTAGCTGGTTGCAGTAGTCACTGGGGATTGTGTTCTTATGCTTCTATATGTTTGATTTAATATATGTTTGCATATTCAACTGTGCAGGCAGTAAACATGATGTTCATGATAATAAAAAGCTATCTCTGCTTTTATTTGATCAGCTAACTGTGGTACATTGGTGCATCTATATGCAGAAGTTGGTTTGTGATAGCAAAATGCAGGACTATTTTATCAGCTGGTTTCTGGAAAAACATGGATTTTCCTCAATGTAAATTTCTGAAAGAAATATGCCACTAGCATTTCTATGGGGCATGAACTCAAACAGAACTGAAGAGCTGAGTCTTGTGCTCAGTGCAGTCTGGCTGTTGACTTTTGTCTTTGTATCAGGCCATACATCCTAACAATGAGGGTGTCTGTATGCAGTTTCCAGGATTATGATTTTTATATGTATGGTAATGTGCATTAGACTATGCTAAATAAATGGGGAAAATAAAATTTGTGCTAGGCAGAATTCACCACAAGATGTCTCATGTCTCACTACAGATTTTTTCACAAAGGTAGGGAGCTATCCAGCTAATAAGTCTGGTGAGTGCAGTGCGAGTGACATGATTTAGATTCTTCTGGAGAGTGTGTTAAAAGCACATAAAAATAGACTAGATGTGGAATCCAGACATGAAAAGCATGTTCTTCAAGGGCTGATTAAAAATAAATGCACAGAGACTAACATCAGTGAATATTGAAAAAATTCTCAAAAAAGGGAGGAAAATGAACAGTTAAAGCCAAAGTACGACACAAGAATGATTACTCATTATAAAACAAGGTGATCTAATCTTATTCTTTATTTCTTACCGCCTTTACTGTGTAAGATAAGTGGACTCTGTGGTTGAAGTGTCCATTAAGGGTGTTTTCCACCCTTGTGATATTTGGGGTGTACCTTTAAGTAACTATGTTATCTGTTGGCTCTGGGAATCCAGACTAGAACCCACACATGCGTGAATCTGTATAAGCCTTGGGCACAGTTGTCTATTCTCATGTGTATTGCCGTGTATGTATTTTTAAATAGAACTCTTTTGTGTTCTTATGTGTATGATGACTTCTCTGAGCACTGGTGCAAACTCTTCTCTTACTCAGGATATTACTTGAGTGAGAATAGATTCAAGGCCAGCTACCAATTTTCTTTATAGCTGTTAAATAAAAGCTTTAAGTGTTAATTTTTTTCATAGCTGTCCAAATACAAAAGACTATGTATTTCAATTCCCAGTTTTGGAAGGATTGGGTAGTCAGGGTGGGTAGTCGTAGGACTGTGGGGAACTTCTACTGTGGCCAGAAATGAGCCAGAGCACAAGTTGATTGTCTAAGTCAAATGTATTTCACATATCTGATGACCCTAACAAACAGATATGCTCAGGATATGCGTTATGTATTGACAGGTTTCTTACTATAAATAAATACACTAAAGTTATTGGGTTGAGGGTTTGTTAAGGAATCTAACATGAAACTTTATGATGGACTCTTTTGTTAACATGTAACTACAATGTATGTCCAAAACTGCTACCATAAAAACGTCAGGCAAACCATAGGGCAAAAATGAAGAATGATTTTCTTGTAAAAATCACAGAATCACACAAGAATACATGGAGGTCTTTAAGGAAAGCTTGGATGTGGCAGTTAGTGCCGTGGCCTAGATGACATGGTGGTGTTAGACCATAGGCTGGACTCAATGATCTCAGGGCTCCCTTCCAACCTAGCTGATGCTGCGCTTCTATGATTCCATGTTGAGGTCTTTCCCACCTCGGCCAACAGCGGCGATCCCCGTGCCTGCCCAAGCTGTGCCTGTGGGCAATGCTGGGGCCGCTTCCCGTCGGCTCTCTGAGGGGAAGGACGGCGTGCACCTGCAGGAGCTCCCGTCCTGTGCACGCCCGTCGTACAGGTGCGTGTGTCGGGGCACAGAGGGACCCACGGTGGTCCCCGCCCCCTGGGAAAGCGCGGAGGGCTCCCTTAGGAATCACGGCCGGGGGCCTGAGCCGTGGGAGCCCTCCAGGCTTCGAGCAATTCCCCTCTCCGCCGGGTCCGGCGCGGCCGCTGCTCCCCGGGCGGGGCGGGGCGGGGCGGGGCGGGGCGGGGCTGGGCGGGGCTGGGCCGGCCCTGCCTCCGCCACGATCCGCCCGCCCGCCGCACGAGCGCTGCCCGCGCTGGAGCCGCTGCCGGAGCGGCGGGCCGGGCCCCCGCTGCCCTGCCCTGCCTTGCCCTGTCCCGCCGGCCTGGCCTGCCCCGGGCGCCCTCCCCGCCGGGCTGACCGCGCTCCCGGCCGCCGCTAAGCCGCCCCCGCCCGCGGTGGATGCCGCCGGGGAGCGGGCGGAGCGCGCCGCCGGGCACAGGGGCTGCCGCGGCCGCCGGAGCCCACGTACATGCGAGTGCCCTCTTCGCTCACCAGCATGCTTTACTTCCAGATGGTGATCATGGCAGGGACCGTGATGCTGGCTTATTACTTCGAGTACACGGACACCTTCACCGTCAACGTGCAAGGCTTCTTCTGCTACGAGGGCGCGTACCGAAAGCCCTACCCGGGCCCGGAGGACCGCAGCGCCGTGCCGCCGGTGCTCCTCTACTCGCTCACCGCAGGCGTGCCCGTGCTGGTGGTAAGCAGGGGCCGCCGTGTCCGCTCTCCGGTGACTTGTTGGGCCGGGCCGGGCCGCGGGTCCCGGCCGGAGCGGTGCCGCCGGCGAGCCGGGCCCGGCGGGCGGGGACCCTGCGCGCTGCCGGGACTGCGGCTCGGCCCCGGCGGGCAGCGCTGCCGGCCCCAGCCCCTGCCCCACCGTGCCCACCGCGCCTCTCAAGTTTATTTTTAGCACCGGTTTATGTAACTGCCAGTGCCTCTATTTCCAACCCCGTGCGACTCCTTTTGGTAAAAAATTCTCTTTTCTTTTTTGAAACGCGCGTCGCTTGCAGATAGACGGACAGCCTGAGGAAAATCCGGTTTTTAGCAACCACTTACTGATGTGGCACCCGCTACTAATTAGAAAACCCCTCTGTCAGTTTTATTTTCTAAAAGTCAACTGGTACGTGCAAAGAGCAGGGAGCAGTTTTACATGATTTAGTTGTCCCCGTGTATCACAGTAACTGATGTGTGTGCAAACGAAACCTGTGTCTCTAATTGAATATGATCTTCCATCAGTCAGTGTTAAACAGGTGTGTCTAAAAAGCGATTTATTTAATCGATTTGCTTTGGGGATCTTTTTTTGGAAAACAGCCAAGAGAAAGCTTTTTGGAAAAGCAATGAGATTCCTTTCAAGCTGTTGAAGGTACTCTTTGTGTTGCCAGATAACGAGGGCATTAACATCATTCAGTGATCCCTGACCGTACTGAGAAGGAAAGACCTAGAGGGGGACATTTGACTAGTGGGGATGGATTACATGTAGGTTTACGAGGTGCATGCACAGTTACACATGCAGAAAGCCCATGTAAAGAGTTTATTTTAATCATCTGTAAGCATTAGAATAATTCTTAAAAATGCAGTAAGAAAAGGCCTTTTGAGATAGCAATTATTTTTTTATCACAGTAATTATTTTTCAGGAAAATGTAACAAAATAGGAGTACAAAAAGCCTCATCTGGATAATACTATGATAATCCCAGACACAATTTCTGCTTTTGTAGCATCATGAGATCTCAGATGGTATCAGACATAAAACCTTGTGGTCAGGGTCAGCCTTAGTATTGAGACTTGGTTCTCTTTTTAAATTTCTTTTTTTTCCCCCAAGGGATTGAACCTCTTCATTTGGCAAAACTTGTTATGTAGCATTTTGGCTTTGTTTGGTTCCTTTGATGTGAACATCAATTACTTGACGACTTTATTTATCTGTTTGTTCTTTTGAACCCCTAAATACTGTTGAGATTCTAAAAGGGAATTTTTGTTGGGGTTTTTTTTGTCATGTTTGTCTTGCTTTTAATTCTATTTCTTTTGTTTGCTTTGGAAAGCTATAAAGATTATGTCAGATATTCATGTTGAACATGTCTTTTTTCCTAATATGTGTCAGCAAGATGGATTGGTAGTTTCCATTCATTTCCTGGGTGCTAGATGATTACATCAGAGAAATCTCCATGACATTTTGGGTTGGCAGTCTTGTAATTAGCCTTCCTGAAAAGCTAATAATAGAATTTAATGATACTTAACTATGTTTCATCTCCCAGTCACCAGTCTTTTGGGCATATGAAATGCTTTGGGATTTCAGGGAATGGAAAAGCACATTGTAGGTGCCCGTGTTTCACTTTTTAAAAAAGTATATTTTATTTTATTAAACACAAAATTCAGCTCCTGGGAGTCTCATGGATTCAACAACATTAAGTCTAATAATTAACTTTATTAAATAGATGGATTTGTCAGGTTTTGCATAGAGTTTTGTTCTGATTTGCCTTGGGCAATCCTCTTGGGCTTTGTGTTTACCCGGAATGGCACTTACTCAGTTGTGCAGGACATGTACATTGCCTTTGCTTGTTCTTTTCATTGAAAGGAATGGTGAAAGTAAGATTTCTTCACCAAAGCAACTTGTATGTTTTCACTTGTAGTAGATTTCAGAGATGAGGTTCTTTTCTATTTCATTTGTTTCTTGTCTATGACATTTTGGACATGCATGTTCTGTGTAATTTTGTTTCTGCAAATGAAATATAAAAATGAGTCATGTAACATAGACATATTTTGGTCTGTAAAGATGCAGCTGTAGACTAGTGAAGGAAATGGATTTCTGTGAATGCAATTTCACTTCTTTTCCCAAAAATGAGTATTCCCTAATATGTTTTTTCCCCCAAAATGTCCTTGAACATAGGATATTAAGTATTATGATTTATGAGGATTTTTTTTAAGTCCTGTTTTTTTTTTCTTTCTGCTTGTTTGGTGTATGGGGTTACTGCTCTTTCTGGAGTTGTGAGGTAGAGCAAGAGAATCTTTACCTTGGTGTTCACAGCAACTGAGGTTTTTCTGACTGATGAGACTTGTTGAATTGAAGCCATAGAGTGCTTCAAGGTAAGCTAGGTTATTTTACTATGGCTCCATTGCATTGAGTTTGAATGAAGTTGCTCAAAAATCATTAAAAAAAAAAAGTTTTTCTAATGATTTTCCTTTCTACATGCATGCTAATAGAGAACTGAAAAAAGTAAAGTACCGATAGCAGGACGTGTCTTGATGAGCATGTCATCAGCAGTGAGCCTGTCTGCTGTGAGGCTGTCACACAGCTGCACATCCAAACCCCTGTGCCACATCAGAGATGCTGCAGCAGCCATGGGGTTGAGCTGAGTGTCTGCTCAAAGGGCAGCAGCCTGCATGTGCTGAGATCTAAATCACAATTTGTGTTATTTCACAGGGATGTACTGTGAGCACTGTGTTCATCCTGGAAATTTTCTGGAAAGTCTTTAAAATGCTGCTTCCTGCTCGTACATTCCTACAGCCCTGGTGCAGCATTGCTGCCAGGCTTTCATTCCTGAGTCAATCTGCTTCCTCAGCCCATCTGCTCCCATGCCATCCAGGGACAGATGCAGCTGGCTGGCAAGGCACAGGTGCTCAGGAGTGTGATCTGAGAAGTGCAGTCCCAGGGCAGAAGCAGAGACTACTTGTTCTACTGGAATGCTTGACTTTTTGATGGGGTTTTGGCTTTTTTGTTTGGAGTTTTTATGTGTGTGTGTGGTTTTGTTTGCTTATTTTATTTTGTTGTTTTTATTTGGTTTCTGCTTGTTTGTTTTGATTTTGTTTTTTGTAAGTGGTGGTTTTTTGATAATTTTTATCTTTGAGTCAAGTGCTCTGATATGGGAAAGGGAAACTGTGACTGAAGGAAAGAAGTTCTGTGCTTTGTACTTGGGACTTTCTGGGTTTGTATAGCTACAGTCTTTGGTCAGGTAATTTCTGTGTATTTAGGAAATATTTGGTCAGCCCTGACTTGGTGGACAGCTGGATTAGATGATTATTGTAGGTCTCTCCCAGCTGAGCTGTTCTAGTCTGAATATCTCATAGGTTGTGTAGAATCTGGTAAGGAGTCAGATTGTGCTATTCACTTCGCTGTAACAAATTTATTGTCTGCCTAGATGTCTCTGCTTAGAGCCCTTGCTGCTTCACAGTTGCCTGGAGAAGCTGTGGATGCCCCATCCCTGGCAGTGTGATGGGCTTTGAGCAGCCTGGCCTGTGGAAGGTGTCCTTGCCCATGGCAGGTGGCCTGGAACTGGATGAGCCTTAAGATCCCTTCCAACTCAAACCATCCTATGATTCACAGGGATTGAAGCAATTCTAGGAAACCTGTAGAGGAATCCAGCAACTTTTCTGTAGGATGGGAAGAGCTGCTTCTTTTCCCTTTTTCCAGCTGGTTTCCTAGCTTTTATGTAGGTTCCATGAAATGAAGATAGATTATAATGTTGGTTTTCTGTGGATTATCTCTTAAGGGTGTAGGCACTCTTTCTTAGATGTCAAATCTGTACTTTATGAGTTCTTCCACTGGAGAATTTTAAGGGTCCAAAGAGTTGTTTTGTTTAGTCTGCTTTTTAAAAAGTGCTGAAAACAACTGCAGCTTAATATATGATAAAATATATGGTCCCTTCCAGTGTTAGACTTTCATTTGTTGAAGGTCTCCTAAGTCACACTTTGAGGCACAGGTAATGACTTGAATTAGTAGATATGTTTCCATAAGGAGCATTAGGCACACAAGCAGTAAAATCTTTTAAAAAATGTAGATGAGGTGGAAATTGCAATCAGAAGAGTGGAAAAGCCCTAATTGTGATATTCAGTGAGAGAAGACTGAGACATGGGCAGTGGCAAGGGCCCCTGTGGGCTCCCTTTTTCCCCTTTGTCTTTGTGACTCAGTTTTGGAAGATTACTGCTGGCTCTGTGCTCCCGTCCTTTTGCTGTCCATAGCACTAATGTCCTGAAATCTCTGGTATAGTGAGGAATTCTCAATACATATTTTTTTAGGTTTTTTTGTTTTTTAATAATCTTAAAGTCAAATGTTAAGGGGACAGGAAAAAGGTTCCTGATTTGAGTCTAGTCAAATATGTAATAAGCATAGAACTGCTAGTTGAGGGCTCAGTGCTATTTAAGCCATTTCCCAAAGTGCCAGTTCTTGCTCAGTGGGCTGGTTGCTTTTTTAAACTTGTTATGACAGATGTAGCTTGGGAAATACACGTCAGTCTAATCCTTTAACTTCCAGTAGAAATGATTTCTAGAACGGTGAGGCTAGTGTCTCATGTTTTCAGAATCTATAGAGTGATCAGTTTTGCATTATTTCTTTCTGGTAGATGTTAATAATTTTGACCTCTTTAAAATACTGTGAAGTGCACTCAAGGGTTCTTTTAGTGATTCCCTATGCTAATATGGATTACTTAAAATGTCAAAACTGTTTAAACAATAAGTGGTATAAAATGTGATGTATTGGACCTAAGATGTATGCTGACTGTCATATAAAAGCCAGGAGGAGATACTGACACATTTGCATTAAGATATGTAAACAGTTCTATTATGCAGATGTTGTTTGTTTTTATTCCCAAGTAACAAATACATGATTACAGTACTTATCCATAAAATACACACTTCTATTTGCCTAGGTGAGTTCCTAACAAATTTTTTTTTTCTGCAAACCAGTTGAAAACTAATTTCTTTTAGGATAATACTTTTAATGTCATAGCTGAAAAAAATATTTGCCATTTAGATTACATTCTCTCTTTTTTTTTTTTTTTTTAGTGGACTGGAGGAAACTTTAGATTTGGCACATCCCAAACAAGGGGTGGATGTCAAAAAACAGACATTCTGCCTTGAGCTTAGCTTTTGTCAGTAACTTTTTCCCTTGAGGAAGAAGTTTTGAATCCTGGTGAAAGAAAGACTGTAAAGTGAAAGATGCAGTATCATTGTTCTTGTATCAAATTTACTGTACCCTGATGCTTAAGAAAGAGCAAGATCATTCTGTGAAAATTGAAAAAGACAATCTGCCTTTTGAAGTATCTGCACAATTTTCCTAAGTCTCCTTTCTTCTTCACTGTCTTTGCTTCTGTCTTAATAGCTCCAGGTGTTGAGTAGTTCAACAGCAGCTGAAGAATATGCAGAGACCTGAAGGAGATGCACCACTTGATTCCAGCACATAGATGATGTGACTGGACACCTCCCATCTCAGTTGTCCTTTCTGAACCTGCTAGTGCCTATTTTCCTTCTGACATCTATGAATCTGTGTGTTGTGGCATCAGGGACTGATCAAATTTTATCAGGCTGAGTTCTCAAAATGCTCCTGGCAGGGAAGCTTTTAGTTAACCTGTAGTTCACTGAAACTATTCTACTAGTGTGCAACTTAGTGCTGAAAAAGGGTTCTAGATAGTGCCACCTGGGGCACCAAAATACTCAGTTGTCTGTTACAATATGAAGAAAAGCATAATCTAGAATTAAAGTCCTGAAAAGATTTTCTGTGAATTTGCAGTGCCTCATGTCTGAGCTGTTTCTTCACTCCTCACCTAAGTCAGAAAAAGCCACTACCTTTTCAAGTGTTCCTTTAATCTACTTTAGGCTGATTATTTTTCTGCTTCATGGCTGGCACCAAGTCACTTTGGCTTCTATGGACACCTTGATAGTATTGGAAAGAACTAAAGCACAGGGACATTCCACTTCTGTGAGACCCCACTGGTGTACTGCATCCAGCTCTGGGGCCCCCAACATCAGAATAACATGGGCCTGCTGGAGTGCAGAGAAGGATCACAAAGGAGATCAAGGGGCTGGAGCTTGTCTCGTATGAGCACGGGGTGAGAGAGCTGAGGTTGTTCAGCCTGGAGAAGAGAAGGTTTTGGGAGGACCTTAGAACACCTTCCACTACATAAAGAGGCCCTGTGGGAAAGCTGGAGAGGGACTTTTTACAAGGGCTCATAGTGATAGGACAAGGGTTTAAACTGAAAGCATGTGGATTTAAAGTCGACATTAGGAACAAATTCTTCACTATGAGGGTGCTGTGACGCTGGAACAGGTTCCCCAGGAAAACTGTGGATTCCTTATCCCTAAAATTGTTTGAAGCCAGGTTGGATGGGGCTTTGAGCAACCTGGTTGCAGGCCTGGGAGCCAGATAATCTTTAAGGGTCCCTTCCAACTGACGCCATCCTATGATTCCAAAAATTGAACAGACTTTTCTCCTGGTCTGCTACTCGAAGAAGTGACCTCTGTGCATCCTGAAGGAGATTAAAGTGTTTTGTCATTTTTGTCAGAAAAGAATAAAGGAAGCTTGATAAATAATGCCAGGATGAGCAGTTGCCAGCAGCTGTGTTACAGGGCAAAAAAAATCCCAGGGATATGTAGCAAGGTATTTAAGTTTTCAGTTTTATGTACAACTTACTGAGAAAGTTAAGGAATTGTCCACCAAGGTATGCAGTCTATCCTAGTGCTCTTTTTCTGGGAACAATGAACTCTTATTATGATATTTGAACATATCATGAGGCTGTTTTTGATAAGACAGTGTTAAAGCAACAGAAGATTAAAGTTTTACATCCTGACTCATAAATTGGCTAGACTAAGCAGCCTCTGAAATCAAATGGAACTGGTTTTATTTGAGAAACTAATTAGCCAATCAAAGAAAATAATTCCAGGATTATTGAAATAGGTTATGGATCAAGAAGCTAAAGCTTTTTAGCTTTATGTGCCTTTCTCTTGTTGGCCTATTTTTCAGCTGTTAAAACTTTGCATGAATAAGGAATTGCCAGAATACTTCGTTTACTCTGTGATCACATTGTTCTTGCAGAGATCATTTGGTTCCTGTCATCATAGCTCTGTTTAAACCTGTGTGCACAGCTGCAATTTCTTTCCTTGATAGATTTCTTCTTCCATTCCCATGTGCTTGTAGGAAAGATATAAAACTTAGTGCCTTTTTTTTCTTTAAATATGCAAATGATGGGGACTTCAGGAGTTCCAACTCTTTTTGGGAGTAGGAATGCCCTTTTCTGGAATGCAGAAGTTTAAAGCTGAGGGACAGTTTATTTCATGCTCTTCCTTTGTTCATGGATAGTTGCTTTGCAGCTTTACTTAAGAATAAAAAAATAAATCACTCTGTTAGGTCTGCAGTGACATTGTGTACCAGATGTCAGTATTGGCCTGTTGGGACACATAGCAAGACAAATACATGATTCGATAGTCTGATGCTGGTTTTATCTCATCATTAAACCACTAATCCAACAGAGCTATAACCTGGAGAAACAATTAAAAATTCAGAACCACTGTGTGTTTTCTTGGCAATTCTTTATCTGTGTGTCTGCCCGTTGTGGTGTGATGGCTTACATGAACAGTGCCTGCAGAAGTTATGTTTGTACTTCCACTTGGATGTATTTCTGCTGTGCTTGGTATGCATGTGAGTTACAAACACTAACAATATCGAGGCCATATGCTTCATCCTTTGATGGGCTCTCTGGAAGTAAAGTGGCAAGCAGATGTGAACGAGGCAGGCAGGGTTCTGTTTGCAGCAGCTGAATGCCTGCTTGTCCTACAAATGATGCACTTAAACTTAAGTGAGAAATTGTTAATCCAACTAATCCTGCACGATTAAGGAATTTGTATCGTTGTTTGTAATCTAAAATAGTAGGCTTGAAGTAATAATCAGTTTTTCAGCTAAACAATTCTTGCTCATTGTACATCATGCAGGATTGAGGAGATGGGTGTCCATATGATACATAATAAATGACAACCAAAGTAGAATTGTAAGTAGCTTTAGCTGTGTTTTTCAGCCTTAAAAGCAGAGTGATGTTTAAAAAGCTTTATATGCGCTTGCAGCATCTCTCAGATGCACTGAAGTGCATGATGGCCCAGCTTTCATCATACATGATTTTTATTTAGCAGAGATGTGGTAACCTCATAGATGGAAAGTAAAAAGTTTGGCTGAAGTGAGTATACCTTATCTCTGGCACTCAAAAAGTTGTACATGAGACATACTGTTTTAAGGAGGAATATCTGTGGAAAACAAAGTCCTTTGTATTTGCACATAGTGCAATGAGCATGGTATTGGACAGTGACTAGGAAAGCAGAAGTTAGCACTTGCTGCCTCTGATGGGCAAACTGCTAAGAGCACTTCTATTTACGTGTGGATCAGAATAGATTTATTTTCAATGTAAAATGCTAAGAAATCTGCAGTAGAAAAATGATTGTATATATTAAGGCTCTTCAGAATCTGTTAGTTGAACAAATTGTTCCGTACAGATTCAAAACTGACTGGATGTCACTTAATGTAATCTTAATTCTGGATGCCCCTTCCTGGGGTGTGAGGCACCCTAAAAAACCTTCCTGGTTATATGGTATGAAGACTTGAATTGTGGATTAAGCTTCTGGTTGCCAGTCTGGACAGCATAAAATTATTTATAGTTCTATGTATATTGTGTAAATGTATCATAAATATCCGTTGTCTCATTATTATACTTCGTATATTTATATGAAAATTTCATTTACCATATTCACTTGCTAATGTACAGCATAAATGCAGTATAGCTATATTTGAAAATAATATTTTTTCTTTCTCTGTTGTTACTAATTCTTGTCTCTCAACCGTGTCGGGTTAAAGAGTATCTATGAAGGCATTCAGAGCTTTTAGTTTTCTAAATAATAATTTTAAAAAAAGCAGCTTCCAAGAGCAGAAGTTAGCCTAACAGTATTCTGCTATTCAGATTTTATTTTTTGCTTTCTCTGTACAGCATATTGAAACACCTATTGTTTTAGGTTGGTAGGTTTCATGCTGTCTCTAGAAAGGATCAGTCATGCATTTTATTTTTATTGTTCAAATTTTTAGTAGTATTACGAGGATTTCTTTGATCAATGTATAGTTTGGCTCTTTATAAATCAGGTATTGAATATTAGAATCAGTAAGTGGAACTCAGCTTCCCAGTATAGTTATTTTGGGTGGTAATAGGGATTTCTGTGACCTGTCTGTAGCAATTTAGGGCTCAGACATGACTGAATTAATTCTGCTTAAAGATTTCTTAATCATGGGTCAGTTGAGCTGCAGTAACCAACAACATGAACTTGCAGCCTGTGGGGAGCATGAGGTGAAGAATTTGAGCTTGACCTGCTTTAATCTAGACTTCGCCCAGGATGTGTTAGTGTTTTGGGTTTTACAGAATGTGCGCACAGCTGTCTGTAACAGGGCTCTGCTGAGAGGGAACCTCACAGGGTGCAGCAGCTCCTGGCTGATGCCTCACCTACCAAGTGCAGGTCTGTGCACGAGTTCAGCTCTGTGCAGAACGATGTGTGGACATGGCCAAGGTTCAGCACAGCATAGTTAATAGTGCTTTGGTCATACTGACATAGATGGAGCCTGATGTCCAGAGCCTCTCTGCTGCTCAGGTTCTGCTTTTCCTGTTCTTGTGAGGAGTGTCGTTGGCCCTGCTGGGGTGTAGCAAGGCTCTGCCGTGAGGCCAGGCCTGAGGCTACTGCCATCATGAATTCAAAGTGCACAGAGCTGAGTCTGAGCATCTGAGAGGCCAGGGGAGGACTGGGGAGCTTGTGCTGCATTGGACTGTAGGCCATGAGCCTGTTCCATGTGAATGGTGTGGGGACATTCCAGCTGCTGGGATGGGCCCCTTTGCCAAGGGCTCACGCTTGACTGAAGTCAGCGCTTCAGTCAGTCACGGGGACTCTTTCCAGAGCATTTAGCAAAGGCAGATGAGATTTGTAGGCAGATTGACCTTGGGCCATGTGAGTGGCTTAGGGACATCTGCAGCTGGCAGAATGAATGTACAGAGCTGGGCTGTGAGATCTGTCAGGCTTTGCCTTGGTAAAGGGATCTGACTATTCAAGCAGGATGGACAGGGAGCTGTTCATTCCTAGCTGTCAAATGGTAGTTATGAAGTTCGGCTGCTTTGTATAAAGCACTTGGAGATTTGTGCATGAGCAGTTATACCAGAGCAAGATTGTTAATTTGTTGTCTTGGTATTGTTAATGAATTATCTGGGTATTGATGGAGTTTAATCACATGCTTCAGTGCTATTTGAAATCACAAGGCTTTCCTGAGGTGGACTGCTGTGTGTGAATGAATTTGGTGCCGATAGAATCTTTTCCTGGAACCGCATTCATTTTAATAGTCAGTACTGCAGTTTTATTCAGTATTTCTTTTGTTTCTGCATTCAGGGATTTTTGTGTGATTAGGAGTAGATGAAAGTCATAAAGCAGAGACTATTTCTTTAAAAAACTGAGTATGTTTACATACACAGGTGTCTATGCATAATGTGTTGCCAGAAAAAGTCATGTTTATGTGGTTGACTTGTATCCATAGTTCAGTTCACATGTACTTTTAACCTTGAATACCAGTGGCAAAAATGTAATGCCTCAAAGAATTGATTCATTTACACCAGAGTACTAAAATTGTTATCGCTGAATGTGCAAGCACCTTTCATTCGAACTTCTCTTTGTTGTAATTTAAATTGCTCCAATAATGAGATTGCATCCGAGACTGGCTAAAAACATGCGGTTGTACATTTACATAACAATATGCATTTTATATAATGTCCTTTATTGTCTTCACAGAGAAGACCAAAAACCAGCTATTATAAAGTCTGCCTTGAAGACAGTGTCAGAGCTTCACAAGATCTAAAAATTTTAAATAGACTCATTCAACCTTAAAACACTTCTCTCACCACTTGAGCTTTTTTCAAGATATTTGATAAAGCCAGCAGCATATTTACTATTATTGTACAGATCTGTGTGAAGGAGATGATCCTTGTTAGGGTAAACCATTATGCACTATTTCATGAGTGGAAAGAGATACAGTCACATATTGAAGAAGAGTAGCTGGGCTTACTTCAGCCAATGGACTTTGCAATTAGTTTTGAGAATACCATTGCATGCCTTAAAGAGCTGTTTTTATGCTCTGCTGTCTTCACAGCAAAGTATACAATCTCCCCTCTGTCTTGTAGGCATTTCCTGTACTAGGAAATTTTTGCTGAAATTTCCCACTCTTGCTACTCCTGTTTCAGCTCATTGGCTGCTGTGCCAATGAGGGCACTTGGGACTTCCTCTTAATTCAAGCACTGCATTGTGTAAACTTCTAAACAGGGTCAGACAACATAGTGTTGGCAGCTGCACATCTGCAGCCATCTGGATTTGTGGCAGGAGCAGTAAAATAGACATTGTGTAACAGAGTTGAAAGAGTGACAAAAGTGGTACAAATCATATTTGCAGAAAACCACCATAGAAAAACCCACCATAAAGAAAATCCACCATATTTGATCTGCAGAATATACAGTATCATTATTGAAAAGGTCTTTCTACTTGTGTATTTATCAAACAAAGATAAATGGGATATGCTACTGCTGTGCAATATTTTGTGAAAAAGCTAGTTGGCTAATTTATTCCCATTGCTTTGCTAAGAGCTGGGGTAAGTAATTATTAAAGCTTCTGGTGTTCATAAACAGGCCTCTACCCCCACTTGTATGACTTGATTAAGATTCTGTTTCTAATAAACATCTCTTGAGTATCTTAATTTATTATAATAACATTTTTAAGGAGAAATAATTGCACACTGTGAAATTACAGTGTTCAAGTGCAGGGGGAATGGTCACACATTGTTTGTATCTGGGCTTGCTAGTTGTTTGAGGTGAGGCTGGAAGGGGTACTTCTGACCTCTTTTCTTTTGGATCCTTTCTCCCAGACTAGCATCTCTAGTTCTGGGAATAATGTCATGAGTTGGCCAGCTCAGTGAAGCTTGAAAAGTTAACTTCTCTAGAGTCATTCTCTTTGACTCTGTTACTCAGGCATCGGTACAAGGTGCAATTTCTACTTTTCTCTACTTGAAAGCTTTTGTTTGGTCACTTGTTTCCTGGCTCTCAGAGGCACTAGAAGTGTGGATTAATACTCTCAGGGTTTGTTACTGAGCAGTTTTACTGCTGGTTTTATGCTGAATGCACATACTATGAACAAATAACCCTAACGTGGGACAGCTCAGAATAAGTCATAGTTTTAGACCAAATGCTTCTATGCATGGGCTTTTAAAGTGTTGTAAACTCACTTTTAATGACACCTGAATTCTTTGCAGTAATGCTTACAATGTAAAGACATAAAGTATATTAGAAGAATGACTTATAAGTTAATATGTTCAGGAGGGGGCATTGCATTTTTTGACTCATCTTTCTGATTTATCTGACCTGTTAAACCTCTTCTTCAAATATTTGGTACTGCTTCCCTGTAATATTGGATTGTCTTCCTAGTTTTATTATTTTTTTGGGACAGTATTCATAGCTAAGACCTATTTCCAGACTTTGGATGAGGTATTGCTCTTATCCTAGAGTGCCATAGTTTTCACAACTAATCCAGCTCCTGTTGAAGTTAATGGGGTTACTACCTTGGATTTCAACTAGAAAAGATTAATGATCTTAATGTATTTCATCTTTTGGCAATTATACTGTAGCCTAAGGTAATGGTAAAGGAAGAGGTGCTTATGCAGAGGCCATTATTAGTAGGAGTGGAGCTACTTATGTGATTACAAAGAGAGCTATTTCATTTTGTAGGTCATTTTTAATAAAAAGCTTAGAATTATTTTATTGAGCTGTCTACTTGAATTTATTGTTATGAATCAATTATAGCTGATAATAATAAACATAAGTAATAAACCAGTTGTGTGTATATTTTATACACATACATTGCAACAAAAATCCAGAAAACAATTTTTGTGGAATCTTACAGGCATTAATCTTAGGTACAGCATGTTTTTCTCAGAGCTCTATTAAAACACAGAGTACTTTTACTGTTCCAGTGTTTGGTCCTCCATTTTCCATTGTTAGATGGCAGTGGCATTCAGTGGAAGTGGCTTCCCTTGAACTGAAGTCAGGAATAATATATCTGCAATATGTACCTGGCCTTGAGTAGAAGTGAAGCTAGAAGTATGACAGTGGGAAAAGCGAGAAATGCAGATATTCTCCTTCTTCTGAGCCTCTGAGAACAATTGGCTACAGTCATATACTGACAGTAAAACCACTACTTTGTGACCAGAATCTTTAAGAGATGCCTTTTATGTGATCAGATTTTATTCAAACAAGGATGAAAGGCCATTTAGGCTGAATTTTGCAATTGAGTCCTGGGTAGAAAAGTGCAGTTACATAGATCACCTAAGGCTTAAAAGACAGAGTAACATTGCTGTTGGAAATGATCACTGGTATGGGTGTCAGATGCACTGGTATTGTGTTTATCAGGGAATCATATTTTCAATATGCACAGAATGGTTAGGACACCAGTCTGCCTCAGCAGACAGAATAATGTATGGTCTTCTTGGCCAGTGAAGAAACAAATGGGTTCTCCAAGGCCAGGTCATAAAGAACTGCAGTCTTCTCCATATGTGTCTCTTGAAGTCCAATGGAAGACTTCCTTGACAGAGCTGAGTGCAGCGATGAGCATATTTGAAATTCATCTTCAGATGAATTTATCTTCAGAGAAGATAAATCATAGAGCTTTGAACATTTTCTTTTTCCTTCACAAATACCACAGTATTTTAAATGTTGAAGTTAAGTGCTTGAGAAAAATGAAAAATGTTGGTGTAGAATTCTTTTTCCAACTCCTTAATTAAATAATTATACTTAACAACAACCTTTTCCATGTATCCATCAGAGACTGGGAGACTAAGATCAGTTGATATCTGGTCATATTGCAACTCATTTTCTTAAGGGGGTGTCTTTGTGAAGTGTGGAGTTCGGAAACTTTGCATAATAGCATCCTTGGTTTTTGTAAAAAGAAAACGAGAACAATTTAAAAACTATAAAAATTTCTTATGATAAAGTTGTCTGGAGTATTTGAGTCTAAAGTAACTTCACAGTTTGAAATGTGAATTTATGCCTTTAGAAGGCAGTTTTGAATTATTTTTCCTCTCTTCCCCTCAACATTTACTAGGGTTTTTTTAGATGTAGAGATTTTCTCTAGATTAACAGTTTTTTGATGGTATTTTTTAAAATTAGAAGAGCTTGATGCATGGGCAAGAATTCTCATGAATGTCTCTTATCTACTACCTCTTGCAATGTGTTCAGCAAGAATACTCATGTCAGTATTGTAAAACTGTGCTGGCATTTTGATAGTTTTGGAGCCAGGTGCCAGACTTGGTCCCCAGACTGCCCCACTGGCATTCCTGAGCGTGCTTTCCTCACGTCCTGGCCATTTTAATTGCCTGCAGAGCTGCAGTGTGGAGCAGCTGGGCATTTTCATCTCCCAGTGCTACAAAAGGTCCAACAGGCACGAGCAGGTGGCAAACGGCAAACGCCCCCCTGGGCTGTGTGCCCAGTGCCCTGCCTCAGTCCTGGAGCATCGAGTGCCATGCCAGGCCTTGCTCTCATGTGCCACCAGTTGTGGCCCTCTGGTGATGGCACAAGGCCTTCTCCTGGTGACTGTTTCTCTAAATGGCCTTGTTCATAACCAGCCTTTACTGTGGCATTGTGTGATTCCATCCCTGGTGCTGCCCTGCAGAGCCTTTGCCCGATGGACAGCACAGATGGGCTCCAGAGGAGGTGCCATTTGCACACATGGTCACTTGCTCAGTTAAGGAAAAAAGGAAGCTCTTAAGAGACTGTACTTCAAAATATTTCAGTTTTTTCCTCTCATGTGGTAATGAATGAAGACAAGTCAATGAATGAAGAGGTTGTCCATGTCTCTGTGATTATGTTCTCATGTGATTCATTTCTGGTTTCCTGTTTATAAATGATTGGTTATTATGTGCCTCTTGCTTTCAAATACCAGTAAAGTCTTCCTGAAGAGAGCAGCCTTTATCACTGTTACATACTGAGTATATCTACAATATATTAAAAAGGGAAATAAAGAATATTTGTTCCTGTCAAAAGTAACATTACTGTTTAGTAGCATATAGCCTTACTCTGCACTACAGAGAAGTGAGTAAAGCAGATAATATTTCACTATTAGATATGTAATCTTTTATTACTATTTTTCTTTTGTAAGTGGACATGACCAATATATTAAATTTTAGTATTTTTCTCAAAAAAAAAAATAGGAAGTACATATTTTTAAAGCAAAATTTACTGGCTCAAAAAGGCTGAGTATTTTTCTCAAAATCTTTTTTTAGAAAAGCAATTTTCTGTTTTACATCTTTTCTTTAGACCTTTAGAAGCTGCTATGCAGTACAGTCCTATATCTTCATGCTGAATGCAAGAGAGGATATTTGTATTTAATCAATACCACACAGATTTATCTAGGATTTATTTTTTCATTTTCTGCAAAAGTACTGGTCATTTGTTACTATAGAAAATGTACTTCTCTGAAAATTGACCAGGGCATTTGCTGTCAGTTTAAGGAAGCAAGAAGCAATGAGAACAAGAAAAACACAAAGAAAATGGCCTCAAGGGAAAACTCTGCATAATGAGCTTGAAATTGCTACTGCTGGAAATACTGTTGCTGCTTTTCCTGCCAGGGCTGTCACCTCACTCAACGATTTTAGCTTCAAGTGGAGAGTGGAACTTTACTTTCAGCATCACTAAAGGCCAAACTTTATGCTGCTACATTTCCCAAACTGAGGCCACTATGTTCATTGCTACATGGATGGCATTTTTAAAGAGGAAATAGGCCAGGAATAGCCCATGGTCTCAAAAGTTAAAAAGATGAGGTAAAGGGCAGGAATAACAAAGCAGATAGAAGCTCACTAAGTGGGAACTCACAAGTGAAATGAATAGGGAGGCCATGAAATTTAATTGATAACAATTTTCCTAGAGATATATAAATCATTCCCAAGGTTTTTAGCTCCATTTCCTACCTTCCCTTCTTGCCTGGTAAGTAAGAACGAGAAGATTCATTCTAGAGAAGAGCAGAGCTATGGACTGCCTGAGTGCTCATTTTCCCAAGGTTGTTTCTTGAAGATGGCCCTATAGAAGCCTTGGTTACTGTTCAAGTCATGCCTAAACTGGAGAAACACAATGAATGAAACAAAGTCAGAAGGGAAGCTACAATGCACAGTATTGTAAAATGTTCTTAACTTGACAAGTTGAGCACATGGATGAATATTTAGTGGTCTTTTTAATGCAGTAACCACTTTTCAGTGTTACTCATCTATCTGAGTGGTTGCTGTAGTTACAGCATAACCTTGAGAATTGGCAGAGAGGGAATCGTGTCTTCTATGACAGTCCCTGGCCTGTGTGAAATATTTCTTTGACATTTGTGTAGACTAAAGTAGATGTTAGCTGGAAAGGTCTATGACTGTATACATAGAAATTTATTTTCTAATCCCAAATTGAGATTATCAACCTTATATTTTAGGATTTATCTTTTTTAACCATATTCATGTACCCTCAGATATCTTGTCATGCAAATAAATATTTAAGTCTCACTTGAGTCCTGGGACTTTATAGGGAGTTACATGAAATATATGAGAATGTAGGTCATAAAGTAAACCTCATCACTATTTTAAGAAGTGCAGATTTAAGGTCACTTATTTAATAGGGCTGGCTGTTGTGAACCATAGGAGACACTAGGGGAAGTTTGTTTATGGAGTCAGTTTACTGGAAAAGCAACAATGTCAGAGCTGCTCTAGCTCTAATATTTGGAATGAGTCAGGCTTGACATTTCAAGTTGAAAAGAATGCAGAATTTAGAGCCAAGTTAAGAATATACTGGATGGAAGGACAAATTAGATTTCTAAATTGACATGCAGTGCTAAAACTAGGCACAGCTTGCCTGGATTCAGAAAAATGACTAATACAGAAAAAACCTGGACTTACTTGGGAGGAAGAAGTCAGTGTAGGGAATGTGTGCAAAGTGCTGTAAGAATCCTGAGAAGAAAACAAGGAAAGGGACAGGTATTAGTGGTTGGCAGAAAATGCAAAAAATGTATGAACACACCGTGAAAATCAATCAGCTAATATATTAATATGGAGTTAAGAGGTAAAACAAGAAGAAATAGTAATTATAGATCTCATCTCTCTCAAATTCTGTTCCTGGCTGTCAAATGGATTGTCATATCACAGACAGGATATGATTGCCATGGAGATGGTTCCAAGAACTCCAGTAATTTAATTTTTGCTGGGTTAATATTTTTTATGTGCTTCCATAAGAGTAAATGATTGTTCTTGTCTTGCTCCTTGTTGCAACACTTATGTACACTGTGTTTTTATCTAAGGACTCTGCAGGTTGTTTATACATATGTTCTTCAGAATACTGGAGAGCCTGAACTTTGTACTGTTAGACTTCAGATGAAAATTGTTCTTTTTCTTATACTTTGTATGCTGTAGCTATATGTCAAATGGAAGGATGGCTTTTAATAACTTTTAAAATATCTGTGAGCTATGAATTTTAATACATACCTTTGGGAGATTTGTACAGTGATCTAAAGTAGTATGACCCTGTTAGAATAAGGTAAAAGATGTTTCTAATATCCTCTCTTTTTTATTGCAATCGTATTCCTGTACCTGAACTTGTGTACTTTTGTCCAGGTGTTTATGTTATCAGAACATTCAGATTCTTCATTGCAATCTTTCACTGCCAGTTTTGGAATATTCCAAAAACTTTTTACCCCAAGACTTAGAGAAGAAGTACACAAATAATTCTGGTAAATTAAATGTCATTTGTTGGCTGGTTACAACTCGCATATGCAGTGAAAGGGGTAATGGTGGTTCCTGTGCTAGCAGGAATACAGAAATTGCTCCTTCCAGCAATATACCAGGCATGCAAATTGCTGTAAAGTGTAGGAGGGATACTGTTCTCCTTTCCTCTGCTCTGTAGAGCTGATTATTGCCAGTGATGCTGGAAAGAAGAAAGGAAAGGAATTGCACTGGGAAGCAGAATTTCTCCTGGGTTTTATTGAGATTGAAAAGGATTTTTCTTACATTTCTGAAACATCAATAGGCTGATTATTGAGATGAGCAGTGCTTGTGCTGAAGGATGGAGGAAGGAGAACAGCTTTAGCTGAGCTGCCAGTACAGAAAAATAAAGAACCTGTATTTATTGCCAAATTCTAGAAGGAATCTATCGAAGCGAATCCGCGGAAGCACGGAGATGAATGCCCTGTGTGCTCAATGACTCTTATTACTTCTGACAGTAGAGCACTAGGCCTTCTGCAGCAGAAGTTTTGTCTTTAGCTTAATTCCACATCCTTCTGACCCTTGCACCTACGTGCCCACCCTCAGAGTATTATTCGACTAAGAACTTGAATGCTGCTGTTCTTGGAACAGAGGGTTTTCTTCATAGAGGTCACCATCAAAGACAGGAAATGTAACAAGGAGAAACTGTCGGCAGCAGCAAAGATCTAGATGCAGCCGATGAAGACAGATTGCTGGAAGTGAGGATCTCCTTTCCTATAACTGAAAAAGCAGTTCTCTCTTTAGTAAACCCCAGCTTCCCTACCAGCCAAGAAGACAATTTTTATTCTTAGATCAGCAGATTCAGTCTCTGTTCAGAGCTGGAGAGTTGAGCTTGCTGGCACTCTTGGTGTTCTTGCAAAAGGTTGAACACTGTATCTTACAGATGCTTCCTTTGTGCTGAATTCTGCTCTTTCCTGGAGTTTCAAAATCTGTGAAAATTTTACTGAAATCTATAGAGTTTGGCAAAAAGAATTAAAGGCAGAGTCTGACTCTATTCAGGTTGCCTAGTCCTTGAGAGGAAAGAAAAGCATTACTGTGACTCACAGTAAAAGTATTAGCGTTTCTCTTCTTACCTGTATGAATCATGCTAAAACTGATATTTTTGATATGTTTTTTCATAAGAGCTATAGGGATCACTGGGTTGAATTTTCCTTCTCATAATTTGGATGATCTTGAATCCAAGGTTGAATTATTTTTCATACTGATCACTTGTTAATTATGGATGAAGAAATTCCACTTCACTTGGCTGAAAATTTGCTTACATCACAATAGAGAGAGGATATTTGTAGGTTCAGGTGTTGAAATTTCTTTTTATCTAAAAATTCCACTAGGATCTGAAGCCAGTCTAAAGTAATAGATAATGACTGTTTTGGTGACAAATTAAATTTTGCTTTTGACAGACTTGCTTCCAGAGATGTTTTTGTTACTTGTGCCACATTATTTATAAGTAGCACTTTCCTCCACAATTTACCCTCCCAAGGGTATCTGCATAATCTACAAACAGCTAAGGAAGATCATTAATTGCATCTTTCCTGTGGATGACAAAATGTGCACGTGAGCCAGTGCCTGCAGAATATTTTATTTATTTTGTAGAACTGTTCAGACCTATTGTATTATATATGAAAAGATGTATATTTTCCTGTTAGGGCAAAGATTTAGAAAAACCTCAGCAGTTAATCAGATTTGATGGCATTATTGCTTGTATTTGTGGAGTATTAAGATTTTACTTTGGTAGTCTTCATTCTTGTTGATCAAAATGTGATGTAACTGTCAATAAGCTTTAAGTTTTTCATGTAGAGGAGTGGAAGAGCCTTGCCTGTAAGTCCCACAGTAAATTAAGGTTAGAATCCACTGATCTGTATTTGACCCTTCTGCTCTGCTTTTCAATTATTCCTTCCATAAAGCTTCAATATCCTAGCTTTAGATAGATACCTGCTTAAAGTCTTGGCTTTGGCTATTGAGTCTCAATTGTGGTGAATAAATTAAAGGTCATGCTTTGTTGTACAGGTAAATACATAAGCCAGAGAAGATATTTTACATTTTAAAATATTTTTTCTCATTTGATGATTTTGATGTTTTTTTGCCAGCTATATTGTGAATGATATATAGACATGAGAACTTTATTTTGGTGGAGTGAATGAGAAGCAGGCCATTCTTAATTTTAAAATATCAGTTGTGACACTTTGTTCAAGCATGAGGAGCAGAGCTAAAGCCAGACTTGATAAATCTAGCTAGCAAAATGTGAATCAAACCCTGTTAAGTACCTCCTGGCAAACCAAACCTCTGATGTGAACAGGAGCTCTCTTTTGGCCTTTTTTTCCCCTTTCTCTCTATCATAGTCCAAAATTTAAAGCTCAAACGTGCAAAGTGCTGAGTGTCAGTGAATGCCATGTGGGAACTGAAATGTTCAACATCTTCCAGGATTAGGCCTTTACTTTGGTCCAGATTTTGTGCATTATGTGATCTGGTGTTCTTGAACTAACAGATTTCTTTCTCTTTCTCCTCATCCTGAAAACTAGGTTGTGTTATGTTGACTATAAATCCTGGTTGTAATAATTTATTCTCTTTTAAGGCAAATAAAGTAAAGCAAGCCATAAGGCATATTTCCTTCATAAGAATATTAATGTACAGAACTTGATTCACTTATGCTCTCTTTTGTGCTGGTTTGGTCTTGTTTCTTTAAGATGAGATGTCTGTCTCTCTAATATTAGTGTATTTTACATGCTGTAATCTGATGCACCATTTCTTTCTCCTTTTTTCTCCTCCCCTAAGATTATCGTTGGAGAAACTGCAGTCTTTTGTCTACAGTTAGCTACAAAGGATTTTGAAAACCAAGAGAAAACAATATTAACTGGAGACTGTTGTTATATAAATCCACTGGTGCGCAGGACCATCAGATTCCTTGGTATGAGCAAAATTACTGCTTTCATTTTCTGAATGGTGAGAGTGATTAATTCTGTCTTAATTTTGACCTGGGGAAAATACTCAGATAACCATATAACATTTCATGTGTAGTCTTAAGTCAGGTGCAGTTTTCCTTTTAGGTAGCAAATGAAGCTTTTTGGAGTTTGGATTAAATACAGTTGCGGAAACAGCAGTAAAAGTAGAAGAAACTGGAACCACTACGGGGGGAAAAACAACCAGCAGGCCTGAAGTGGGGTGAAGTGGAGAAAGGTGATATCCTTGTGCCATAGTTGATAGTAAATATACACACAGCAAAGTTGAAGACATTGAGATATAAATGTGTGTTTGAAGCCAAGCAGATTTAGCTGCTTTCTTAGCCTGGATATTGTATTATAGTCTCTAGCAGAACATAATTGTACATAACTCTACAGTGGTTTTGGCTGAAACTCCCCCATTGGCTTTAGTAGATATGAGATGTCATCTTTTCTACTTGTTCTAAATGTATTTGGAGGGAGAAATCCCACCACTCAAAATGTGTATTGAACATTTCCAAATGCTGCTTTTTAATACGTGTAGGGATGCCGTAGAGGGTCTCAGTTCTGCTGTTTGCATCTCTGTCATGGTTGTATCTAAAAGAAACAGCTGGAGGAATGAAGCCTTGGGGCAGCTGATCCTGCTTTGTGTCCCAGTCTCAGGGGTAGGGAGGGCTTATGCAGCTGTGCCTGTATTTGTAGTGTTTGTGTAACCACTGTGCCTGTCTTCCCAGCGTGTGATTGCTCCCGGTAAGGAGACTTGTCTTGTATAGGTCTGGAGGAGGTGGGGAGTGATGATGAGGTGCTCCTCCCACTACAGTTCCTTTCTGTGTAATCAGTGCCTGAGTTTTCTTCCCACTGAGTGGTCCCTTCCTTCCTCACAGAAGCAAAAATTGGTAAGGGTGGCAGGAGTGAACAAAGCCTCTCCACTGTGCCAGCAGGTGAGGCATTGTTACCCATTATGCTCCCCCAGAGTGATGTGTCCACCTGTGTTGTGCAGTGCACACCCTCGGGGCTGGCTGGAAGGCCCTTCTGTGAAATGGCATGGCCAGGCACAGTGTGCTGCTCACCAGAGTCTAGCATCTTGGGAGCAATTAGCATTTATGTGTCATTGCTGACCAGCCAGGATACCAGAAATCACCCTTGGTCCTCTAACTTTACTAAGAAAAATCCTGACCTTTATAAATGTATGTTTCTGAGGAATTACATCTGCTGTGATGTTGAGCCATTAAAGTCCTCATAGTGCCCCATGAAACTGGGATTTTCCAGAACTCACCCTATATTCACAATGAATTGGAGTATGGGAAAGGTAAAGTGATCTGCCCATAGAAATACAGGGAGAATCTATAGCTCAGGTGGAATTGGAACAAGCACCCATTGACTTTGCCTGCTGGTCAGGCTGCTGTGTTTGCATGTTCTTCCAGAGCTCATTTTGTATTTACAAAAGGATAGAGAGGGACCTCAGAAAAGCAGAAATCTGTTTTCTTTTAAGTAATCAGTATATGCATTTACATTCTAATGAATGAGTACATGTGCTTAATGCTTTGCTGATATGTCTGATTAAAAAAACTCTTTAGCATAAGTAGTTCCTCAAATATATAAATCTTCAGCTCACTGTGTTGATACTGTGATTAATATGCCATGCATAGAGATTTACCCAGTAGCAGGCAGATGAAGACAACTGGTGCATGGCTATGTTGAATTATTCAGTACTTTAGATTCTTTACAGCTGCAAGGGAAAAAAAAACTTTTTCCAGTCTGTGCTATGACTTTCCAAGTTAATTCTCCAAACCAAGGATCTGACCTTGGTTTTGAAGCAGATTTATTGGGTGAAGAATTTCTCTCTGTCACTTCTGTTTAGTGAACGTGGGCAAAAGTTAGGTACCAGTAAAGCCAGCTACTCCAAACGGGATATGCATGGCTAGAGGCCTGGGACAACAGGCTCCTTGCATAAGGGGTGACAGTTCCTGTGAAAGATGGGAGAGACATCAGGTGTGTGGGTACATTGCAGTGCTGCTGCTGCAGTTTTGTAGGAAAATACCATCTCCAGTGAAAGCCATGGTCTTTAGGTTACAGTACCTGGGAGGACTTTTCATGTTCTTGAATGGAAGAAGTTGGTGTATTGCTGTGATAAATACTATAAATTGTCAGGAAATGTAACTCTTTGTTTCTCTCTTTAGGAATTTACGCATTTGGACTGTTCGCTACGGACATCTTTGTAAATGCTGGACAAGTAGTAACAGGGAATCTTGCACCCCATTTTCTTGCACTTTGTAAACCCAACTATACAGCACTTGGATGTAAACAGTATACACAATTCATCAGTAGCGTACATGCCTGTACTGGAAATCCAGACCTTATCATGAAAGCCAGAAAGACTTTCCCATCCAAAGAAGCAGCACTAAGCATATATGCAGCTATGTATCTGGCTGTAAGTATTATATTATTTAATATCACTGTGTTTTTGAAAGCAAATGGCTGGCACTGTGAGGGGGAGGAGGGAGGAATGGGCAGAAGATAAGACCCAAAATTGGCTGATTTTATGCAAACCTTCAGTGAGTTACTGTGAGAATGATTCATTTGGCTTAATTCTGATAAAATGTAGTAGGTTCTGAGCCTTGAAAGCTGAGACAATGCTAAGAGAGGGCAAGATGTCCATGAAGGGTTTGGATCACTTTTTCCCCATTTCCAGAGTGTATGGAACAATCCTTTGCTGGGTGCTAAGAAGTAAAAGTAGAGATTTCCTCTGGCTGGTAATGGTACCACTCTGAGTTTTAACCCGGTGCAGATCAGTAGAATCACACATGGCCATATTCTTTGTTGAGGTTGAAGCAGCAGGGTGAGCTATATGTATGTCTGACCTCTGCATGCTTCTCAAGATCCTTGTGTGTCTTTTGGTACCAGAATTGGTATTTATAGGAACCTCACACAAAGTCAGCTTGGCTCTTAAGCAATAAAGTGGGCTACAAGACAATTCACCATTTTTTCCCTCTCTCCTCTATTTTACAGGGAGTAATGAGCAGTGCTGGGATAAAACCTGGTGTTTACTGCCTGGATCAGAGCTGTTGTATAGGTTATAGAGGGGCAGGGGAGAGGAAGAGTCACCATTTAGTCTCACTCAAGTTAACTCTGGCTTAGTTTGGAGTGCATATTGTTCTAGTCTCAAGCGGGAGCAAGCACATCTTGTTTCTGTGCTGGGGCCAAGTTGTCCCCAGCAGATGCCTGTGGGAGTGTCTTACCTGACCTGTGCTGGTAATCACAGCCCCGTGCAGCCCTTTGGATGAGCCCAGGACTGCCTTCATAGTGTCCGTGGGAAACTTGGCAGGTGTGTGTAGCTTTGTGCTCATTGCAGGAGTCAGCCCTTACATTCCCTCAGTATTTGAGCAGTGGGCTGCCCATAGATGTGTGTGTGTGTATATATATATATGTATATATGCATGTAGATATGCCTGTCTACAGTGTGAATATTGCTTTTGAACAAATACCAGTTGAGCTAACTTTTAATTCCTGATTGATCTGGAAACTGATACTTGACAGCATGGCAAAGGTCCTAGCCCCAGCCACAGACAATGTGTCAACTGAGTGCTTCTGCAGAGGGTTTTAGAATCAGTTACTTAAAATCTGAAGCACTGTTGGTAACATTTACCAGGTTCCTTGTGAGCAATGTCTGTTTAAGGGATGTTGGTCATCAGTTAGTGCAGGCAAGTGTTTGCAAATAAGAGATGAGCAATAATATTCTATTCTAACTTGAGGCAAGTATAAATCTTTTACTAGTATTGTCTTTATTTGGGGATATATCTAAGGATGAAACACTCTAAATTTGATGCAAACTATTTTAGAAAATACTCAAAATTTTTCATTTTAATTGCTCCTATTTTTCTCATCCATCTGTAAAGTTGGATTTCCACTGTTGCCATGAGTCAGAGTAACTAGGAAACCAGCTATTCAGCTACTGCAAAGCAGAAAGTAAAATAATATTAATACATTTTAAAAACAAAAAGTAGACATCAGTAAGGTTTAATATCTAAGTGGCTTTTGACGTGTGCAAGAATACTTTATGCAGACCTTGTCTATGCTCAATATACAGTTAGCAATATAAAAAATTAAAGCTGCTGAGATCCATTTCATTACTATTTGCCCTTTCAGTAACTACAGAAATGAATATATCCTATGTCATTACTGTACTGCTGCATGGTGCTTGACACTGCTATCATTTAACTAAAGCACTATAAACTACTCTCAGGACTTCTGGGTTCCTGTAGTAGCTCCTTGTTACAATATTGACAGGTTCATTGTTCTGGTTTTTTTTTTCCTTAAATCCTAAGCATGACTGAAGCTAAAAATACTGTTTATTACACTCCAAGGGAAAAAAATATTCAATGTTCCAATATCTGGGGTCATGTCCTTACACTCCAATCATGTTTATCAGGATAGTTGGCCCTAAATAACAATTTTCTCATCACTGTTCACTGGAGTAGAAGATTTAAAACAGTAGCCTAGTCTTTGTATGAGCTATGCTACAACAGTTATTGAGAGCATGGACATAAATACCTCCATATATTACTCACTGTTTCATTAGCATATAATCTTTAGTACAAAATACACTTTGTTTTTGGTTAACAGAAATTTTGGAGGGAGGGAGAGATTGTTATGGAATCCTCTCTGGATATTTCAGCCAGCTGTGCACAAAACAAAACCAGTTTAAAGGAAAAAAACCACACAAAGAGCTGACCCAAGGGTCCTTGCTCTCTGAGGTGGTGAAATAAATGCTTTTGATTTGTGTGATTTCACCAATCAGCCCATTTCGAAACAAAGCCTATGATTTATCTAATAATTCCCCTATCTTGTTCCATTTAAGTGCAGCCACGTCCTTATCACCTAGCATCTGTGCATATTGTCTTGTTAACAATAGCTTCTTTTTTCATCTAAGTTCATGAGTCTTCTGCTTTTCCCCTCTCCCCCCTTTTGAGAGTGGGTGGCTGCTATGGTAACTCAGAATTCCCCTCCTGCTTCAAAGTACAGTCGTTTTCAAACAGTTGTTTTGCTGATATTTAGAGCTTTGTAATGTTTGCTTCCATTACTTCCAGTACCTTTTGAGACTTAAGCAATGGAAATGTGGAATGGCAGTGCTGTGGTTAGGTGTTTTCTCTACCCTGCTCCAAACACAGATGCATTGCCTTTCTTCTTCAGACTTCCAGGTTCATTCTTTCCAGTGTACCAGTGTTTTCAAAATGAACTACTGTAAATCTGTTCTGAAATCTAATTAATCTGGCTGGTGCCTGGAATTTTCCTTAGGTGTCTGCTCATTTGAGATCTTTTGTTTGTTTTTGATTGAGTTGGGTTACTAAGTTGACTGCATCTGCTTTCATTTCTTATCAGCATTGCAATTCACCCTGTCTCAGCTGGAACAATATTTGCTACATAGGTATTAAGGCAAACAATATTAAACAGTATGTAGTTATATGAGCCACATTTTGATATGAATAAGCTGACATAGCCTGGACAATTAGAGGTAAGTTTTGAAGCAGCCAAGTATGCACATACTTGGGGTGTTTTCCACAACTGAGACACAGGAAATGGAAGTCATGAGTCTTTTTTTGGTAGGATTTCAAAGTGATGTATGAAGATTTAGTCAGCCTATTCCCATAGATTTAAATATAAGGATTCTGACTAACAGCTGTCCTTTGGTACTGCAGACCTAGGGGATTGGTCATTGCTAGCTGTGGTTTAAGGGAAATTTTAATTAATTCTATAAAGTTTTGCCCTTTTTTTGTTGTTCTTATTGTATTGCACTAAAGCAGTTGAGTAGGGTAATGTTTGAACTTTGTGTTACTGCATGTATTGCAGACTTACTTTGGGTTTGTAATGACAGAGGAACAGGCTTCATGTCTTGATAGTTGACACAGCCCTTAATTCTGTGGGCAGCTTTTGTTGCTTTGTACTGTGTACCCTTGGCCTCAGCTATGACTTCAGACAGGACTAGCAGATTGTAAATCCGACAAATAATTTTTTCCTCTCTGCACAGCTTTTCTTTGGCCCATGATGGTATTTTCTGTATGGCTCTTGCTCCTGGCATTTTGCTGCACTGATTGTACTGTTGAGTGTGTTTGTAAGTCACTGAGAAAAGACAACAAGACAGTCTGGATAACAGTGCTGGCAACATGCTGACATTCTCCTCCTCATTGTCCCTCCTTGATCCACCTGTAGGTGTAGGTCTAGACTTAGCTGTCCTTTGTCTTGAAGTGCCTGTTATGTTACAGCTAAAGGGGCAGCTGGTGAAGGTATGAAGGCCTCTCAGACACACTTAAGGGAGTGTTCAGGAGGAAAAGGACTACCAGAGCCACTTCATTGAATTGACTTAATTTCCTAACAATAAATGGAAACAAAAAGATTCTTCTGGCTGCCTTTCATGGACAGTGCTAGGAATGTGGAATTTCTTTTCAGTATCTGGTGCAGCAAGTATCCCTCAATATTGACAATAAAACATTTGTCGTGAGCTTCAAGTACTGAGTGTATTGGTTTCTTCCAGACCAAATAATAAAGTAATATTACCATTTGATCCAGGAATTTATCTAAAGACCTCTATAAATTTCGTGTCAGTCAGCTTTTCATTACAATTCAGTTCCTCAAGAAAACAGCCTTGGTACAGTGAAAGTTCTCTCTTATCTTCTCCAGTTGTTTTACAGCTACAGCTGTGGGGAGCTTATAGTGGGAAAATTAATAGTAAGGTCCAAAATTATAGAGCTTTCTTTTTCTTTTGCCAAGCCAGCTCCTGACTTTGAAAACTAATTTTTGTGTAGGGTCATAAATAATTAGATCAAAACATATAAAGAAAGCTGAAGGAGGCTTCAGAAACACTAAAAGAAATCTTCAGTGGACACTTGCAGAAGGACCCAGATGATTTGAGAATGATTTTGGTTTGCTCTAGAAATAGTTTAACCCATTAATTACCAAAGCGAGCTGAAAAGACTTTAGATTATCAAACAGGATTCTAACTTAACTAAACTGTTTATGGACTACAACAGCCCACTGTTTTTTCAGCTTTTTGGTATGAGTGTCTCTTTTCTTTGTAGGTCTGATGAATATTGAAAATCCCTTGGGTGGAACATTTATAACATTACTTATAGTACTTAAATAGTTCAATATTATATATTTAATGCTAGCACATTGTAAAAGCAAAAGAAAACATGAGATAATTTATGTTTGAAGTGCTGCCTGGGATGGGTGCCTGTACAATGATTTCTTCCTCATTCTTCTTGTTGTCTTATGAGTCATAATTCACTGCCCACTGGTGGGTCTTTGTCAGTCTCCCGTGCCATCTAAATAATGGAGAAATGAAATAGCAGACACAGAAGGGATCTTCTTACCTGCATCCCTGGGCCCCAGGCTGATAAAATCAACAAAAAAATTTATCTTCTCTCCTGGCTGGAGCACCCAGCCTGATGTGTAGCTCCAGTGTAGCTAAAATGGGATTCTGAGACCTGTTACACCTGTGTTTGTGTGCATAGATGTTGGTGTGGGTGGGCCTAAAGATAGCTGAAAGATGCCTAGAAAGAGCTTGCAGCATAGCCCAGGAATTCACTTTGTCCTGCACTTCACATACAGTGCCTGCTCTTTATGTTAACGTGTTTTGGAATGATATTATTTGTAGCAGATTTAGGACAAACTTCACATGAGACTTGCAACCTGACACTTTGGAAGTACTTTCCCAGTAGAAGCTAAATGGCAAGGCTGTGATTGTTCCTTCCACTATGGCCTCAGTCAGTCACATCAGAAACCTCACAGGTATCTTGCTTTGTCTTTGGTGGTGATGGTGATAGTTTCTTTCAAATTCGTATTTTCAAACCCACTTCAATTAAAGGTTTTCTTTCAATTTATGAGGTTCTCTTACAGCTTCACTTCCAATATCTTGAAGACTGAAGGTTAAATGTTTTGTGTTTTTCTGAAAATCTAGTAAATATTGTTATATTGTGTTATCAGGTAATAATCCACCTCCTTACATGACTCTGCCTGTGTCTGCTTACTGGTGACAACTCTGTATCTTTTAATACTAAAATCTTATTTCAGGAAAAAGGAACAGCTGTAGCAGAGAATCTTCGAGAGAAGATTCACTACTGTTCTCATGTTGCAAGAGAAGGTGTAGCCTGCTATATTAATTCTAACTACTGTATCAATCCTTGACCTACATACAAAATCTGCTGTTGGTCTTGCTGTTGACTAAGTTAAAAGTTTTCTTTCATTAGAAAACTCCTCTCCCATTTTTTGTTCTTAAAAGGAATGGAGATGAAGTTGTTCAGTAAACATCTTTAGCCCTGTAAAATGTTATATTGTCATTAATTTTTATTCTTTTAAATCACTGAGCTATTTTCCTTTATTGATACTGCATTTAATATTTATTAAAAGTAAGTGAAGCATCTTGTCATCTTTTCAGGCTGTTTATTCTTTGTCAGTTACTGAGTGTCCTGGTTTATAGTTTTTCCACCAGAATCAGGAAGAAAACAGCTGCTTAATTATATTTTATTCTTAGTGTAAATCAGGTTGTTGACTATGTTAATATATTATACTAGAGCTGCAAGAGGCCAAATTTCAAAATGGATATTTATGAATCCTGCCTTAGAGGAGGCTATATTTGCTATACAGAGTTTTTGTTGCACTGTTTCAGGAAAGTTTGGCCTGTTTTTATTGATTCTCTTGTAATATAATGCTATTCCTTACATGAGTGCTACCTGTTCTTTAAAGAAAAGATAGAAATGGTATCTGTGCTGGCAGAACTCTCAGGTTATTTTCAGCAGTGGACTGGGCATGACAACCATGACTGCTCCCATAAGGGAGAGGACTTGGCAAATGGAGGTCTCTACTCATGTGAGGCACAGCATGAATCTGCAATTATTTTTCTTCAGTGCTAGGATTTGAAGGACATGCTTGGTTGTACAAACATGCAGAGAATTTTATGCTTAACATCTTTTGGGTTCAGCTTTGTATTAAAAATGTTGAAATTTGATTGAAGCAGAATCAATTATTAGTACTATAATGTGTTTCTTCTTATTAAAAATTGAGATAATCTTCTTGGGCAATGACCAGTTGTTATAGATAACTGAAATATGTCAACATGACCTGCCTTAAACAGGCAAGTTTTTCCCTCTCAGTAGTCATTTCAATTTATTATAACACAATACAGAATTAAATGCAGGATACCTTCCTACTAATTCCCCTTTGTCAACTTCACCCAAGCTGTATTTAAAATTCGATTTTCTTATTGTGTATTAAAAATATTCCAATGTTTTTCCTAGCACCAGCTGTCCTAACTTGTGGTGTGAATGTGGATAATGGTGGTAGTATCCAGTAGAACAATGAGACTTAGTAGAACAGATAGTTGCTGAGTTAATTCAGTGAGCAGTACTCTGTCTATAGCTTGGAGAAAACCAGTGGGGCTAAAAAGCTGGATATGAAAGTTGCAGTTATCACCTTTCTGCATGGTAAGAGTAACTCACTGAAGACAGCCTGCATAAAATACAAAGAGCTAAGATAGAAGAATAATCAGCAAAGAGAGAGAGAGGTGGTTTCTGAAATGGTCTAAGAAGAAAAGAGGAGAATGTGCCTTGGAGAAAAACCCCAAAATCTTTTTTCCAAACTTTTGCTTTGTCTGAATTAGTGGAAATCTTTCTACTAGTTTCCTGTTCACCATACAAAGTGCACTGAAGGTTTGTGTGTTGCACTTCTCTGATGTTATTTTAAGATTACGATTTAAGATAAACAATTTAAAGATTTTAAAAGTGTTTCATCCTCTAAGCATGGATCTTTCTCTAGTTTTTTGAACAAAATTACTGTTAGATGTTACTCTTTGTAGACGAGTGCTGACCACTACTTAGTTGCTTAATTTATTGCAACTGTAACCAGTTTCTAAACTGCTTCTTGGCAGGATTATTGCAGGATATTGTAAGCTGATTCCCTGGTAAATTCCACCGAAGTTTCAGACAGTACAAAAAAAATCTCCAGACCCAAAGGACTGCCCATTTGTTGGCCAAGGAAGTGGTACTGGTTCTTCAATGCAGACTCATCTGTTTTCCTTCGCAGTCCAAAATGATGGCATTACAAACTTGGAATTGGCAATGAAACTCCATAGGGAATACTTGCATTCTTCTCTTCGAAAACTTAAATCCTCTTTAAAATTTGAAGAGTCAGGGTTTCAGTAGTTTAATTACAGAAACATCTTCTGCAGAGAGTAGAAACGTTTTTTGTCAAAAATCTTGTTAGTTGAAGTATAATTTACTTTTGGAGGGTGAGGAGGAGTGTTCCAAGCGGTCTTAATGCCAAGATTCAAGAGAATGGAAAGTCAAATAGTTGGTATTAATTTCTTCCATTGGCTTATCAGAGCTTGGAAAGTGCTGGGTTAAACCTGGTAGTCACTAATGCACTCTTAGGGCAGAAGAGCTGCTCTGTTATCAGGCACTGCTTTTAATTCAGTAGTATTGCACAGGGAGAATTGGGCTGCAGCAGAGCAAATGGATTTCTCAGGCTGATGCATAAAGCCTGCAGCATTTAGATTGATTTATGTGAAGCATGGAGTTATGTTAATCCATCACTTGTTGAAACTTATTATATTCACTGGTTAAAACTAAAACTTTTCACTGATTTTTGACAAATTGCTAATTAGTCACGTGAAGAAGTGGTGTATAAGGAATAAATACTTTTGCTAATAAAAACAAGATCTTTCTTTATTCCCTTGCTTACTCTGCCTGGCAGCTGGTAATGGTACTAATAGTACTTAAGGGTAAAGATATTTTTCTGTTACTGTCAACACTGCACAGTGAAAAATCAGTCTCTACTTCTATGCATTAATAAATAAATACACAGATGGAGAGTAATTGGATAGGATTTTCCTATTTGCCTGGTTTCCTGTACACTTTTCAGGTTCATGTAAAATTCAGTTTTGCTGTATGGTCTGATTCTTTTTCTATATCCCCAGGAAAAGGATGTGATGACTTTATCTACTACTCTACCTCCTAGTTTCTTCACACCCTCTCCCCACTCTGGAAAAGGCACCAAATACACATAGTCTATTCAAATAAAATATAGAGCTTTTATTCACCAATTAGTGGGAGACATCCATCACTCTTACACTTTCTTCCTTTCTAATTTTCAGATGTATATCACCAACACAGTGAAAGCCAGAGGAACAAGGCTTGCAAAACCTGTTCTGTGTTTGGGTTTAATGTGCTTGGCCTTCCTTACTGGAATCAACAGAGTAGCAGAGTATCGAAATCACTGGTCAGATGTAATAGCAGGATTTGTAATTGGAATATCTATAGCAGTATTTTTGGTAAGTGTGTGTCTGTGTCACTTCTGTTTGAAAAAAATCAATGGATAAGTTTGTATCTCTAAAAAAACCTTCAGATAACTAAATAACAAAAGTTATTTAATTAGTCATCAGTTTCCTTAGTAATATTTACATACACACAGAAATGTGAAGTCAAGACAGGACTGATCCTGTTATCTGTTTGACTTCCATATGAACCGGACTGTAACATTTCAAATTAATTTTTGAAGCAAGGCCCACTTGCAGGAAGTATATATTCCTCAGAATACCACATAGTTATGATTTAATGTATAAAGTATTAAATTCGATGTAGTGGTACCCACACTAATCAGAGAAGAGGTAGCATTTGTTTTTCTGACTTTACAGTAACTCTAATGAATTTATTTCATGGTGATTCAGGTTTATGTTGAAATTTCATACTATTCTGTATCAAAAAATCTTTATTTAGCCTTTTCTTTTTCTGGAGCTGTGTTCCAAAACCAAATAGTTAATCACAGTTGCCAGTGACTACAGTGTGTGTCAGAAAACTATTTCTAATCTATTAATCACCTTCACTAATATATCTGCAGTGCAAGACTGTAGAATAGAACAGTCACTGCTGGTTAATGCCTGTAGGTTTGTCTGCCTGGCAGCTTGTAATAGTACTAAATAAACCTTTGAAGTTTTTCCCCATGAAAACACTTTTGAGCTTGACTCTTGGGTCGCAGGGTCTTGGTCTCCAGGTCCTGGATCTGAAAGCCTGGCTTGGCTGAGAACCCTCCCAGGGATGGCTGGGGTGGGTGTTTTCACTCCTCTACACATGCAAGGGGAGCTGCAAGTTTCCTTTAAAATACATCTGCTTGCATTTCCAAATGTTTCTTTCCACACAAGGTGTCCAGTAGCATGGCATCAAATTTAGTTGTGTTTTGAAGAAAATGCAGTTGGCAAACATTGCTGCTCAGCTGAGTGTCCGAATTGGTAGAAGCACAAACTGTTACATATCACATTCCTGAGTCCCTGTGTGAGAGTCTGCTGCCCTGAGCAGATTTAAAGTTACATTGAGACTTGGGCATGGTCCTTGCCTTCTTATTCCCTTTCTGAGATGGCACTGGCCTTCCCCCAGGAGTTTAAGGTTAATGCCATGTGATGCAGCAAGATATTTCTTCATGGGATTTTTAATAATTGGTGTTCTATTATGCAGCTTCTGTAATGGATTTTCTTTTAGATAAGAGGTTTTTTTGCTTCTCAGATGACGCATGTACCAATAAATTGGTTGAACGTCTTTTGTCTTGAAATATTAATTAAGGATTTTCTGTAAAACATGAACTTCACATTTCAGTGTTTCTACTGTAAAGCTGTGACTAAAGCTGGTGTCATTTCTGCCTAATGGTAATTGTCAGGATCAAAGCTTGAAAAACTGAGTTGTTCCTTAGGTATTCTGTTTATCTTCAAATCCTTTCTAGGTTGTTTGTGTGGTAAATAACTTCAGAGGACGTCAGCCAGAACATGAACACTCTCATCTGGATAATCTGACCCAGATGCCCATGATCAGCATACCCAGAGTAGAAAGCCCTTTAGAAAAGGTAATGTCTGACTTTTTAAAAAACAAATAAAACGTAGCACTCTGGAAGGATGATCACAGACTATTCTGACAAGAGTGCCAAGGTAATCAGATTTAAAATAAAGAAACATGTCAGTGAAGGAGAAAGAAGGAAAGAATTTAATTCAGTGACACCCTTGGGAGGTTCTTCATGTCATCATTTCACTGCTGTAGCTGCTCTTAAGCCCACGGAGATAGGCTGAGTAGATCTGAGGCTCTCTTCCCTTGTGTTCCTCAAGTAATGTGATTAATGCTCTGCCTGATAGTCCACAGAACGTACAAAGTTCTTAGAATGCTTAGAAAGAAAGTCTAACCCCTGGCCCAAGGGGCTTTGCAATTCAGGTACAAGTGGCATTTATCCTATTTGTTTGTGGTATGTCCTCAGCCTGGTGTAGAGCATGGGATGCAGTCCCTTTTGGATCAGCTATGGGACTTCTATCATCAGACATGAGCTAACCCCGGGACAGGGTACCCCCCTGGAAGTGAGAGTGACATGGGCCATACAGTAACTGCACTAACCCCATGATCTCTCGTCAGAACTCATGGGATTTTAGACTAAGGTGTATGCTAGTGAGAGTCTCCTGGGTATGCCAAGACTTTTTGCTTAAGTATCAAAATAAAATTTATTTTAGTTTACTGTGATAACCGTTTATATTTTTGGAGATGGTGTGTGTTAGGTAAGATTGTCTGACTAACTTTATGAGCAAACGGATACAGAAAATATTTTAGACGTTTTTACCAAGGGGGAGCTTTGAACTAGTAATGCAGTTTAAAGGAAGGTTTACTTTTTCTGATGACTGTATCTGGCATTATTCATTAAAATCTATTGGGTTATGCCCATATTTGAAGATGGTAAACAATCCTACACTGATAGAGCACCAAAAGTATTTTTCTGTGGTATTATTTTAATTCCATATTAATTCTGATATTTTTTTTTTCAGCATAAGGGTTTTCAACCACTGCCCAATCTGTCTCATTCACTTGAAAGTGGTGGAGGTTGTTCTTTAATAAGAATTGCTGCTAGTCCTGGGGTTTTTATTCCTTTCCTTGAAGGGACAAAATATTTCTTTTCACAATGGTCTAATGTGCCTTTTTTGAGCCAAATATGTCTAAGCTATTTCTGCTGATATCTTGTTGTAAGGAGGTCAGAATCTCATTTTCTTGAACAAGCATTTAGATGATGAATATGTATCTTCAAAATAATCCATTCAGTAAACTTTCTGTAAAATGTAAAAACAAAACAAGCTGTCAGCTGGCCTGGAACATGCCACATTAAGAACATGTTTTATTTGCATGCTAGGCTCTCATGCAATAGAAGCCATTTCTGTGGCTCAAAAGCCATCACAGGTAATAAGTATACATTCTCTGGATATTGAAATCTTCAAATTTTTTTCTGGGAATAAAGATTTATGTTAACTTCATGTTTCTTTCTGGTTTAAGAACCTCTCACTCATGATCAACAATGTTCTTTTCCTGAGAGTTGGCCTAGTTTGAGATGCTGTGGGGAAACCTATGGGAGAGTGTGGGAGGATGGTGGCAGGAATAATATTTACTCTGCTTGAGGGTAACCACTGCCTTTTGTGAACTGCCCAGGACTCTTATGTGAATGAGCTTCTTTCCTTCTGAGCCCGTATTCTTATGGCAGTAGATGTTAGCTGTTTGCTGTCATGCAGCTCCTCTCTAGATAATTAAACTGGGGACTGACCACAAAACAATACCACTTGCTGAGATCCCATTTTATGGGTTCATCTTTATCTGTGTTGCAAAGCCTTTCTGCTTTCCAGATAGAGAGGATGGGATGCAAGGACAATAAAGTGAAGACTTTGGTAATTGGCTTGGAAATGCTTTCTTCTGTTTCCACTTCCAGAAATTTTAAAAATGGATTAGCAAATAATTGATGAAGAAGTTACTTACATGTGAATGCTTTGGGTTTTGAGTTTCTATGTATATTTTAAGCTTTTTTAAATATATTTTTTTAATCTAAAGTTTTAGATAGAGAACAGGCCCTGTTAAATAAAAGGCGTTAAGAATAATACTTCAGGGAACTAAGGTCTAAATTAAGAATCTCAATTAACTACCATTACTACAAAAATTCTTGCTTTTTAGCTCTCTTTTTATTTTACATCATTTGTTCTCCACTGGAGAGAAAGTGATGCTAAATAATTTGTGTGCTATTTGCCTCTTCATTCTGTTGATACGAGTGCTTTTCACTACATTTCAGTTAGCACTATTCCAGTTCAATATTCTGAATGCACATAAATTTACATTTTGCTTATTTTAAAACGGTTTTTCCTTATTTTCAGACTGCACGCTCCTGTACCAATATTAAAGACAGCCCACTGTCAGAAATTAGCTGCTGGGAGTAGCACAAATTCTATCTGTCTGAAGTTACCAAAGGCTAAGGCAGTGCAAGGGGGAAGCAATACAGCTATGTGACTGGTACTAAAAAATAGTAACTATGTAGGTATTGGGAGCAAGCTATTAAAAACTCCAGCCTTAAAGAATGACTTCATTAGAAATGCCTGCTAGATAGGACCCCACTCATTGCTATTTTGTAATAAACTCACCCCTAAATGAGTAAGCACATGATGCATCATACAGACCTGGAAGCATGTTATTTGCTGTTTCCAGATCTGCTACTTGCTGTTCCAGTGCTTTCTCTATGGAGAACAAATGCTCCTGGCATGCTCACTGTGCTGCCACTGTCTGAGTTCTGGTGGAGCTCTAGCTAAATAGGCATAAGTTCTTGTAATACTCTGAATTGGGCTGCTGCTGCTTAGTGACAAGGTCAGATCACTGTTTGCATGACACTTCTGTTTCCTTGTGGTGCATGCAGATGGTTTAGCTGTTCTGCATGGGTACCCATGCAGTCAAGCTGTAGTTGCAGTGTCTCCTTGAGGGATCCTTGCCAGAGCCTGCTCAGCAGTATAGACTTGGTGCTTTTACCTTATAATCATCCTCAGAATTAATGAAAAGAATGGAAGCCAAGAAACGTCATCACTCACCCATCTGCTTCTTACTCTATTCTGTCTCTGACCTTCTTTATTTCCTACAAGACAATTGGTGTTTCAGGTAGCTGGCAGTCTCCTACAGAAAGGAAGCTCTCATCCTACCACAGTCAAGATTAGAGAGTCCTGTTCTTTTGCAGGGAGTCTTGTTCTTTTGCAGGAATAACTGAGAAATGGAGATATTCTGGATAGTACCTGGAAGAGTTTGAAGGCTCAGCTTCATCCAAGTGCAGTCACAAACTATATTTCCTGTTTCAGGGGAGACTGACATTATTTCATGCAAAAGTCGCCTGAAATTGGCCAGGGCTTACAGAGATCTACCCATCATGTAGTAGCTTATGATTCTGCTGGTCTTACTAATTTTTTATAAGTATTCTAGTTTTGAAAAAATCAAATATAAATACACCATGGAGCATGTCAGGACTAATGGAGGCAGTAGAATACTGAGAGGGAAGGTTTCAGAAGGAAGCATTGGATTAGGAGATGCATCATGGTTCATCTCCTGTGAGATGAGATAATTACTGTATGTGATTATCAGTGCTTTCTGTAGCTATTCAGTATTACTTATTTGCACAGTGGGTTCTTGGCAGTGCTCTGTGTGACAGCTAAACTGCATTTATTCCCCATGGTTCTGCTTGGCATTCCTTCATACTGCTACTTCTGTCAGCAGTGCCCAAACCTTCCCAAGCACAGTCATTGTTCCTTGTTACAATGAAGTTTCTTATACTCCCCCATCCAGCATGACTGAACTCGAAAGAGATAGATTAGGCACTCTCTCCTTCTGCCATTTCCAAATTTTAATGGTCATAAGTATTTTGAATTCCTCTGGCAGCATGTGACATTCTTGTTGCCCATCGTATCAGTTTTTAGTGACTATCAGGGTTAACTGTCTCAGAAATCTTCTTGAGTCTGACACAGTAATTATTGTTCTATTCTGTATATGCCAAAAGTAATGATGGCAATAAAGCATTCTAGCAATAGTAAGTGTGGATATTGCTATGAATTCTGCTTGTATTGTTAAAACTGGGAGAGCTTTCCTTTTCAGAATTTAAAGAGTATTTTTTTTCTATTATTCCATCTTGATTACTTGTGAGACGCAGAACAGATTCTTCACAATGTCAGAAAAATTTGTTTCTCAACATTACTGCTTTTTTCTTGATCTTAAGCATGTTGGTACCAAGTCTTCAATTGTTATGTGCCCTGGTGTGCACACAGCACCATGGCCTAGGGAGCGTGGCCTGCTCCCTGCAGCTCTTCAGGGAGATCACCTCTCACTGAGCTCACAGCTAAAAGCGAAACGCAAAGATGCTTTAGCTCATCATACTATGGGCAGGTGGGGGAGAGGATTGTGTCCATTTCTGTTCAAAATATTTTAGTTGAGAGGTCTCCAAATACTGTAGTGCTTGATGTCCAAAAGCATCCATCGGTGTCCATACTTGTCTCTTTGGGATGGTTTGATGAGAGCCCATGTGCTTACATCAGCTTATAGTTAGTTTTTGGCATAATTGTTCATTCTTGATTATACAGTCTGTTAAAGGAGATAGAAGAGGCATCATTGCTTCACACACATACCACAAACACATACCTAGGAGAGTCAGCTCATAAAAAATCATAAGCACTTTTGTTTCAATGTGAAACACTTCAATTTGTATTCATGTCCTACTCTTCTGCTTAAATCTGCTTCTGGGGGATTGTAGAAGAATTACTTCTGATTGAATGCAAACGGTGATCACTACATCTAATGCTCAGATAAACTAATGCTTAAATATGGGAAGTGGAACAATACATTCAGTGTCACCTCCTCAAACATATTGTAGGTGTTACAGAATCAAGGCATTAGTCACAGACGAGAAGCTGCTTTGCAAGGAGCCTCCCTGGAAGCACGTGTCCGGAGGTTCTTCTGGTGGTTGTCAGGGCCGGAGCGCTGCGAGCCCCTTGCTGTGAGGCAGTGAGTCCGTGTGCGGCTGGGCACAGGCACTGCCCCTTCGTGCACGGCCGCAGGGACACCCCCACCTTCAGTGCAGCCTCCTGCCCCGAAACTCTCATTCCTCCAGCAAAGGCAGAAAACACACTCTGCTGGCTCAGAGACCTGGATGATAACATTGTTATTGTTGTTTGATCAGTTATCATTTGCCTAAAGTACTACAGTAGCTTTTTTCTATTTAATGAACTCTACTGTGGGAAAAATTACAAACAATTTTACATTTTCCTGTTTTCAAAAAGGGAGAAATTTTCTTTGAGGATGATGACTATTTTTGAATGTTTCTAACTGTCTCAGTAAGAACAAAGCAAAAAAAAGCTAAAAATGTTTAATATATTTAATGAAAACAGAAAATCACAAAAGTTTAATGTATTTTTTCAATGCTTTGACATTTTAGCATTGCTTATCAACAGAAATTAATTAAAACTTATATACATATATAAGAAGAAGATATACAAGTGTGGATCATTTCCCCCAGAAACCTGCACTGAAGGCTTAGCCTTTGGCTTTCCCTTTTTTGTTACTGGTGTGAGAGCACAGTTACGATGCATGCTTTGCTCACCAGCCTGGTATTGTCCTCTTAGAATGGATGGTACAAACGCTGGTCTGCCTGTCTGTGAGACTGCTGCCATTGAGCAGACCCTCAGCATTTTCTGATTCTTTGGAGAACTGTAGGGAAAATAATTTCCCATGGAGTTGGAGAAGCTGAGGTCTCTTGCATGGTTTTTTGCTTGCCTGCCTTCATCTGTGTGAATCTGTTTGCTGACAGTAGTTAGTATGTCACTCTGACCCTTGTCACAGCAAATCTAACCAGAATTAAGATAGTTGGAATGTAGATATTCTAATGGGTGCTGTTTGGTTGGGTTTTTTTCTGCAGAGTCTCAGCAAGGCTTATTTGTAGTTTTGCCTGAGACGATAGCACGAGGAAGCACAAGTAACCAGACAGTTGCATGAATCTGTATCAGTGATTCTTGCCGTCAGCAAGTGATTAATTTTTACCTAGTTATGCATCACCCTGCTGAGCCCATTGCAAATGGATTGACAGGCCTTCAGCTGGGTCCAAATCAATAGGTCCTTGATCAGCAGCTTAGCAGTTCTCTTTGAGGGCTTATTGAGGAAGGAGGATTTTCTTCTGGGTTATTATATCCCATGCTCTGCACGTCTTCCCAGGATGGTGACCTGCTCGTTTTGGAAGTGTAGCTGGCAGGAGTGTGAACCACATTCTGATTTCCCTAAATAATCGTTATCCACTCGAGCTAATGCCACATGAAAGAGCATTTGATTCTCTCCATCACAGACAGATGTGTGTCACTTAGAGACAGGGATACCACTTGATTTCAAACATTTTGCTACTTGATTCAGTGCCACTGAGCTCATGGGGAAAAAATTATCTTTAAAAAACGAGTATTAAAATTGTATTTACACTGAAATAGAGTATTATAATCTGTCAGAAACTGTCATTTTAATTTCTAGGAATAACATAGCAATGAAAGTACAGCTAACTCAATTATTCACATGTAATTGAAAATTAAACTTAATTTAAAACAAACCAAAGCCATCTAAAATTAAAATATAATAGAACCATCACACATAATTACTTTGTTCAGCATACTTCCCTATCCAGTCTTTCAGCAGTTAAGAATTGCTATGGGAGTGAGTGAGAGCACTGCAGTGAAAATCAGTTTTGTTTACATCATCCTGCCATAGTCTCCAAGTACAAGGCTGCCCTTCAAGCACAGGAGGCAGAAATTTTCACAATGGTGACTGCTGTCTATCTGTGTGGTTTTGTGGTTTTTTATCTGTTTGTTTTTCCTTTAACTCGTAGAACCACATCACGGCCTTTGCAGAAGTCACATGATGTTGATGCTGATGTATATTCACTCCATTGGACTTCATCTCTTTTCACAGCCCACACATGATATTTGCAGTGTATCAAAAATAAGAAATTTTTAGAAGTCCTATTTCTGACTTGATTTTTACATCACTAAAATGATACCAACATTTTGAAGAATTCTTAAATATTAGAACGTCACTTTACTTTCTAGCAGAAATATTAACTGTTTACTTTTACGATGGAATGGGACAAACTGAGCACTAATTATCTGACATTATCCTCTATTTTGGCTTCTCATTGTTTTCAATGGTTCATGTACCTATTCCAACAGTACTTTGTATTTTGATTTAACTTTGAGTTTTAAAATCTACATTTTTAATTCAGCATGAACTTGTTTCCATTTGAGGCAATTTCAGTGTATAAAAACTAGACAAATATTATGTTCTGTATGAAAATGCTGTTTGCACATTGTATTACGCTGTATTCCATGTAAGATATCATTCAAACAGTATGTTATATGTAAGACTGGTGCTTCTGCTTTTGAAGAGAAAAAAATGCCAATTTTTACTGTAATAAGTATTGTATCATAATTAAAAGTTTATTTATTTGGATATTTTCCTGACATAATTGTAGTTGAATTGTTGTTTTGTAGTTCTTGAATGTCTTGAATGACATATATGTATCTAGGTTAAAAGAAATGAGAATAATATAGAAAGTTTGATCTTTGATATATTCTTTATTACTAATGATATCCCATGAAAGGTTAAGGGCTCTGTTCTTAGCTTAGCATATCTGATGGGCAGCCATGCTATTCATAAATCATTTAAACAAATTATTCAAGGCAGCCTGCATCTTCTCATGATTGTTGTACTCCCTGACACTATGCTGGGAGAATGGGTGCTAAGATAAGGAGAGGGTCACCAGCTTAGTGAGGAAAGTTCATCTGAGTTTCTACTCTCCATTTTCATGGAAAACTCCTGGAGAAACCAAAATGGCTCAGTTAATTTTTTTTTCAGCCTAAATGACCCTAAGCCTAAGGACAGGCAGATTTTCTTTCTACAAAGCTTTTTATCTCTGTTTGTGTTTGAGGCTCATATTCTTGAAAAAAAGAAAAAACTATCCTCTGCCAGTCTGCATGGTGTTGATTACTTGATTTTTCTTCAACACCAGTCAGTGTTACCATATCTCTGTTATTGCTGTGAATATTTAGATTAAGCCTCCCCTTTGGAAGAGTCTTGCTGACTATTCATAGTGAAGTTGTCCTATAAAAATTGAGCATCAAATAGGTCTGAATATTGTAAATACTGAAGACATTCTTCACGTCTGCCAGAAAGCTTCCCTCTGGCAAGAGCTGATAAAATAGCACTATGGAAACATGGAGAAAACTATTGGTTGGTGCAGGCTGTTGAGCATTTTAGGCCTTAAATTTTCCAGAGTTCAGTGTATTTCCTGTGCATTAATCATTGTTAGAGTATGTTTGAAACAGTAGGATGTAGAATCAGGTATATTTTTTCTATGGTGAATTTTAATGCGTTCTCACATAGTCATGAGGTAATACCTGCTTTTAGTTTTTGTTTTAACCTCTAAAATACAACTACCTAAAGAGTGCTTGGCAAACAGGGCAAGGCCAAGTCATCTCTGAGTGCAATAGAGTATATGCCACGAAGTCATTGTGCTAAGCTGAGAATTAAGAGATGGAAGAAATATATCTATGGGGAGAAAATACCTAGAATATAGTCCTTAGCTACAACTAGGTTACTTAGGTGATTGAAAATCCACCTTTATTAGACTATCAACTGTGTTTACAAAAATTGTAGTAGATCCAAAGTTTGTATCACCGTGTTAAGCTCACTTACCCTGCTCTTAGTCTAGCTAGTTAGGTTCCAAGGTACTAATGATTTCTCTGTGTGCAGATTTAAATGAAATCTTCACTCATTTTTGCATGGTAGCAAATCTGCATTTTTTTATATCTGATTTATAAGATTACCAAGAGATTCTTTTATGTTAAAAGAGATGACTCTTTTTCAGTGTACTGTATATCATCAGCTTGTAACTGGTCTCTTTCTCAGGATCTTTCCCAGTCAAATATTTGGGTTAAATTTATCATATTATCTCTGTGAACCAGCAGTGAGAAAACAAAATGAGAGACACTCTGCTGTATAATGTATTTTTAAATAAAATAATTTTTCATTCATATGTAGTGTATTTTTTTAGGTGTCCGCTTTACATATATTTTGGTTGATAGTGTGCATATAATGAACTTATGATTTTATGTGCATTGCATTTGGTGACATATTTTCTCAATTAACCAGGAATCCCCACAGTTAATGACCTTCCCTTAGAGGTGTTTCTGGTGAACTTGAAAAGCATGAAAGGAAGAGCTGTATTGCAGAGTCCACAGCCTGTTGGGGAAGGACTCTCCCCAGAATGTGGACCAGCCAAGCTCCAGACACTGCTCTGACTGATTTTCAGAAGTGGCAAGAATTTGCCCTCCCACGTCTGTAACTCTCCACTGCCCTGAAGTTTGGGCTTTGCCTCTTCCATTCTGGACCCAAAAAAGCTTTGAGTAGGAACAGTTTGCCAAAACAAAAGTAAGTTGGCACTTTTTTACTAAAATGGCTTTTTGGTGATTGCTTTTAAAAAAATCCCACTGATGAGCAAGCATCATTCCTCATTCAGGGAATATTCTGGTACAGAGTGGCTCCTACTGTAAAAAGTGTGGTTGATCCATTTCAGTGATTTTGAATGCAACTGGTTTTATTATTCTTGTGGACCTTTTCCGTGTATACTTCAGTGAAACAGCTCTGCTCTATTTATAAATGAGATGTTTGAGAAGCATCCCTAATGTTATATGCTGCTGTGTTCCTAAAAATGGAATTTCTAAGGCATATGGGGACACCAGCTGGGCTCCTATCCATGCCATTTTAGCTTCTCTTCTATGGATTCTGCTGTTCGTTTATGATCAGGAACTAGATAAGATACATGGTGATAGCATCTGGGCTCCCATTTCTTTGGCTTTTAAAAATGTCCATTTTAACAATATATATTAAAAGAAGATAATGTTGGTATTTTTTATCTGCAATTTTCTTTGCTGTTGCCTTCTAATTTTGTTGCTGCCGAAGATCACAGTAAGTGCAACAGTCCATTTGCACATTATGTTAGTGGGGAGCTTTTTATACTCTTCTGAAGTCTAATTTTGGTATTTCTGAGGCCTGCCATCAGAAAGCAGAGTGCATTACATTTTAGGAGCAGATAAACTGAGTCTGTTTTGATCAAATACATCCATGGCCACCTGCATAGCCTTGGCCTTGGGAACACACACGAGCATTTGCAGGCGGAAGGGTGAGGAGACCTCCAGACCTGCAGCACCTCCCTCCAGGCACATCAAGAGCATTTTTACCCAGCTCTGCTTCTGACAGCTGCCTCAACCCCAGCAGACTGGATTTTCCTCCTGTACACCAGCACGAACAGGTTTTTTTTCTCCCCTCAAGCTCCTCTGAGAGACTGGACAGATCATGAAGTGCACTACAAGCATGACATAGCTGGAGCCAGCAGCTGCCTGGTTCTCACTTGGACAAGGTGAAAGCTAAAGGTGGAAGTATGACTTCAGCTTTTGGCCTTCACCACTTTCTAGGCCTTTTGGTTTTTAGGGATTTCCATAAAGGAATGCAAAGCAAATATTTACAGTCTCTCTGCCACTTGAACTTCTGCTGCATGCCTAGGGTTGTGAAAGCTTTACACTTGCTATTGGCCACTAGGGACTTTCCAGTATAACACAGTGTTGCCTTTTTGTCATCCTGTCCTGTATGAAAATGGCTGATGAAGCTTCTTAGAGTTTCCAGGTTTAACCTGATGTTCGGGGAAGAAGACACTGAACACCCCAGGAAGAACCCTGCCAGGGTGGGAATTGAAGCACTCGTGTGACTGTGGTAAGCCTGGTTTTTGCTCAGCACTTGCCAAGCTGTCAGACTAAGGTATGACTCTTAACAGGTTTGTTGCTCATATTAAGCTGCCTGTATTTACCTCATCATGAAACCTCAGTCCCCTTCCAACACAGAGGATTAGGTACTTGGTTCTGTGGTCAGCACTGGAGCTTGTTCTTTCTCTGTAGAGAATCCTAGGAAGTGCAGCATATCCTGCAAGAAACTTGGCCCCTGTGTCTGCTGATGCTCTTCTAGTCAAGGTGGAGGTAAGCAAGGTGTCATTATGCCTTCCAAGGTGCTTTGCTTCCACTTGCCTGTAACCGTCCCGTGCTCCATGATTACTGTAGCTGGAAGCGCTGTAACTGGCCTGTGCCTGGGCTCCAGCTGCATGTTTTCTGAGAACTGACGTCCAATTCTCTGCCTGTCATGTCCTTGAACTCAATTTCTTCCGTTCCAGTTGTCAGCTCTTTATACGACGTTCTGCTGTGAGATGTGATGTTCATGAGGCATAAGGGGAGCATGGCTGTGTTCATCAGCAGACCACGTTAGATATCATTTCATGCCTTCTACTCTGGTCGGTTGTCACTAGCTCTGTAAAACGTTTGGAAGTAGGTTAATCTGGTTTAATTAGGACAATTTAATTCTGAACAAAGTTTACACCCAGGGGTTTTATTTGATTCTGACTAATCCACAGCAAATCTCCAGCTAATTCGGATAAACCGCCCTGAATTTTCCCCTGTGTGGACAAGTCCCAAGCCTTTCTTTTTATTCCCCCAGAGTAGGTCTGCTGTTCTGATATCTTCCCCTGGTGAGTACAGCCAGAACAGTGTGCAGCAGTCAACTTCCTGAAGAATCAGTGAGTCCATCCTCTAAAATGCGAGTGTAGAAGCCCCAGTAAGGAGCTTGGGTCCCCAAAACCAAATTCTTGGCACCAGTGTTCTCATCTGACAATGCACAGCAAATTAAATAAACAAAAATAAGAAATCAAATTCTTTTTCTGACAAATTTCTTCCTATATACCAAAGTTAAACCTAAATACATGGAGGTACAGGGAACTTGTAGTCTTGGCAGCAGTCTTTAATGTGATTCTGAATGCAAGATCCTTAAGCTGTGAATTCCTAGGATTGCTCTGAAGTAGGCAAATAATCCTGAAAAAAGGGAGTGAACATGTCTACAACTGTAAAACAAAAACTAGAGGGATGGCATTTCCATGTTTTTGAAATACAACAGTAGAAGAAATATGCTACTTTTAGTCTGCTGTTTCTGCTAAGAAATTATCTGCTGTTTCATGTTCTTTTGCTACTGTTGCTCGAGGAAAAGCAACTCCTGTTCCTTCCTTAGCAACCTCTATTTAAAAAGTAGCAACTGACAAAGATACTCTATTCAAATGTTCTAAAAATAAGTCTGATGTGATGAGAATAAGTGCTTATTTAGCAAAACAAAAGAAAATGCCTTTTCGTTCTCTTTGAAGAGGGGACTGAAGCTAATCCTAGTAGGAAACACCAAGAAGAACATAAGACCTTTGCCTTCAGGCAACAGTTTATAATATTATCAAGACAAGGTGACATATCTTCTTTGAGATGATTTCCATTTTTTTTTTTTTTTTTGTCCCCTGAGAATTTAGAGAAAACATTGTTAAGGTGTTGGCTTGGATCATACAATCTTACAAAGAAAAACATGGAATGCCATTGGTTTTGTATTATATATATTTTGTGGAGTCACTCTCAAAGCCAGTGTACACTAGCCCAGTAGAGGAGGAATAGAAAGACTAAACAAACTATTTCTTGTCAGAGGGTGAGAGATTTCCCACGCTGTGTCTTTTCAGGAGAGAAACCAAATGAGTAGGGAGACTTGCTATCAGCTGATTATGTGAAAGAATTCTGTCATCCTGGGTCTCCTGTGGGAATGCTGCCTGCTTATAGTGTATATGTTTCATTCAATTAACATTTTGCTTAGAGGAACAGATAATTGTGTGGTGTTTGATCCTTAGTTCTTTGTCAGATTAAGAGAAGTTGATATTCCCATGGCATTGGACACTATACTGCTGCCTTTTAGTTTCTGCCTGATGACTTGGCTTCCCTGAATATTGAAGGGAAAAGGCTGTATACAACATTTTAATAAAATTAATAAAATGGACTTTTCCTTCAGGAATCTGGTGACCTGCATATAGAGCTGAAGAAAATCTTTCTCATGGATGTAATTTCTTTTGAAATTTGGGATTGTAAACTCACTTCTACCTGTTTACTGCTATAAACCTGAAACTAAAAGCTTATAGCTGAGAGGAAGAGTCACCTCTAGGGGCTCAATGGAAGAACTACAAATCGTAAGCACTGTGGTGGAAGATATCACAGGCGTTTGCTCACCTAGGAGTCTCTTTATGACCTGCTTGATCACTTGTGTTTTGATTTTCAAATGTCCCACTCACTGCAGTGTGGTTGTGGTTTCAATTGGAAGAAAGATTGTTGAGAAGCATACATGTTAACACAAAAGAGAACAGTCCTGTGCTTTTTCCTTCATCCTCATTAGCTTTTAGTATACCTGCATTACTGTCTTTTGCTTCATGGCTCTGTGCCCAGTCTTCACTTTCTGACTCTGCTGCTGGCATTTTTATTTCTCAGTAGATGTCACATATGGCCGTGTCACATTGTGTAATAACCAGCAAATGAATTGGGCTTAGGCCTTTGCCAACATAAAATTACTTTTTCAGATGCAGGTATGAATATAAAAATAGAAAAATGTGGTGTGGTACCAATTATTTTAATAGGAGTAGAGCAACAGCAGAAAATGAGACAAAGGGTAGTGATGAAAATTTGATAACAAATGTGAGATAATGTCAGCTAAAGAGAGCTCTGAATACAAGTGAGATTTCAAAGGATACAACTTGCAGTGACTTTATCGACAGTGAATGAGAATGTCCTACACAGCTGCTGAAGAAAATAGATCATACTAGATTAATTCATGGTGCTGCAGACCCCACAGGGAGTCGTCTGACAGTTGTGTTTTTAGGCACAAATATGGCCTGAATTTGTGACGAGTCAAAACTAATGGGAAAGCCAAGATGTTCAGGACTGTGTATATCATACCTTCTACAATGTAACTGGAAAGAAAATTGGTCAAGAAAGGACTAGATAGTGCTCTTGTTGATTCTGGTTTGTTTAACTCCAGGTGGGAGTTGGGGAGGGGGGGAATACTGGTTTTGTATCTTTTTGTCATTTGAAAATTGGACAGTCACATTTGAGAGGCAACCCATACCCCACCCTGATCTGGTTTGAGTTAGACCTCAGATGCAGACTGCCTGCTGCACATGCAGTTGTACCTCCTCTCCTGTGTGCCTGTCCTGCACATCTCTCCTCTGCTCTTGGCCCTGCTCCAGCTGTGCTCACAGAGCATCAGCAAACAGCTTTGAGGAGGACAAGGGAGAGCTGCACCTGATCTGAGATACACAGCTGTGCTTCCTCCTGCTGGGGTCAAAGCCAGTGTCCTCAGCAGCACAGTGTGCTGGGGGAAGCCATGCTGTGGTCCTAGCTGCTGCTGAGTGTTTGCACATTTGTGTTGTTACTCTGGTATCGTTCTTCCTTACAGACTTGGTTGTTGCAAGAGTTGCAAGCTCACGTAGTCAGTGGTTAGCCCTGGAATATGGGAAGACTCTTTCACCTGCCAGATGGAGACTAGAATTATGATGAGAATTTATCGGCTGTGGTTCCCAGAAACTTCCAGATGTCCTGGCATAGCCCTTTTCCAGGACAGTATGTTATAGGCTTTCAATTTTCCTTATTTCCTGAGTATGAGATAGATGTGATTTCTGTTCATTCTCTGTAACAGATGACATCTTGTTTTTCATATGCCAGTTTCTTGTTCTTGATTAGTTTCTGAATTTATTCACTCTTCCATGTTGGTTTTTTATTGCTCTTATTTCCAGATGGCAGCATACATTAACCTGACATCAAAAATTATCCATTTCCATTCAGTGACATTTCTCTCTGCTGAGCTTTACACTTCAGCAGTGTTTAAGCATTTCATCTTCCTCATTGTTCGATGTTGGTTTGTAGTTTATAATTTCTTAGAATATATAATAGACAAATACATATCTTCTCTTTGCACTTTTCAACACCTGGGGTCCTGGCTCCCTGCTGCAGTGGTGGAACTGAAATTCAGCCAGATGCTGTATTGTTGGTTATAAGTGCTGGTTTTAGTGCAGAAGTACAGGCAAGGACAAATGTGACACTTTCCAACAGCAGGGAGAGACCTTCTGGCCTGGGCACCAGTGTCCTTGTGGCTCTTGGATCCCATGGCTGAGCACAGTATTTGCAAACCTGGAACAGTGGCTATAGCACAGGGTGCTCCAGTCGGTCTATAAACATGAAGGAGCGACCAAGACACATGTGCATCTTTTATTCTGCTGAGGGCTTAAAATTGAAATTTCTGTGAAAGGGGAAGGCATGAAAATGAAATTAATTAATGTATTTAATTAAAAAGTAGCAATAAATTTAAATATTAAAAGAGATATTTAGATATTAAGATTCTGAAGGGGAAAAGTTGCTTACTGAATCCTAGTTCCAGTTGGGAGAGTGTTAATTTTCTTCCCAGTAACTGTGTTTTGGAATTAGTATGAGAATACTGCTGGTGACACACTGATGGTTTAGTTGTTGCTAAGTAGTGCCTACTCTAAATGAAGGCTTTTTTCAGTTTCCCATGTTCTGCCAGCAAACAGGTGCACAAGAGGCTGGGAGGGAGCACAGGCAGTGCAGCTGACCCGAGCTGGCCAGAGGGATATTGCACAGCACAGAATGTCATGCTCAGGAAATGAACTGGGGGGAGCTGGCCAAGAGCTGCTGATCGTGGCTTGGGCTGGGCATCAGTCACACAGTGGTGAACAGTTTTATTGTGCAACATTAGTGTTTCTTATGGTTTAGTCCTCTCTTTTCTTCATCTCCATTCTTCTTGTTGTTTTCATATATGTTTGGGGGTTTTGGGGGGTGTTTTAGTTTTGTTTTGGGCTTTTTAACTTAATCGTTAAGTTGTTCTTATCTCAGCCCACAGTTTTTTACCTTTTTCTGATTCTCCTCCCCACCTCACTGGGGAAGACAGAGTGGGTGAGTGAGTCTGTGATACTCAGTTAATGGTTGGGTTAAACCGTGACAAGCACATCAGATGAAAAATTACCAAAAAAATCTCTGCCAAAAAGGGAGCTTTCCAAATATTTTACTGAAGAAACAATGTAAACTCAGAAAAATGCAAATAGATTTCTGCCTTTTCTGTGAGACTGAGCCTTTTGCTGTGCCATCCTGTGCAGGAAATTGCAGTATATGATCAGTGTACAAAAGTATAAATTGACTGTATTTATAGATTATGGTTATGTAACAGGGGTTTGTTTTCTGACCCGCTGTTCCCTCAATGGAGCTCATCATGATCACTATGAGCAATCAAGTGGAGTTTTGCTGAATACATTTTGCAGGAAGGACTTCCTGATATCAGCTAGATAAAAGACAGCTTAGCAGCTGGGGGTGATGACTACTGAATCCATCATTCCCTGGTTCCCTTATCACATACCCATGCTCCTACAAAAAGATATAACCAAATCACTCAATTCATGACCAGACCAATAGGAATTTTGACTGGTGTTAATAGCATTACAGTTTCTAATTACAGCAGTGATTGGAGGCTTCTAGACAATCAAACTGACAATTTGGGTGCAGTTTGACTTCAGCTATCAGAGTTCTGATATTTCTCGCTGCTCATTTATTTCTGGAGAGGTCTAGAAGAAAGTCTGTCAGGCAGAGAGTGAGGGAACATCAGGAAAGTTCTACAGCCATGTGGGTGCACTTCGAGTAATAACATAGGGCTCCATTTATTGGATAAGGTATTCAGCTTTATAAGACTCTGTAGCTATGAGAAGGTACCATAGGAGGATTCACACTCATCATCTGTTAAAAGCATTTGGTCATTGTGGTATCTGAAAGCAACATCATGGTAAGAGATCTTTTTTTCATCCTAATATAGTCATCTGCTCACTGCCAAGCCCACCCAGCCCACAGATATTTCTGAAGCACTTAGGAGACTCCAGAGAAGTGAAAGTTCAGTTCAAAGGAACTGAGAGATTTTTTTGTCTCTGTAATAGTTGTCTTCTGCATCTTTAATACCTGCCCTCAGAATTAGCCTAATGAGCCAAAGATGGGGAAACCAAATGCAAGGTTGTGTCAATGGAAAATCTTGGCTTGAGTTGGCAGATAAATAAATCATTAAGAATTGGAGGCAGACGGTAAAATTTCTGGATATACATTGAATTTTCTTGAAAATTTAAGAAATAATTAATTTCTCCTTTCTGTTGATTTACTAAATACTATTACAACAAAGACTGAACATAGAAGAAACACATAAAACTGTATTTCCTTCAAAACAAAAATACCATTTAAGAGTTGTTTTATTTTCCTGAGTTCTGGTTTCTTTCACCTAACACAATCCCAAAACAATGGAAAAAACCCTGAAATGTATGCCTGCTTATAATGCTTAAACAGGCATTTAAAATGAGTTAGGGAATTTTGTTTGTCCAAATATTGACCAATGTGGTCACCCAGGTAAGCAGAACACAATTACAGTTTGACTTTTTTTCAGCAAAACCAGCCAATTTGATCCTTATTCATTAGTTCTGATTGCAAAAGACCTGATCCTTTGGCTGGTCTCCCCTAACTCTAATTAAAAATGGCTTATTGCCTTGGGGACTCCATTCCTCTGTAAACTTGCTCTTTTCAGCAGCAAAGATGCAGCTGTTAGAAATGAGCATTGATCTTGTTTCTGTTTCTCTCTTCTGTTGGTCTCTATGTCTTCCCAGCTAGGAACAAAGAAGCAGGGTGTTGCAGACAACAGCAAAAAGATCTGAGTCCATCTTTCTCTTCCCCTTTTTTTCAAAAACTGTGTTTTAAAGGTCACCTTAGTTGCAGATATGTTTGTAGCTGTCTTATTTCCTTTGCTAAATGGAGTTTAGCCTGATTTGTCATCCAAGATCTTAGTCATTTGGATGAGAAAATCTGTAGTACATTTTGTATTCTGGCTAAGCTCCGGGTATATTCTGCCTGAGTTAATTTACTCAGTGCCACCAACAGACTGATAGAGTTTTTGCTTCTGTACTTCAATTTGATATAGGTTGTTGTCCACCACTAAACCTGCTAATTCTAGGTGGTCACTGGGCAAAATGGCAGTGGCTGAAAAGCAGGCCCTTGGCCAGCCACACAACACCCATAAACACAGTGCTGCCTGGTGGTCTGGCCTCACTAGCTTAGGGGATATTGCTGCCAAGGTCCCTAGAAAGCTTTCACAAGGATAACAGGTGCATAAACTGCGTCCGGACTGGATTTTAAGCATGAAATTTGCCTCATGTTTACCTGGTTTGGAAAGAGTTTCATTAAGCAGGAAGAAGAATTATAAGAGAAATATTACAGGGAAAGCTCTGTCTGTGGGCAGGAAGAGACATAAGTTAATTTTGAAAGGCATTAATAGTTTACTGGGTTTCATATTTGCATATTTTTTGGCCCACTCAGTGATGCCTCTCAGGGTTTGGCTGAAGTCTGTGACAGAGATTGGTGGCTGAAATTTCTCACACCTTGGTTGGTGTCTGTCTTACCGTAGAAAATGGAATTAACTGAAGCACAGTGAAGTAAATACATGAAACGTTATTTTAAAGTGTGAATTCTTCAAGGGAATAGATGGGGAATACAGAGTTGGAAATATGGAAAGTATGTTTAAAGCAGGACATTCATTCTGGAAAGCAGTGCATATAAGAATGCATATGTCTGTGCTTTGAAAGTCTCTCTTCACAGAGAAATCACATTCTGATTTGTGTTTTGTATGGAGTTGTTCTTTATTATTTTGTTATATTTTGTTATTATAAGTTCTCCAAGTACTTATAAGAGGTTACATTACTTATAAAAATGCTTAATTTTATTTTTATAGCTATTTTTATACTGATAGATCTCTTCATGATTACTGTAAGCTTGAATTTAGACCTGAACAAATGGTAGTAAAGCTAGCTTAGGTGAGTTACAGCTGAGTACTGGTAGCAATTTTGATTTTTTTCTCTCTTTGGACCAAAGTTTTCAAATGCATTTTAACCTTGAAAAGTTAGTATTTTTTCAAAGGTATTAACTGCCCATATCTACTTGGATGTGCTTATGTGAGGATGAAGCAGTTTAATATTAGGCTAAAAACTTGGATTTGGGCTTAATGTGCTGGCAGTTATGAGCTAATGCTGGAATGATCCTACAAGGGGCAGCTTGAAAAGCTTCATTTTTTTGGCTTTATGCAGTGAAGGATGATTGCATAGGATACTGAGCTGTGGAAATACATTGCTGTGGGACACGGTGAAAGGCTTCCAGACGTGCTGAGGAGCTCAGCTTGAGGTTTTGGATTTCTCTCAAGCTCTTGATGAGCTCATTGGACACAGCCAGCAGGAACTGAAAGCAGTGAGTGCCTCATCACTTACTTAGTGGGGGCAGAGGAGACCCAAACAGTCCGTGCAGAACAGATTAGCCTGGAAAGATTCCCAGGAATGAAGAGTATAAAAGCGGATTATACCTCCCTCCAGCAGGGTGGTGGAGAAGGCAGGCCTTGAATTCCCCCTTCTAGCAGGTGCTCTGAGGACAGACATGGCAAGAAATGATCTCCTGCATGGGGTGGCCTTGCTTCTTCCTTCTGAGGTGTTTGTGGTGGCCACATTGTCGAGAGTGCCCAGCCAGCTTCTGCTAGGTCATAAAATAGTCTCTGCAGGAAGTTCTTTAGGCTAGGAAAAAGTGCTTATATACCATAGCTGAGGGATTTGATAGAGTCTGTAGAAATCAAATGTCAAATGCTTTGGTTTCTGATGGGAGTTCAGAAGATTTTGTGTGCTTATTAAAGGCTCTGTCTGTGCTATTCATTTGAGAATTTCAAGAGGCAGATCCATGGGTTCTGAAGAGTCTTTTCTTGAAATCATAAATCCTAGTTTGTAGATTTTTAAAAGCTCTTACATTCCATATTGGAATATTGCTTCTGAAAGAAAAAGATCTTTAACTTTAGTGTGCATTAGGAGATTTCCCATGCTTTCAGGAAAGACCTTTGCAATGTTCTATTTGGGAGACCTAGTTCTGCTGCACTTTGCAAAAGTAATTTAGTAGTATTTCTGCCCCCGATTGTCTTTGAATAAACCAGAAAGAAAGCAACACAAGGCTTAATTTTCCAATATCTGTGATGTTGACTCGAGAGGAGAGGAGAGGAGAGGAGAGGAGAGGAGAGGAGAGGAGAGGAGAGGAGAGGAGAGGAGAGGAGAGGAGAGGAGAGGAGAGGAGAGGAGAGGAGAGGAGAGGAGAGGAGAGGAGAGGAGAGGAGAGGAGAGGAGAGGAGAGGAGAGGAGAGGAGAGGAGAGGAGAGGAGAGGAGAGGAGAGGAGAGGAGAGGAGAGGAGAGGAGAGGAGAGGAGAGGAGAGGAGAGGAGAGGAGAGGAGAGGAGAGGAGAGGAGAGTTGTTTTTTGGCATGTAGGCTGAGGGTTGGTGGTCTTGAGTTTTTAACCTCTGTGGAAACCTGTGCAAGTCACTGAGAAGCAAAAGCCTGTGACTTATCCCACAGCTACTGAGCAGGCTCTAAGAGGAGTTGCTGGAGGGTGGCTGACCCTGCAGAGGATGGAGAACCATTCCTGCTTTGATTGCTCACACATCACTGCATGGATGATCATTCATGTTTTCCCAATGTCAGTTGTTTCTCTTGGTGTTAAAACAAAGCAGTGGCTCCTACAGGCAAGGATGGTGATTTTCAGGGCCAGATTGGTAACTCTTGTGATGCTGCTGAAAAGGAAATATTTAACCTGCTTTGTGGATGTTGACCACCCCTATCAGTTTCCCTTGCATTCTCAGTGGTTGTCACAACCTATCACGATCTAGTCACTGAAAATGTTTTTCCATTATTTTAAAAATACATACTACTTAAATGTAATTTGTTAAATGAGGTCCCTACAAGTGATTCTTGAGAACCGTGTTTTGGTCCAGGACAGATTAATCAAGGTACAAACTATAGAATAAACAAATTTGAAATGAAAATGCAATCAAGTATTACCTTTGAAAGCACCAATGGTTCTGCTGTAATAAGTTTATCTTTATGCCTGCAAGCAGTCTTCTAATGGAAAAAAGTATTAAATTGTGTTTATGACATATTATGGCATTTCCAGAATTTCATTGCATAATAATATTCCCATGTTAGAGAAAAATCTGTGTCCTTGCGTTTAAGCCTGAGAATGTTTCTCTGATGTTCAAGAGTTCATTTTAAAATTAAATTTTACAGTTCTTACCACCATTCATTTATAGACCCTAGCAGGATTTTATTAAAAATGCTTTCTAATGTATTTGTGATAATTTATGTTTCTTTGTCCAAACAACTGAACATGCAATTTAATTTAGAGAAGCTTGTGATGATTAAAATATGAAAAAACCAAATCATGCAAAAGCCGAGTTTCTTCTGTAATGCAATTAATATAATGAAATTCATTCTGAGATTAAGGGCAGTTCCTGTATCTATATCTCATTTTTGTAATTTTTTCAGGTAATGAGTTAAACTCTAAAGCTTTATTAAAATATTTTAACTTTATAGAGTTTTTCTGGTTATAATTTTCTGGATTTTATTCAACCTACCCACTGAGTTATAATACAATGTTAATAATACATGATATTTTCATTTTATTTGGTAGTGTGTACACATTTAAAATAATGGAAGAACAGTTCTCCAGGACTCATTGATGATTCACTGTGGTGCTGCACCGTGTGCTTGCAATTCCTTTCTAATATAATCTGCAGCTTTTATAATGGTGCATTGTACATTTGCAGGCTGAGATCACTTGGAAATAAAAACAAGATTTAAAGTATCTCCAAGTAGTAAATAAGCAAAGAATTATGTGCTTTATGCTCTTTTACTGCAGATGCTTTTACAGTTACTTCAAAACACCTGAGGACCTACCTATTAGTTTATAGGTAATAATATCCAATTAAATGATATCATTTTCCTCCACACATCACCTCCCTGAAACAGTCAGGTGGATGGGGACCCAAGCAGAGCATGTGGAGGTTTTGTTTTTGTTGATTTAGTCAATAAATTCTCTCTGGTACTGGATTGCTGCCAACCGAATAATTGGTTTTTTCTTCCTTTTCCCCTTCAGGAGTTAGAAAACTATTTTTTAAGGGGACTGGGAGTAGAAATAGCTTTATATGCTAGCAATGATATAAGAAAATTACCCTTACTCAGTCATGCATCTTGCACAACTTTTACAGCTATTTCCAACATATTAGTGAGTAAATATTTTAATGGCAATTGCAGACACTTGTAAGAACTTGTAACTCCGTCCACAGTACAACTTCAGTGCAGACTTATTTTTAATTCTACAAATGCCACTGTGGGTTTCTGAGAGCTAATTTTTCTACCCTAGTGATTTCCTCTGTCTTCTCTTTGCTCCTGTTGGGTTTGGAAGCAGACATGTGGCACGACTCAAGCTGTCACCCGTCACTGTGCCCTTGTCCTGCCACAGCAGCACAAGGAGTGCCTGCCGTTCAGCGGACACCCTCGGGGCTTGGAGCAGTCCTGGCACTGGCACTTCTCAAGGGGAAGTTCTTGTTTCAGCAGGAATTGTGGCCCCCACAGTGTCCATTAGACATTTTATTGGGAAGATCTAAAATACTCTATTGCAGAAATCACCTGCTGTTGTAAGCAAGAATTGTTTAGAAAAGTTTCTCATTGCAAGTTGAAGTTTCTGAACTTGAAACTGGACTCTTTGTAGCTGCCAATTCCTGATGGGCACATTTTGGGATAAAAGTCTTTATTCTCTGAGGCTTTTCTCACTAGGGACTTACCTTGATGTTTAGCAGTATTTATAGTTTAAACTGTCCTGTGGCATTGTTTCTGCTTTCTGCCTGGCTAAATATACAGATGCGTTATTAAAACAGACCTGTGGTTTAAGTTGTTTTGTCAAAGTAGATTTTGTCAGTAATAAAATACTAGGTGAAGTTGCTTCATTAGGGGGAAATAATATTGCAAGTTTGACAAAGATGATTTGTGCAGACAGAAAATAGTGTGTGGTTCATAAACTGCTAAGGAAAATAACATAAATCATGGTAGGGCATAATGTAATGCACTGCAATTTCTTACATGTCTTTTTCTTTGCCAGACAGAATTCCTTGTAATATTAAAAACTATGGAAAACCTTTTCTTTTTTTGTTTTTTCAAGAGTAGTGTGAACAGCATGGAGTAATATAGAAAAAAGGCGTTATTTATTGCAGTACTAAATAGAGATAAATGAATGATTGTGCAGATTACAAGAACATGAATCACTGAAAAGCAGCATATAGAGACTGTGGTGAACCTAGTGGAAGTGTGGTTTCAGGGCTAGAGCTGTTTAGCTATAGCCAGAAATCAGGTATAATGTTGAAGTTTTGGAGTGTTTTAGTTTAAATTGTAGAACATTTACACTTGCTTCATTTACACTTGTGGAAAGAGCCTGGATTGATTTTTATATTGATTAGCAGTTTACTCGGGGGTTTTGACTGCACCAGGCTGGTGTTCTTCCAATATTTCCTACATTAACAGTAATAAACTGCAGTAAATCTGGTTACCCCTAAAGTTAGTTCTTTGAGAATCCGTAGTATTTTAATAAACTATATATATTGTTATTTCTTCCACTGGGGTTTTTCATTTTCATGGCTATCTGAACACACTGTGTGAACTGAGCACGTCTGACTATAACATTTTTAGCTTATTGTATATCATATAGTTTGCCACAATATGCAAGGAGATGATATTTAGGGGCAAACTGTTGAATTCCTGTGGGTTATCATTTTGATGTGGTTAATTACACGTACAGTTGTAAGCTTAAGGTATTCCATTCCTTTTGGCAAAGATTTATCAGTGCATGAAATTGTAGGGAACACCCTGGATTTTCATACATGAAATTTCCTTCCTTACTTCACATTTCAAAAAACCCTCCTGACTTATACTTCCCTTTGTAATTGTCATTACTATAGGAATAGTAGTGTTTTCAAAGGCAGTCATTTAATTGTGATAACATGACGACTGTAATACTTTTTTTCTTGTGAGCAGATCTGTTTCTCTTATGTTTTCAAGGAAGTATCTTCCCATAACAAATGCCACAGGCTGCAGAATCCTTAATGTTAGACGGTGCTTTAAGAGATGGGCAGTCAGTGAATAAAAATGCTGATCCTCTCATGCCAGGCTGGAACTTTGATTAGTTATTAGCAATAAGTATGAAAGTCATACCAAAACATCTTCCTCTCTCATAGATAAGTATTATGTGTCATGCCTGTCTCTTTTGAAGCAATTCCTCCCTTTCTTTGCAAAAATGACCAGCAGCCAACATGTGGCAGAGTGGCAGCAAGCAGTAGAGTGGCCTATGAAATATTATGTCAATTATGTAAGGATGAAGGACATAAAATAATACATATATCAAATGCCTTGCATAGACAGCAATAGCTGCAGTTTACCTAGGTCAATCTTTTTAATATCAATTTTTCTCACAGTGCATCCTGTTTCCTACTGGATAATCTAGGCTGTGTCAGTTCTCTAAAGCCCAGTTCAGCTGTGGCATCTCTCACTGTGGTGACCAAGCCAATATTCAGTGCATTTTCCAGGTGCTTTTTCAAATGTCCTCTTTGTCCCCAGAGCCACAGGTGGTGCCAGGCTTCCCCTAGGGCTGTTTGGCCTCACATGGAGAGCTGGGGCAGGTCCACAGGACAAGGCTTTACAGTGCCAAACTTCGCAGCAGCAGCTGTGCAGGGAGTGTGACAGAGCCGTGCAGGGTCACCCACACCAGTGCAGCCACGGGGACAGGAACTCACAGCTGGCACAGGGTGGAATGGCAGGGCCAAGGTGCCTCTTGCCTTCCCCTGAGTGGAAGCACTGGGGCATGGAAAGCTGGAACCTGGAGGACACTGGCAATGAATGGCTCTGCTGGCAAGAAGGGATAATGGGCTGCTAAGCCTATGTGTTGTAATTACCCCTATAACTATAAATGAGGTGTTGATCACAGTAATTGCATAAACATTGATTAATTATTTTCATCGTGTTTTTCAGCTATTTTTGTGTTACTGAATTTTAACAGTGATAACAATGTGAAAAAAATCAATAGTATTCTGGACAAAATCTAAATTCACAATAACTATTTTACAGTTTGATTTTAATCCTTAACTGCTTGATTTACTTTCTATTTAATAGGAAATCCATCATGTTCTCAAAGAGCAAGTACTATAAATTTTGAGACAGGGTAAAAAAGGAAACCACATCATCCAGAGAAATAATGAACATGAACCCCTGATTTAAATTCAAAGCTCAATTCAGCCTTAACTATAGAGCTGCAGCTGGCACCTCATAACACTTAAGCAGTCAGTTGAATTTATCCTCAATGTCCACAAATTTCTTTAGAGCTTCATTTCTCTTCAGTGCCTGCCCATGGGTTTGGGCCTTTTGCAGACTTCCCAGTAGCCCTGTTTCCCTGGGTGTGTGGAAAGTTCAGTAGCAAACCTGCAAACATCCCGTGCATTCAGCTCTCTGCAGCTGTGCAAACAGCACGATGCATTTCCAATACTCTGCTTTAAACATGCTCATGGATAATTGAACTTCAAAGCAACAGCTCTGCTAATTCTTTTATGGAGATGCAAATTACTAGTGTGACTTCTCACCAGATAGGGGGTTTATTGGAACAATCAGTCTGATCTAAATCCTCCCCAAGGCATGGGCACAGTTGGGGGTATTTCTGCAAGCCCAATCCATACTTTGCTCACTGGCAGGGTGCAAAACTAATAGTAGCCTGGAGTCAGCAAAGTTTTCATGTTCAAATCCCAATACTTGAGTTACCTCCCCTAATAATCTACATTATTCTGGTATTATGTGCAGGGATCAGATATCAAGATGAAAGTTTAAACAAGAAATAGAAATCAAGGTCTTTACAAAGATTTAGTATAGAAAGATGGAGTATTTAATAAATCCAGTTTTTTTCTTTCAGCAAAACTGTGTCTAATGATTGCTAAAATATGTGACATATTTGGCTCCAGTATACGTATTTTCTGGTATATTTTTTTAAATGATCCTTAACTTGATAAATGATTGGCATCTTCTGCTCTGACCATTACCATTGTACTGCCAGCATTTAAATGGAAGGTTGAAAAATACATTATGTCCTCAAAGGCAGCCAAGGCAATTTACCATCTTGCTTTCCAGTTCACTGATATGAAAGTTTAACTTCTAGCTATTGGGAAGTCCAAGTCTAATTAATTCAATATAGAAAATTAAGTCCCAAGAGGAATAAATAGCTTTGGTTATGCCTTCATAATTATGCCTATCTCCACACATGCACCTAAAAAGAGCTGAAGTAACGCTTTTTTTTTTTTAAGCAAGATATTGTGAACACTTATTCATAAGTGCAAATTTCAACTTCAAAATGCAATTTAAATTGCAAAGACCACATAAAAACTTACTGCCTATATTTCTAAGTAGCTGCTTATTTGTGATACGAGAAGTGAATCTTTTTTTCAGTCAGTGCTAAGGATCTGTGGGCTGAAATTTTGCGCCTTTCAAGGTCTTTCCATCTGAAATGCATGTGTGTATGTGTAGAGGGAACTGTCTGTTCTCCAGTCTGAAGCATGGCTGGGTTTTTTACATGCTTTGACAAGTTGGGAACTTCTCAAAGGGAATTACAGTCAGGACAGCTGTGCTAGTTTTGGGTGGGGTATAGTTAATTTTCTTCACAGTAGCTGCTCTGGGGCTGTGTTTTGGATTTGTGCTGAAAACAGTGTTGGTAACACAGGGATGTTTTCGCTGTTGCTGAGCAGCACTTGCACAGAGTCAGGGCCAGTTCTGTTCCTCACCCCCCAGTGAGGAGACTGGGGGTACACAAGGAGTTGGGAGGGGACACAGCCAGGACAGGTGACCCCAAGTGACCCAAGGGATATCCCAAACCATATGAAGTCATGCTCAGCGCATGAAGCCTGGGGAAAGAGAAGGGATGAGGGGACATTCAGAGTCAATGTTTTGTCTTCCCAAGTCACCATTAGGTGTGATGGAGCACTGCTTACCTGGAGATGGCTGAACACCTGCCTGCCCATGGGAAGTACTGAATGAATTCCTTGTTTTGCTTTCCTTGCCTGCGTTTTTTGCTTTATTTATAAAATTATTTTTATCTCAACTCACGAGTTTTCTCACTTTTACTCTTCTCATTTTCTCCCCCATCCACCAGGGAGTAGTGAGTGAGCCTCTGTGGGGTGCTTAGTTGTCATCTAGGGTTAAACTACAACAGCCCTTTTTGGTGCTCATTGTGGGGCTCAAAGGGTTCGAAATAATGACAGGTTTGATTGGAATGTGCTGGATGGACTTTGTAGCTGTTATTGCTGTTTGGCTACTAATTGACAGGCTCCTGTGCTTGCCATGGGGCTCACTGGCCTCACTGTGCATTGGAGTCCAGGGCTCATCAGTGGCTGCTTTGTGCTTTGGCTGCAGCTGCAGCCTGTGCTGCTGATCCCCTCCCTCTGGGACATTCTGATCCCGGCCATGGCCTGGGCTGGCACCGGGCCGGGCCAGCACCACTGCTCCTGTGCTGCTGCTCTGGGCACGCTGCACCTCCAGCCTGGACTGGGACAACAGGGACTGGCACCTGGGGGTGAGCCCATGGGGAACAGGGACACCTGGAAGTGTTTCTGGCCGGGGAAAAGCCCACAGCGGAACAGGCACATCTGGAAGTGTTTCTGGCCAGGGAAGACCCCACAGCAGAGCAGGCACATCTGGAAGTTCCTGTGGCTGTGGCTGTGTTAGTGCCACAGCAGGGACACCCTGCAGCCAGGGCCCAAGGCCAGGTCCAGCTGCTGCAGGTACAGCTTGAAGCACCAGGGGCTGTTCATGAGGCTGTGCTGGAGCACCTGAAATTGTGTGGCCATGGATAAACCCACAGCAGAGCAGGAGCAGCCTGCAGGGACTGCAGCCAGCATTGGGCAGGTTTGCTTTCTGAGGGCACAGTGGCTGTGGGTGAGGCCGTGCTGGAGCAGATCTGTTTCTGAGGGCACTGAGGGCCATGGACAGGAACAGCTGGAACAGCTGCCCCTCAGAGCCATGGATTTATCCACAGCCTTTCAGAGCCATGGATTTACCCACAGCCCCTCAGCTGCCCCTCTGTGGCTGTGGATAAATCCGTGCAGCAGCAGGCATCCCCCAAAAGCCTGTGGCTGACAGAAGTGGCTCCACTGGGGCAGGTTCAGCCCTGAGGCACTGCAGTCTCTGGGTAACTCCAGGGCAGGGGTAAGGGGAGTTCATTGCAATGTTAAACATGATGGTCCAGTCCAAAGGAACTGGGAGTAGACATTGTAATGGAAATAGCTTTAACTTGTTGAACTGCATTTATGGAATTACTGTAGCAGGAGCCACTTGAACCAAAGCCTTACATGAAGCAGCCCAAGTGCTTAGTTGCCATCTTGGGTTAAACCATGACAATCTCAAAGGGTGAAGAATAGAATGAGAAATTTGTTTCATGGGGTGATGTGGCAACAGAGGTACTGCTGGCAGCTCATTGGTTCACACATTACTTACACTAATACTGGGGCAGTAATAGATTGTCCTGTATAGTACCACTGTCAGTCGGATTTTACCAAGGAGAAAAATCCTCTCCTCCCTGTGCAGTGCTAGTTCTGTGCATTAGAGCTGAGTGCCACTGGGAAGGCACAGAGATAGGGAGTTGGATAAGTAGTATGTACCATTTACTTATTTATTCATTATCTCTTTTTTCTCTTCTCCTCTCTACTCTTTAATTGGAGACTCTACATTTTTTATTTTACCTCCTTGTGCTCCATTTCCCAATCTTTTTCCTCTACCGTTATTTCCTCTGGGAATTTTTTCCTGTTCATTTTTTTCACATTTTTGAAGCAAGAAATACATCAGAGATGCTTTGAGTTTGAAGAGAACTTGAAAACACACAGTCTATAAAGGACTTCTGGGCTGATGTGGATTCACTTCTTTCTTTGGCGAGGAGCACGGGATGGGCCCAGAGTGTCTGGCTGGTCAGACAGCCTTGGCAAGCAGGGCAGGTGAGTGAGCGTCCCACTGCAAACACACGTGCTCTTGCACCCTTCTAGGAGTTTACCATGCCACCAAATTATCCTCTTAATAGAAAGGAAATGCTAAAAGTGAATGCAGCCATGTGCAAGCATCCCTGAAAGACATGGCCTGCTGGCACTTCTTTAAATCTGGCATTTAAAATTGCTCAGACAGATGGAATGAAAGTATGTAATAAAATGTGACATTTTATTTTATCATCTACATTTGTTAAGTGAATTCTTCTGATCTTTCCCACTTCCAGTAGCACTGAGTGTGAGTCAGATTCTGACGATTTTCAGTTTGCAAAAACCAACTCCAGGGGTCAGACAGAAAAACAATAAGTAATAATTAATTACAGGATACACAGAATCTGGTTATGGTGTGTGACAGCTCAGCCTAACAGAAAAAATACATAATTCCTAAAAGTCACAGCTTTATAGGCAATGATTTGCAGACTACTTCTCAATGCCATTTGTCTACTTTAGGTCTTCCTTGTATATGTATTTCTAAGTATCAAGGAATTCAGAAGAAAAAATATACTCGTTTTCCTCTGCCTTCTAAGTTAGTTACACTTGCTTGCTTTGGTGTATAACACAGTACCTTCCCTTGGTCTCTTCAAAGCACAGCTCCCTTAGAGACATGTCCTCTCTCCCTGCTGCCCTGGACACACTCTCAGAGCCTCTGCAGAACAGACTCAGACTGCAGGAGATTGCCACGCTCTTTTCACTTCCAATTTTGTTGCTTAAGAGGAGCAAACCCTGAGGGTCAGCACTCTCAGCTTAGCATTGCTAATGAAAGGAGGAGGTGGAAAACTGACATAAGCACAGACCCAGCCCTGATGCTTTGAAAGATTGCCCCCATCGCTCCTTTTACGATTTGGTCAGGGACCTCAGCGGCCATTATGTCACTTAATGTTCATTTAGTGCTACATCGGGAATGTTAAGCAGTAAATGATTGAACTTTTAATTTGCAATTAAATTAAAAGCAGCCATCTCACTGCAAGAGAAATGTCATTAAGAACTAACTTCATATCTGACAGATTTTGCAAACAGCTTTTCTGCGGTTTTGAGGTAACATTTTTATAGGGCCTAGCCCTGGGTTTGCAACGAGTACTTGCTTCTGCTACAAACACAAATAGCCTGCACCCTAGGACATAGCACAAAAATATCTGTGCAGAGGTAAATATGAATTCCACTGTGGCAGCAAGTAGGAGTTCCAACTTCAGGGCAGAAACTTCTGTGTTCGTGCTTTCTCAACAAAACTGAAACATACCTGGGCCTTGAAAGCTGACAATCTAAGGATTGCAGTGTTTACATAGCTGTTTACACAATGCCTGGAAACAACCATAAACTACTAAAACCTGTCACTTTTTTATTTCTGGCACCAATTTTTCCATCAAGAAGCCAAAGTAGCCAAGAAAGTACTGCTACCTGCTTATGAGTTGTAGAAATGTGACCTCCTGATCCCACCAGGTTTCAAACTCCTGAAAGCTCAGCCCCTCACTCCCCAAAGTGTGGTATCCCTCTCTGTGTAAACAGAGACAGGTCAGAACACCCTGGCTGCCACTGAAAAGTATATAGCTGAATATAAGTGAAACCTCTGATTTGCATGTCTTCAGTGCAGTTTTCCCTTGTCCCAGGGCAAGGGAAACCCCAGCACTGTTTTTGCTCTTAGTATCAATTGGGTGCTCTGGCTATGTGGAGTCATAGAACCATAGAATGGTTTGGGTTGGAAGAAGCTTTAAAGATCATCTAGTTCCAGCTCCCCTGCACAGGCAGGGACACTTTCCACTAGACCATGGTTCCCATCCAACCTGGCCTGGAAGACTTCCAGGAATGGGGCATCCACAACTTCTTTGGGCAATCTGTTCCAGGGCCTCACCACCCTCACAGAGAAGAATGTAAATCATACATACTTTTAAGAAACTTGTCACTTGGTGTAACCTTTGCTGTTTGGTGGTGCTGAGGATCAGAGGCAGTAAGTGAATGAAGAGACCATCACAGCCCATTGACTCTCATGTCCTTCCTTTCCAAAACCAAGCAGTCTAAAAATATTCACTTACTTGGTGGGTATTTTCTTCTGTGTCAGACCTTGTGAAGTTAATGTTGAGGAGCATTTTCAAGAACCAGTTGCAAGTGGGGACATTTTCAGCAAGTGCACCAAACACAGCATAGGAAGAAGTGCTTCCATCAGGGGATGGTGGATGAAAGTTGAGGTTTTGCCACTTGGGTTTTTGATTGCACCTCTGAACAATACACAGACCAAAAATTATTTGCAAAAATTATTCAGCAACACTTTTCAAATAATGAATATTTCAAGTGAATTATTATGGGGCCTACTTGAATAGGAAAAGAAGCAAAATAGTTGATGAATTATTCATGCAGCTTTAGCACTGATGTAATAAATATTACATGGTGTCAGAGGGAAATGAAGAATTTTGAAATGAAGAAAGAAATTAACTATGAAGGAAAAGCACCTGAAAATTGGAGAAGGTGAATACAAAGATTTGAGATATGTGAATTATAATGAAGAAACTTAATAGGGGGAAATAAAAAGGGGGACAGCTCTGAGTCACTTCAAGAGACAAAATACTCTTCCTCTCTAGTTCTTTCTCTACAGAGAATACACAAACTTCCCAAACCTCCTTCAGCTCTGTCTAAAAACAAAATGAGGGAAACAAAAGAAGACCCCCTAGAGTCTAGACCCCCTAGAGGTGGGAACATACCTAGATCTGCCTAAGGGAGTTACATGATCAGAGGTACTGATTTACAAAAGGGCTGCAATCTTTGGAGAAAAATATCAAATAATATCAAATAAATATCAAATAATGTCTTATTTATTTTGCAAAGTGACTTTTCTCAACAGCTTAGTACTGAAGTAGGACAACAGGATTGTGTATTTCTTAAAGACAGAATCTGTAAGGCCTTTATTGTGCTTTGGGTACACATTTAGCAGCTTTAGCTGCTGTGCCATTGATCACATGTGAATGGTCAGTCAAATCTGTTTTGACATACTGCATCAAGGAGCAGCAGCGTTAATGCCAGGTTTGCTCTTCTGCTCAGATGTAGTGTGTACAGATTCTCATTAGTCTTATCAGTTGACTCTTCATTTTAATATTAAAAAAACCCAATTTTTTTAAATCCTGTTTTTGTGTGAGAGATGAATTTAACCTTCTTTTGGTCCCAAATGCATTCCTATTGACCTCTCTTTTACAACAGTAAGTAGAAAATAGGACAGAGAAGCTGAAAAACCCCATCATATTCCAAACAGAATTTGAAACCATTTTGAAAGAAATGGGGACACATTACACATTTTTTTCCCTGTTGACAGTGGACTTGGGCTTCTTTTAACCTCAGGAGTAACATATTAAAATGAAATGTTTTACTTTCGTCATTTCCGTAAATGTCTCATTTACAAAATCTGTCATGGGCACACCAGTCGCCTCCTCATTGGACATTTACCAGCCTTGGCATATCAATCCATCTCTTGCACATCTGCTCAGAAAATGTAATTAGTTATACCCATATGCTGCACAAGTACATGACAAAATTCAAGAAACAGAAAAGGCCAAGAGACTTGACAGCGTTTCTCCTTCCTACTATGTGTATTTCGTTGAAGACTTAGGAAACTGAGAAGCTTTTCTTGCCCTCTGCCACAGGGTGGGGATATCACCGTGTCCTAAGCAACTTCCAGAGACAAGGCAAAACAATGTATAGTTTGTTCTAGCAGTGATCACTTTGGAACAATGATTCATGGTTTAAAAATACATAGTATTCCCCAAATAGGCACACCTTCTTTCCCTGGTCATTAAAATACTGTAAACATATCCTTGCAAGGAAATGTTTGATAAGATGGATAGGGAGCCTCATCAGAAGTTTTGACAGGGGAGTTCAAGATGAGAAGCTCTTGCTGCACCAAATGACACTTGTATGTAGCGAATATGGGAACTCTCAGCTTGTTGGTCAGGTTTTTGTCAGCTCTGCTCAAGTTTGCTGGCAAGTGGCAAAGGAGAGAGGGACTTAAAATCCAAAATGGAGCTCTGCCACAGTAACCAAAAGTTGGTTCAATGGCACCTTGGTGGCCCTGGCTTGTGGGTAGAACTATTCCATGTTTCACCAATGTTCAGGCCCTGCATCCACTGGACACGTCTCTGCAAAAGGGACAAGCAGAGGGCTGGTGTAAGTCCCTTGGACTTCATTCAGGATCCTTTGTTTCACTAGACATAGTAATTATCTTGCTATAGATACTGAAACAGAGCTGTTACAACTGTCATTTATCCATTGATCCCAGCTTCTTTGAAGTTCACCCCAAAGAATGAAATATACTCTGGATAGTTCCATCTCCATGGCAAGGGATTTGCAGCTTTTCTTAAAATCTATTGTAATGAAACATGAGTTAAGTTTTTCACTGATAGTACATTATCAACCTCAGTTGGTGGCATGTTTAAAACCCAAGATTATATTTGAATTCTGAAGAGATCTGAGCTTTCAACAGGACCTCACAGTGTGGATCAGAAGCCACTGGCCACTAGTTAAATAATACAGAACAAAGCAAATTCTGAAAAGGCTGAATTCTGTCAACTCTGTTTTCATGTTTCTTACTGAAATCCAAAACAATGTGTCACTGTTCAATACATGAACAAAGTAATGGTAATGTGGCATTACAGAAACAGCATTTTAAGTTCATCTCTGACATACCACTTTTAGTTATGTATGTTGTTTAATGCTGTACATTTTTCTTAAAAAAATCCCAAACCCACTTTCAAATTACTAGCATTCTTTTACTTCAGTAGGGGGTTCAAAATCAAAGCTGCTGCACCTCCAGCCTCCACCTTTTCTTTTAGGATTAAGTGGGAAAATGAAAAGCTCTCATAATTACAGAGATTTAGCTTTCTTTATAAACTGGCTATTTTAAGATCTGTTTACAAGATGACAATATGAAACATCATTCAGAAACAGTGTGAATTGATTATATTCTTCTGAAGAACATGTAGCAGTTGAATATGCATTTGTAGCTGTTACACTGCCCTATAATTAAGACTTTATGGCTTCCTTTCTAAACACATTGCTGCTGCTAAAGAACAATTGAGATAATTTAAATGAAACAATGGAAAATACTGCCCCCTCCCCCAAAAGATCACCTTCCAGCCTTTTAGAAAAAGGTGGCAGAAAGATTGTGGTCACTGCCAAATATAGAAGTCAAGATACTGATTATAGTTTTCTGCTCCTGTTTCTTTTCAATGAGCAAATTCTCCCCAAATACTACTAATAATTTGAATGTTGATCAGTTGGGAGACAGTCTTTGGTCTCTTCATTCATTTCCTTGGATCCTGGATCACAGCATGGTGACGGTGTGGTCAGCAATCGTATTGGGAATGTTTGTATCTCAGAATGAATGAACTAACACAAAAATCCAAGAGGCACCATATAAATACATTTGAATGCTTAGAATTATTCAGAGACTCGTTTCTGCTCTGATCTTACTTTTTTAAAACTGAAATTAATACTAATAAATTAATAAAATAGCTGTACCACAAACAATGAATTAAAACAATCTAACATCTGCATGCGTGTTATTGGAGAGGGACTCCAAAGGAAAATCTTCAAAACCCTGCAGTGTGTTTGTTCTGAATAAATACTTTTGATACATTGGATGACATATTACAAAGCAGAGATGAAATAGTACTTTTTCCCATAAAGGTCTTCCAGAAAACAAATGCTTCTAAAGGAAATAAAAATATATAGCAAAAGCGTTGATGAGCTTTGTCTAATTGCAGATGATTTTCCAGGCATGGAAGCCAGAATTCCCATGGCAACCCTCACAAACTTCACATATACATTTATTGTAGATAGCAAGTCATACAATGTAGGAACATTTCAAGTTAAGGGTTAAAAACTAAGCTAAATATAATTCAAATCGTGAAAGCAAATGTTCTTCTAATTGTATCCAAGATATTTTTTCCCTCTGTCCTATTTTCTGATTTTCTATATTCTGAAACCTCTGTCTAGATTGCAATCCAAGTGACAGATGCCAGTTATCTTTGTACCACTCCCAGAATCTGAGCGAGAGACAAAAGTGCAGTTCCTCCTTTTGCTCCTTGGCATCTCTGGGCAGTGGGGTGGCCAGGAGAAAGGGAGTAACCCATGCCCAGATGTGCCTGGCTCCCAGCCCTGCACACCCTGCCCTGTGTCACCTCCTCTGTCCTGGCATGGCTGTAAAAGTCCTTATTGAACCTGGGCCAGGTGCTCAGTGCATGAGCAGGAACCTGGGGCAGCAGTGGCTTTACAGCCCTTATAGAAAGGGGAAAAAAAGGTAAAAAATGCCAGGGGATGTCTTCTATTGGTGTCTCTGCATTCTAACCAGATAGGTTTCTTCAGTTTGGTTATAAGAACCTGGCTGAGACTTGCCAGGTTGACCCAGTACTGCCATTCTGTGTTAGATATTCTGGATAGGGTTGATGATCATCTGTACTGAGAGTGTCTCTGCTTCAGCAAAAACTCACACTTGAAGAAAAGGCTAATAGAAATAAAAGGTTCTAGGTTCAGCCTGTAGCAGAAGTGTATTTCTTCATTTGCTGTACCTTTATGTGACAAAATGAGGCACAACTGTATTTGTATAACATTTTAAATTCTTTTAACAATTGCATGTCACGGTGCACAATCATCATCACAGATGAGAAATGACTTGATTTTTCTGCTTTAGTGCCTCCCCTTTTATACTTTCCCCTTAATTTTCTTTCCTACAACGAGATGGTAACAAAACGGGTGCAATCATAGGAATAAAGGAACATCTGGAATGCACCAATAAATACTGAATAACTTACTTTACAATGTTAAGCTGTCACAGTCAATTCACTTCTAAAATTTGTCCTGTCCTGTCAGTGAATGAACACATAGCCTCTGAAGAGCTATTCTCATTTAGGTATTTTCTCTCAACGCAAATTACAAGTATTTTTCTATCCTTGCTTTAGATTGACTTTTATATCAGCTGTGTATCTGCCAGGTTGTTTTGTTTATTTCAAAAAGTTTTGCTGGTGGACAAAAGCAGGAGAGGATCTACTGAATTCTTGTAATAATTTTTCCTTAGTAATATAATTACTGTCAATTTCTACTCAATTTCCTAGAGTCATATAATATTTTCTAGATTCAATAGAACCCTCATAAATTTCCCTCTTTAACCGTTTATTAGAAACTTTGGACTCTTGTGCTGTGTTATTGAAGAATCAAGCAGTGAAAAGAGATGAAAAGGCAGAAGTGATTCTGAAACTTCAGTGAGCTGCTGCTGCTGTACAGACCCTGCCAGCCTTAAGGGCTCAGTACCAGCTTTGTGGGGCCCAAGCAATTCTTACAGACTCGTGGGCAGGAGATCCTGATGATCAGAGCAGCTCTGGCTTTGATTTCTAACCTGACAAATAATGCAGTGCCTGAGTGAAAAAACATTTCTGCACTTAGAAGTGAGGAGCTTTGTGACAGTTGTACATACACAGAGCATCTTTCTCAGCTCTCATTTTACATATTTCTTTACCTCCTGGTGAAAGCTTAATTTATTATTTAAATGAACACAACTCCAGGGTGCAAATAAAAAAATAAACATCTTATCTGTTTTCATTTGTAAAAAGAACCTGGTAAGATGCTTAACTTTTGCAAAAAACAAGGACAAAACCATATTGTAACATTGCAGCTACTTTTTTTTAATTGAATAAGTTAATTCAAAAAAGCAGTTCAGTTGCTCTTTCACCTGCCATGGTGTTATAACAATTATTTAAAGAACAGCCAGTCTTCCCCACATCACATATTCACTGTTGCTTTGATTCCAAGGAAGTTTCTTCGTTTGGTTTTAAGAGTTAATGGCTCTCTGGTAACTCGTGGTTAAATATTAATGCAGACATAATAATGCTTATACCTTAAGTAAACTTCTAAGCAATACACCTATCAAATGAATTATTCCTGCTGGAAAATCGCTGTCATTTCACAGTCCAGGTAAAATATTTTAAACCTCAAATATGGCTTTCTGCCTGTAGGAAAATGAATACAATGTTTTTAAATACATTTTCTCAATTATGTTTTAGACAAGGACATCCTCTTACTGTTCTTCATTTCTTCCATTGTTTATCTTACCTAAACCAGGATGTACCCTCACTTTTCAGGTCTCCAGAACCTCCCAAACCTGCTGAAAGTTTGTGTCTGTCCCTTTCAGGTTCAGATGAGTTGTTGCCTCTCTGTTCCTCCCAGTGAGGCAGTGGCACCAACACTGGGGGCTGCATCCGAACATTGGTGCAGCTTGAAAATGCAGCACAGTGTGTTTTGTGAAGGAGTGCATGGTTTATCCTGTGGTCAGCACTGCTTTCAGTCTCTCTATTCGATAAGGAGCCTCTGTGGGTTTGCATAGATGAGGCTCCTCTCTCCACCATGATGGCAGGACGAGAGTAAATGATGGCTGTGGTAAATGGTGACATATGGCCAGTTCACAGAAGGTCCACACAGGAAAAGCTGCAAAGCTATGAAGTGCTTTGTGAATGCTTTGCTGTCCAGGTGCTTTCTGCAAAGGTTTTACAATCTCATCCTCTTCTCACTCAAATCAGTCACATCAGCTGGCAGGAAGGAGCGTCTCCATTTGTTAGAAAAGGGGTTTTTTAGCCTTTTTTTTTTTTTTTGAGTAAAATTAAAACATATCAGAGTAACCTATTTCACGTAGGTTCATGAAGTTGCAAGGGACATTTTGTCCAAAATAGTGGGCAGTGCTGATGTCTGATATTAAAATATGATTTAGACATATGAAAGAAAACCACCTGATATTCCTCATGGCCTGCAAAGCTCCTGCTCGAAGGTTGATTTCATGATTAATTTATGCTGGCATTTTTGATATTTTAGTGATACTAGAAGTGAAATCCTGCCCACAGCTATCAGCTAAATGGAAAGAATTCAATACATAGTACACAAATTTTTTTGAATGGTCAATATTCGTGGCATAGGCTGACAGCAGCAGGGGCCAGAAGAAACTGTATTTACTTCTTTTTTCTCTGGACATGCATGTTGCCATAAATCAGTTGTAAAGTGATAGAGTCAGGCAACCCTTTAAAATCATTCAGTGCTTGCTTAGAGCTACTGATTTCTTACCCACAACCCTGTTCCACCTCTACTGCCAGCAATTTGCTCTGGTGACAACAGGTGCCCTATTAGGTACTAGAGAAGGATTTTGTTCTTTGTATGTGTTTTCAGACTAACGAGAGAGATGCATTTTTTACAGCCTGTCTTGGCTTGAAAGACAAGTGTCTGCTAAGGAAGGCAGGAGCCTCCCTTGGAATGAAAAATGTAAACCCCTTCCCTCAGAATTATTATAATTTTGAAATTAAGGGGCTCTCAGGCCCCCTATGAGAACAGGAATCCCAGTTCTTTGCTGGTGTGTGTGACAAGGCAAACAAACACCAACAGCCACAGCGCTGACACCGACCAGAGCAGGAGCCCAGGGACACGGCCGGCAGGGGGCGCTGCTGCTCCCCGGGCACGTGATTCCTCCGGGCCAGCAGGGGGCGCTGCGGGCAGGGCTCGGGCACCACACGGGCATGGCGGCTGGGCCCAGACGGGAGGGATGGAGAAGACGATTTGCTTCACAAACCCCTGGGGCAATCGATCCCTGTGCCCCAGCAGGATCTCGGGAGCACCAAGCTGGCAGTGCCGAAGAAGCAGCAGGGGCGAGGCAGCGGCGGCCAGGCTCCCAGCAGGGCAGAGAAGGGTGAGCTCAGCATCCCGGGCACACAAGCAGAGGGTGAAAAGTCCCTCTTTAATGAGGTAGGTGTTAACAAGGTCCCAGTTCAGTGGCTGCTCTCATGAGCAGCTGTCTCCACCACAGAAGCAGCTCGGGGCTGGGCTCTGGTGGCAGCAGCAGCTCCATGTGTCCTCTGAAGCCAAGAGAGAGAGGAGAGAGACAGGGCCAGCAGCTGCCCCAGCCCATCCTTTACCTGCCCTCCTCTCCTGCGCTTGACCACTTCTTTTGTTTTTCTTAAGTGCCCAGTTGTTAGTGTTTCCTAGAAACTATGGGAAAAAATTCTATATGTAAAAATTAAAAAAAAGGCAAGAAACCTAACCCCCAGCAGGGCACTAGAAATGAACCACTGGCATACACAGGCAGCATGAAAATCCAGTAAGAGGCAGACTGATTATCAGTAATCAAATTAAGCACTTTCTAATTATAAGCCTAAGGAAGGCAAGACTCCGTTAAAGAAAAGTCTTTGGAAATAAGTCTGAATATGCAATAGACGTTCTGAAATTGTAAGTTTTAGAAGTATTTGCATGACACAAAAAGGACACTGATTATACTTAACAATAGACCTTATTTTTACGTGATGATAGAGCTACTAAAAAATCAGGAAAATAAATACATGGTCACAAGAAGGCCTCTATAAAACCGACTGCTTAAGTCTTTCCCCCACAAGCTATGGCCTAGCTAAGAGAAAAAGAAATTAAAAATAAATCACAAACATAACATTTTTACCAAAAATGCAAAATATCCAATGGTGCTTCTGATTTCCAAATGTCTCAGGTAACAAGGTTCTAGTCCAGCAGAATATAGAGGTAAAATCAATGCAACACACATTGGCACTCCCCATCAGCTAACCAGACATTATATGTCCTTAGAGGTGCCTAAATTAGCAGCATGGTAGTAATTTTTGGTTACACTCAAGTATTTCTATCCTGTAAGCCTGTTCAGGCTCAGTTCCTTGAACCTCCACTTATCTGGTATTCAGTGTTACTGCTGTCTGTCTTGTTGCAATCCTGTTTATAGAACTGTACACTACAGAGAGATTAGGAGCTAAAAACAGCAAGCTAAATTAAGTATTAATAAATGCAAATAAATGCTCACTGGGGAAAAGCCAATTCTCCTATATATACACACTGATGGATATTAAATTATTCAGTAACCTTCAGAATAGCTTTGTGGACAGTTCTGTGGAATGGCAGCTCAGCATTCAGTGGTATTTCAGTGGTACTTCAAAAAATAAATTAGGAACATGATGACAAAAATCAAAGCATAATTATGACAACATGTACATTTCTGGTGTGTCTGCATTTTGAACACTGGTTGCAGCGGAACTAGAAAATACAGAGGAAAAACAGTAACAATGAGCACAGATGTGAAATGCCTTTTGTACAATAAGGTATTAAGGTATGGCTTTTCCTCTGGGAAAACAGACAGTACTTGGAAAACACTCCAGAGTCTGTAAATTCTTGATTGGCACAGGGAAGACAAATAGGAAACAGCTGTTCATCTCTTCTCACAATTTAACAGGCAGAAGGCATTACCTGAAGTTGTTGGGCAGCTGGTTCAGAAAATCACAAAATTAATTGATTTTTCCTACATATTAAGTTGTGGAATTCATTGATATTCAGCATGGTAAATCCTAGGAGTTTAGATGGAAAAGAAAAAAAGGAAAGGGAAAGCCATTAAGGCTATTAAGCACATTGATAGAAGCTCTCATGTTAAAAAAAATCATCAGGAAGTTAACAGTGGGAAAAGAGCACAGTGTAGCCACGTTGTTCTTCCGTGCCTCCTGCAAGGATCTGCTGGAGAAGAGGCACAGCCCTTCAGCACTGCACTGCCCTCCTGGCACAGACTCACCACACTGGGAGACATGGACGCTCCCTTCAGGATTTCAGGAGCTTCTTAACTGACGCTTCATAGATGAAAAAAAAAGAGCTGAGCTTTCACTACTACATAAGGCAGCATGAGAGCATTTTACTAGCATTGCTGAAAAGGTCATGCTGGTATTCCAGGTCTTACTTGCAATATGCATTTTTTAAGATCAAAGCCACAAAATCCTTGCCAGCTTAGACAGGTCCACAGCCACCCAGGAGCAGCAGCCATGTGTTCTGGAATTATCCCCTGCAGCCATTAGGTGACTGACCAGAGCAAGCTGTCAAGATGCCACCACAAAAGTTGCAGGCGGTGGCTGAAGCCCTGCTCTTCTGCAAGGCCAGAGCCCTGCTTAGGCTGTCTCTGGTTCCTGCACCTCATTCTTTCCATGTAAAGCCTGCAGCTTGCTCAGACCTTAACGACCAGGGAGAACAGCAGAAACTACAGCTGCAGACTGAAGGACCTTTTGGGTGGAATAATTCAGTGACTGGAAGACTTTAATGCATATTGCATGAGTGAATCAGTAGATCATTTTAATGCAAACCTCTTAGTTTCTTAACCCTTCTCTTCCACACTGACTATCTAAAGAGGAAAGAAGTTAAAGAGTACAGGAGGGTCAGCCATGGGAGCAGTTTCACCCTGCAAACTCCAAATGGAAGTTCTTGTGTTGGCAGGATCAGTGCTATGACTAATGGCATCACTGTACAAACAGTCTGTTTCATGAACTGTCACTTTTTTCTTTATCCTTTAAAAAATGTCAAATTGAAGATGTCTAATAAACATGTAAATACTGCAAACTGAAAACTAAATGATCAACATTTTAAAGCAGCATTAGTCTCACAGAACATGTTTGACATCTTTATGTCCTATGTTTCCATTGTGCAGCTAACAAGATCTATTAAAATACTCCTAAAGTCCTTGAGGACTATGTGATATAATTCTACAAGTACAAGAAATTACTCAAAAAAGAGAATCTGAAGAAGCAGCTAAAATGCCAAAATACTTCTAAAAAGACTAGGATACAGATTGATGACAAACTTTACTTATTCAATGTTTTATTAAAATGCAGCTATTTTTACATATTTAAAATACTTTATATCAAAATTACACAATATTTATGAAAACAATTGTATGCAAGTGCACAAAAATATGTAAAATCAGAGCTAAGCAATATAAAGCAATAATATAGCATGTTTCAAAATGTATTTCAGGACCAGAATACCTGAGTGTTCAATAAGCTGGTTTTCTGCATTTCACTGATTTTAACAGTTAAATTTAATGATGTATCTGATTTCATATAAAGCACTTTGGTTGGGAGAAACTGAACGGAAAAGGCAGAGATCAAGCAGAGATTATTACTCAAGGCCTGTCTTCAGAATCTTCGTCCACATGAAGATCCACTGTTTGAGATGTTAGGAAGGACTCCCATGTAGCAAGGCACTTAAAAAAACCAAACACATACATATGAGACATATGAGTACAGCAGAGAGATTTCTGTAAGCTGATAGCCAAGGAGAAAACAAATTTTTACATACACACTGTCACAAGCTGCTTTTGTAGGACCACGGTAAGAGCAAAATACAGTTTCCTAGGCAGCTCAGTGATATGCAAAATGTTAGCTAACATGCTGAGTGAGCTGTAAAGGTCAATTTTACATAATGACAAGCACACACTGTGAGCACTATAATTGTATGTTGTAGCATGGAAGATGCTAACATTAATTATGCTCTTCTTTAATCTCTTCCTTTAGTTACAGGCAAAGATCTCTTCCAAATAGAAAGCACATTGTCAGGCACTGTTCCCTTTTAATCTCTGTGGATTCCTAATGTATACCCCATTTTCCTTCCAAGTTAAATTAAACCATTTTTTTCCTAAATAAGGAGAGAACTCATTTTCCCCCAGAGTAATGGGAAAGAAATAGAACTAGAAAGACAGGGGCTGGGAGTAGGGAAATTGTTATCCTTACAAGTGGCTCATGGAAAAATGTATTTACAATTGTAAAAACTAATTATTTTTATTTGAAGCATCAATTCTGCAGGCAGTAAAATGAAGATTAAAAAAAAAACAGAACACAAAACCCCCAAATGACTTTGGTTCAGTTTGGCTTAAATGAGTTGGCAGCTTGGCAAGCCATTCTAAATCATAAATTAGTGTTGAGAGCCATGGCAAGGCTATCAGGAGGTAACCTGTAGTGAGTTGATGCTTGTCACCCAAAGCACCAGGTCTCTATTATTTCAAGTCTGTCACTGGAACAGGACAGGCAAATTAATGCAGTAATTTCCTTGTTCTGATGCTACTGAGAAAAAAGCCCTTGAAATGGAAATGTTATTACAAAATTTTGACTTATACATTCATACCTATTGTTCTTGACAATGCAGCTGATTTACTACTTACTCTACACAGTTTTTTTCATGAAGAATCTTTATTATGCACCATAAATAAGTCTTCTGAAACTTCCCAGGAAATATATATTAAAACCTGGACAGCCCACTCCATTTACCTGAACTTTGAATTAAATCAGTGCCCTGAAAATCAGTTTCCTAACTGAAATCTTTTGCCATAAACTATTCAAGACCAGCTTATTGAAATACCTCATATCCATCTGTCATTGCTTAGGAGACATGGGAATGACCCTGCTTGAAGTTGCATCTACCTAACTCCATTAGACATTTCTTGTGAATGACTTCCAACTCTGCCATTAAAGATGGAGATTTAATCAGACTACATTGAAGAGCTAGGTCCTGGTATAACTGCATGTCTGTGTGTAAGCAGATGAGTGGGAGGATCTCAGAATGTCAAATATAAGCTCAAAGAGAAAAACAAAGAATACACACAGGATGACTGGAGCTGAGGAAATCCATGATGACACAAGGATACAGAACCAGGGATACCCATAGAATTAAGGGTGACAAAAGTAACAAGAGAAAGAAATAAACAAGTCAGCAGTAGCTTTGTCTCTGAAGACACAAGAAAGCAGAACATGTGGGTCTGCAAGACAATGAGAACAGTTAAAACAGCCAACTGAACTAAAAGATCACAGTGAAAAAGTATGAGCTTATTTTTGCACAGGTTTTTGGCTATTATCAGGCATGGTAGAGATCATTCCTGTTATTCGCATTTTTTCTCCTAGACTATGGATACCATGAATTTACTGCCCCACTCTTTCTCTTCTGATCTTGCTGACAAAAGCCCCAAAACTTCTGCTGCTCATACAACAACATTATGCTGCTGTTGAGTGTATATCTAAGGTTTGAATTACTGTGAAAAGAGAGGATTAACAGGGTAAGATTCACGTGGAAATCTGCTTTCTTCATTGACTTTTTGGAGAAATGTTATTTTGAAACGGCACACCGGGGAGAAACAGTGAAGATACTGCCAGCCTGAACAGTGAGCCACAAGTGTTGAAAACTGATTTCTGATTTAAAAGGTCTTTTTGACCTTCTGCATAAAGCCTTTCAGTTTGATCTTCACATTCTCCCCAACTTCATGTGACACTGTTGCAGCTGAGTCTATCTGAGAGGCCTGAGATGGAATGTGGCCTCTAGGTTTTGAAATGTCAGTGAGGCAGCTGCTAGCAATGTGTCTTCACTGTGGCACTCAAACTCATGAATTTCTGTTTGTTAGAGCCCAGTCTGGATTACCATCCTAGAAAGCTGCAAGGTACAGCTGTTTTTCTAAGCGTTTTCTAGGTGTGGTACAAGAAAACATCACTTTTTCTTGAAGAGTCTTTCATTAGCAATGAGAGATTTTTTCTGAACCAAAGTTTAATTTAATTACCATGTAAGTCCATGTTTTGTTATTCTGTAATTTCAGTAATGTGAATTAAAATATATGTATCAGCACTGGCTGCAATGTAAAAATGGCTTTGTGTTATCTTTGCAACACTGAGCCAAGCTGCACTTTAAAATTCAATCACAACACATTGGTTAACCAGATAGATTTGATCCACTGAAGTCTGTCCAGACAAAGATGCAAAACATTTTTTCACAGAAGTTATTCAGCTTTTAATTTATCCCTGTTTATATAACCAAAACACATTTTTCAAAATGTAAGAGCAATGGTGGCTCATTTCACTGTCAGACATAGTGCTGCTACAGCTGACAAATTTTATAATTAACCACACCAAAACAAAACTAGGTCTCTGTGCCTTAGGCTCAAGCTTTTCATATTGTGAAGCATGAACTGCATAAACGACATTTTGTTAGTGATGTATACTTCAGCATTATTACAGAATGATATGGCTCCATTCTCCTGGGAGGTTGAAAATGGAGATCTAAATAGAGGATCAGCCAGTTTTCACAAAGGAGATAGAAAGGAAAAAAAAACCCAGAAAATCCAGACTGAGGAAATTAAATGTGTTTGCGCAGGATTGAAATTCATAATCCAGTTACTTGTAAAAGCCTGATGGAAAACATAAAAAAGCCTAAATATACAAATGAAATACAGAGAACTTAAATAAGGCTACTTTACCTAAAATATTCTGATTACTACTGGAGGACATGTATCTACATCATTCTTTGAAAAAGCAGCAAAAAGTTTTTCATTTAGTACAATTGCATATATAATGAAAAAGGAGATAGAAAAATAGAACATGTAGTAAGGATGCTAGCAGAAGCAATGTGTCACATGCCATGTGTGTTTCTGTTCCAGTTCCCATTTATCCGTGGCTGATACCTTAAAAATAACATTTATGATGGCATTTTTTGGAGTAGAATCTGAAAATGAAGACTTGTTTGTGTCTGGAAGAAATAAAAATATTTTCATGATTTCTGTGTGCAGGGAAACGAAAACTAGAACACACAGAAACAGTAATTCCCACTCTAAAAAAATGTCTTCCCAAAATTATTTTTAAAAAATTTTAAAGGCTGAGGTGAATGAGGCTTCAGAGATGGATCTGTGTTTGAAGCAACAAGCATAGGGACAGACAGGCTCAGATGGGGGAGCTTTTGAAAACCTTGTGAAGTTTGGTAGGTGAACTCCCAGGCATGGCTGAGATAGGATGTGATCAACACACAGGAGCAGCCAACTTTCTGCTACACAGCCAAATGACTGCTGAAATACATCACTACAGAGGGCTCCAGGGAAAATAACAAATCTCATCTATTTTTCTACAGCTTTTACAAGGCAGAGAGGAACATAAGGGCTTTGGAGTTAGAGGAAAGTTTCTGTAATGGGGAACAAGTATTGTTCTGCCCTAATGAATCTTTTGGATCAATTTATGCCTGTACAACAATGTAGCTCACAGAAATATACTAAATTGTGCTTGAAATACTTAAGAAAATCAGAAAATAGAAAGGTGTGCCAATACCAACAAGAATCTGACTATATAAAGTGTAACTGATTAATATGCAAGGGTTAAACAGGATTAATTTCACATGATAAATAAAATCAAATGCTGTGCTTTAAAAGAAAGGTTCATCCATGCTCAAGGAAAAACACATTCTTTCAATGCCAAAACTATCTATCATCCCAGATTAGGAAAAATACCAATCTGCCTGCATTTCCTGGAGTTTCCAACAAGCATTGGAAACCCAAACTCTAGTATATTTTCTGGATTTACAATGTCTAACTAGTCTTCGGGTTGGGCTGTAAAACCTAGCTACTTATTCTGGTGGTTTTCCTGAAAAGGTTACCAAAATTCTTTGGTTACATATGTACTAGCTATACTAAACATGTGAGAAGAAAAAAGTGATAAAATTAGCATATGTTTAATTGCTTCTGCTCTTTGAAGCCAGAGTTCAACAGTTCCTGGTTTGGTTCTGCTCATCTGCAGCAGCAGCACTTCAAACCTGCCAGCTAAATAACACTGTCAGCACCACCACTAACTCCATATCCTGCTCTGGGTTTAGTAATGCTGCATCTTTAGAATATCTATTTCTAAATTAATTATTTTCATTACAATTAAATTCATGGGGACAGTCGGTTTCTCAGATGAAAGCTCCACCCTGTGGGCAGTTTGTGATTCCAGCTGTTTGGCAGATACCTCTTCTGGAATAAGCTGTCAGACAAGGCCCAGTGGAAAGGAATAAAATAAATGGTAATGTTAGCACATGCTGAATCAATGCTATTTACTTCAGAAATAGGAGTCAATTTATGAACTTTTAAAAATTACAACCTTTCCATTTTGTTTCAGAAAGTCCTTATTTTAGCAATGCATTTACTGTCATTGTTAGTACAGTATTTTTTTGGATTTAAGACTTTGTGGAATACGGAGAGACTTAAGGATGTATTCAGCTCTTCCAGAGGAAAGGAAGTACACAGCTGTATGAACCATTGAGAATAGCTACAGGAATACCAAATGATTGGTCAGTCATGGTAATTCCTGTCTCCTAAATGATTTTAAATATATTATAACAAAGCTTGCACATTTTCACTTGAAAGCTTTTGTTTTCATAGCCCTGCACAGGAGCCTGTAAATCTACAACACTGGGCTTTTATTCATGCCTCTGTTATCACAGCACTGAGAGACACAAAACAGCTGTAGAAACAAAGCAACACTTCTTATTCAAGTATAATAAATGCAGACAGCCAATGAACTGGAAGACTAGAGACTCTTAAATTTGTAAATCTGGAGAAACATAATGGAAGGTAAAACTTCTGGAGTAACACTTAATTAACATGAACATTAATTCAGCTTAAAGAAGAGATACTCTTTTATGGTAGCTAAGTGATGATTGACAAGTTGACAGCAGAATCCTTAGGCAACAATATTTAAGGAAAAACCCAAAGAAACGTAAGGTCATACTCTTTGCCTAAATTGTGACAAAGATGAAGTGACATTTTACAAATTCTAGTGTACTTTGACATGCTGCTGGTTTTTTTGACCACACTAGCTTGGGTTTTATACAGTTTTGAAGGACTGCATTCTCTACTACAGCAGCCATCAGAAAATACAAGATGCATTACTCTGTGGTTCCCAAAAATTAAGGGATGCAGAGAATGACCGTGAACAGAAATGACTCCTTCTTTGGTTGTGTGCCTGGGAAATGCAGTCAGCAAGGGGAATAATGAGAAGCATTATAATGAGAAGTGAAGTGCTGCTGTAGAGAAGAGAATGGGGCACTGCTTGTAGAGAGGCAAGAAGAGTTTAACTGAGGGATGGGGAAAGTTGTGGAAAGGATAAGAAGCAGGTAGTCACTGAGTTAGAAAGCAGGAGATGATTCCTTGTAGGAGTTGGACAGAAGAACTGAGCAACTGAATCACATTCATAGCATCCATGGTGCCTGGGAAAACACACAGAACGTGCTTTGGGAAGAGAAAAGGCAGGAAATAACATGAGGGATGTTACAGCAAGAAAAGGCTTAGTAAGCATCAAATGGTGCATCAAAAGTCTGAATGAGTAACTTCAGCCATGTGAAAGAATGCTAATGAAGCAAGTAATAATTGAACAAGCGAAAAACACTGTAACAGACACTGTGCTTTGCATGAATTTAATGAGACAGACTCAAACTATTACATTTAAAGTTGGATTTTCTTTCCTACTGAACGCATTTCTTTCCTACTGAACGCATAAAAATAATCTTCTCAGGTTTCTGAGATTCCCTTCCTGAAGTTTCACTCCCAAACAGCAAGAGCAGATGCCAGAGCTTCGTTTCCTGCTGCTTTCAGGAGTACACACTTGTAGTTCGAGATACATGGGCCTCTGACAGTAAAAAGTAATCACTTCTCTAATAATTAACCATCACCATTAACCATAGGTCTTAAATAAATGTATTTTAGGTCAAAATTCCCAATCAAAATATTAACTTGATCAAGTTCTTTTGAATATCAGGATTAGATAATGATTTTCTGATAAAGCAGAAAGGAATTGGTAAGCACTCAGTTTGCAAACAAGGAATGATACAGTTAGCACAATGTTGCTTATTATTACTACTGCTGTAGTAGGATAAGGTGCTTTTTCTAAAATGTAGATCTACAAAGATGTAACAGCAAAACCAATTAATGAAGATTTCAATATTCAAGAAAAGCACCAACAAAAGATCATGTCTCAGTGTAAACCAATTTGTCTGGTGTTTCAGAGGCTATTTAAGAAGAACTTCTGGCAGTTGCAGAGACAGCTGAATTATTTTCTGCAGTTTGTGCTTAAGATGAGTAATTTCATGTACAATAAGGGCTTTGGTGTTCTGAATTAAACTTCTAATTCAGCAAAAAGCATTTCTAGACAGGAAAAATAACCAAATAATTATTTTTATGTTTTAGCTAATCATCCCCGAAGAAAATATTCTAATATATTCAGCATTGTTTTAACATCCATGTTGCTGCTATAGAAGTCAGAGACCATCAATAAATGAAGACAATGTTAGAGGATGCCAAAAGCTTGCTGCCTGATTTCTGAAAATATTTTGATCTTAATATGTAACAACAGATTGTCAATGTCCATGCATCTCACAGACTGCATGTTAATTAATTCGACTTGATGATCAAGTGCTCTGTCTTTTCAATTATGTTCTAACAAAATGATTTGTAAAATCAGACCACTGCCATTGGCTAATGTGCAATCCATAAAAGGCTCAGACTATAGGACTGAAGTTTCAGATACCAAAATATATCTGTGAAAATGACTAATTTATGATTAATAGATGGCTCAGTGCATTCCATTTTTCCCCAAAAGTAAGGAGAAATTATTTTAAAAACCTGAAGACATCTGGGATATTTTCAAAATGCGCATTTCAATCAACATTGTGTTCCCCATGAGGAAACTTCACAGAATGCTTAATGTATTTTGTTATATGTTTTCAAATTCTCCTTCCTAGCATATATTCTTGGAAATTCTTACCAAGAACATTACCTGCGGCATTTGAGCTGAAAATAAAAATCTGATGGAATCACATTTAAACGTTTTCCTTACAGGTCTGAGCCTTTCAGAAGGCTTCTTCATGCTCTCGCAGTAAAATGTTTCCAAACTGAAATACAGCAGCTGACATTGAACTGAAAATCATGTTCCAAGTTGTTGTGGTTAGTAAAACAAGAGTGCCCTCTGTCGATGATGAATTCAGGATCAACGACTTGGGCACAATAAAATATATTCTGCTTGAAATCCGTCCAGTTAAGGATAACTGCCTCATTATTCCCACAGAAACTGATTCCAAAGTTACCAAATGTTTGAACTAAAATGGAAAACTTCCTCTTTATAGAGAACCCATGGACTTCTTCACTGAAGTAATGAAAAAATAACATTTTTTTGAGAAAGAGCTTTACCTCTTCATAATAACGGAGATTATTCTCAGCCACATTAGTGAATGTTGATCTCATATCCCACTGCATGTTCTGCTTCCACCTGTCCCAGTCCGCTTTCAGAGCATTATTGGCACGTTCAACTTTGTCTTCAAGTTTCCCAATCTCTTCTGAGAACTAAATATTAATTGTAAACATTAAAAAATATTAGGAAAATCAACATTTCCAAAATTATTGAAATCAACTGCCGGTAGTGGAGACGAAGAGAACTGCAGAACCAAAGCTGGTATTTAACTTAGCAAAAAAGTCTTTCCCCAGGGATAAATTTAAAATTAATTCTTAATTAATAACTCACTACAATTCTGAAATATTAGTAACAGAAAATATAAACCAGAATTAAAGTGTTCCTGGAGATATTTTTATTCACTGAGAAGTTAGAGACTCTGGCATCTCTTCACTACCACTTGACATTAATGCAACAAAAAAGAAATATATAGAGGGCTTTACTGAAGCAGAATCAATTGTACAAATTAGATTTGGCCAGAAAAGCTGAGAAAATCCTGACAGAATCTTTGATAACAGGAGAAAACAGAATGGGGAGAAGACAGCAGAAATCAAAATCACAAACTTTCTGATTTCTTACGTGTCACATTACCATCTTTTCTCATGCAACTGTGTGTGACCGTATGAGGGAAAGAGAAATACAGAAGCAGAGAAAGAAATGAAATGACAGGACTTCTACAGAGAAGAAACTCTCACAGCAATCCAGAACCCAAAACCTTGAGGGCTACTCTACAGACATTACTTGCTTCTAATTACTGCAGATGCACAAACTGACTTGCCAGCTAATGGGAGTGAGTGGGCAGCATCCCTGTCTTTAATGAGTTTTTCTGGTTTCTCAGTAATTCAGTTACCTATTGCCATTTACTCATCAGCTGTGTCTGTTCTGGCTGGCACAGGGTTACAGAATGAGGTACATCTGTGGCTACAGTGTAGAATCATCTGCTGCAGAGAAGGGACTGCAGAGCCACTGTCTGCAGCAGGAAGGAGGGCAGGGACAAACACCACCAAAATAAGGAACATCAAGAAGGAAAACTTAATTCCTCAAATTGCTTCCATTGCAACTCAGGCTCCATACACTTCTTCTTCATCCTTATATTCTTCTATAAAGCAAATAGTTTCTTCCTCATACCACACCTGTATAAAGTTGGACAGCTCCTTTTGCTTTCTGCAGAGCTGCTGTTTTCATTGATAGGAAGTTCAGGATTCCAGGACTAACATCCAGGACTGGTAGAACACAGAAACGTCAGAATTCAGAGCAAGACATGGAAAGTCTTGCCAGCCTCCAGCTTGGACCATGCAGAGGAGGACAATGATCAAGTGCAACAGCAGTGGTGCTGCCATCAGAGACAAACTGAGTCACCAAACACTGCCTGAAATGGAACCTGGATCCCATTCAGCTCTTGAAGAACCCAAGAACTCCTTAGATAGTAGAACTGAATATTTCATCTGAATCGATGTCATACAGAGCCAATAATAAACATTTTTAGTTTGATATTACTTCTACACTGACTTTCTGTGCCACACTTCTAGATTAATGAAATATTGGTTATTAATGAGAAACAAAATGAAAAAAAAAAATTCTACTTTACTGAAAAGCCCCAAGTCCAGTTATCTGGCCAGACCACTAATCAAGTTACAGACAAGGGTAATTTGAACTAAAGTCACTGCATTCAAAATGAAAAGGTTAATCCAAAGTTTAAATGTGGGAGAATTACCTTTAAAGGAATTACAGACAACTGGATTTGGTATTTTGACCATGTTCCATGCTAATTGCCTTTCCTTCAAATACCAAAAGATGAATGTGCACAGAATACTGAAAATGATGACATTTTAAGATGATTTAGAGTAGGAAACGCAGTTGAATCCATTCTCTGTTTTGCAAGAAAAAAGTTCCTATATGGGAATGCACTAGTTTATACACATACAGAACTTCTCTGACTTCGAAGTCCTGGGTGCAGCAGCTTCCCCTTACTTCAGTCTGTGTAACTTTACAACTTGAAGTTATTTTACAGTTTGTTTTTGTCTAGCCTTTTCTAGGAACTACAAATTTCTTCCATATTGTAGTCAGAACATGATATGGACAGGTAGACTCTCTTATACCACTCTGCCTGGACATGTAGTTTAAACATCCCACTCTAAAGCCCCAAAGAAATCATGTGTTGTATTAAGGCAAGGGTTGGACTTCAGGTCTAAAGGCAGCATTATGCCACATGTCACTATATCAAGTAGAGACATTCAAAGTCTACTTTTTCAAAATTGAAAAAACCCAGCAATGGTACTCTCTTTAGCTGCCATGACAGCAGAAATGAAAGAATGGCTTGGATTTAAAAACATTTACCTAGTGTGTTCCTCATTTACAAGGTGTAGATTGTTACAACTGATCCTGCAAATTCAACAGGATTCTGAATCCATTTCCTTACACTGATCCCACTGAGGCAGCCAGTGTGAGAAATGAAATCTCCCATCAGTGATGGCTAGAGGCCAGCACAGCACTCATAGACATGAGACCAGAGCACAGGAAGGTGGGAGCCAGGCATTGCTAGGACAGAGTGCTACCAGACATGGACCATGTGACCGTAGCCAAAGAGACCTGGCCCAGCACCCAAATTACATGGTAAGTGACACAGCATTTTACACTATCTCACTATGCAAAATAGCACAGATTTCTATCTGCTATGTGAATTAATCCTACAGCTTGGTGATACTAACCCCTTTTTAGCCTGGAGTTAAAATACAAAATATATTCAGAATGTAACAGATTCAGCATTTCGTCTCTTTACTACTCAGTTTCAAGCCTGAACACTAGAATCCTTAAAGTTAGCATTTAATGCTTATCTCGCTCTGTCAGAGCACATTTACACCAACCTTTTTTCAGAATTATTATAAACCCTAGTGGCAAGACTAAAACTGTAAAAATGCCCAAACCACAGAGGGATACACTAGCATTGCTGTGTAAACTTCAGGATGGAGTGTGGGAGTTATGGAGCAGCATATCCCACTATCTTTATAGCCACAGCTCTGGAGGTAAGAAATGTCTAGATAAGCAGGAGGGTACCAAAGTCCTGCCAATCTCTCTCAGAGCCTGCATCCAAAATCACAGTCTTCAAACCATCCATACCCTGAACAACTGCCTCCTTTGTGGACCAAATTTTGGAGCAGAAACCAAGGTTTTGGCTTTTGTAGCAGCACCACAAGCACAAGAAACACAGCTCAAGAAAACATTTTTTCCCAGCCAATAAGCCTAATGTCCCATAAGGTTTAATTTGCAATTCCAGCCTATTTCATCTGCACTGACCTTAGGGATGTTTTGCATTCTTCTGCTGTACAACCTTATGTTTGTTAAATCATTTAATGTTTGCCATGACCAATGCTAAATATCTCACAGCCTTTTATCAGCTCTAATGACAGTCTTTGACTCCTTATCTGTGGTAGAAATGTACTTCAAATGAGATTAGGTTTCACGCCACTCATTGTCAGCAAAATTTCTGGCTACTAGATTGCACTGACAAGTTCAATCTGACATCTGTGAGATCATTAGAAGCTACAGGAGTTCTGCTTAGGAATAGATATGTGCAAATACACCCAAACCTGGTGTCTGACACCCGTTCCAACAACATACCTGTGTTATGATCACCTCTTATTATGAAATAAGTCTGGCTAGAAGTGTCTGAAAAATATTTCAACACAAAAATGATAACATAGTAAAATAACGACCAAGAATATAGTTAAGTCACTCGAATAGTTAAAAATAGCAGTACATCATTCTTTGTTGCCAAACTATCCTTACTAGAAGAAAAGATTTCAGCTTCTAATTAAGAAAAAAATCTTCAGGTTACAGCTGCCACTCAATTAGAGAACACAGGATTTTATTATCAGATTAGACTAACAGACATCTGTTTTACTGCTCTTCTGAGACTGCAAGGAGAACCAGGCTCTCAGAAACAGGATTCTCTGAAATTAGTAAGAAAGAGAGGGGTTGAAAAGATAAAGCAAAGATCTGAACATCTTGGTAATCAGAGTGTCCAAAGCCTGTACCAAACTGTAAACGCAGATATGGAAACATATACACAGTGAAAAAAAATAAGATTGGGCAAATTGATTTCAAAATCCTACTGGAAGCAAATACAAACATCTCATGATGTAGTAAACCACTGTCAATATCAAATCAACCTGGTATGATCAGTACTATGCTAAAATAAAAATATTCCTTTTTTATTTGTAACAGTTCAGGAAAAGAGAGTGCATGCACATTGTCTGAGAACTCCATGACTATAAGAGAAATGCATCCTGAAAAGAAGGTACATCCTGCCAAGCTATGGTGTCTTTACTACAGTAAACAAAAATGTTTCTGGCTGCTAAACAAGCTGTATGGAGCTGAATGCACCTGCCACGGCTACCCAACTCCCAGCCTAGGGGGCTTCTCCAACTCACCAGCCTCTGTGCATTTTATAAGAGCTTCGGGCTATAAACTAAGGAAGAAGGACAGGAGAAACAGCAAAGAAAGCAGAGAAACAAAAACAAATTACAGAACACAAAGGCAGTAAGTAAACAAAATTTCTGCTTCAGGAAAAAAAACCCAAAACCAGAGATATTTACTTAATGTCCCACTGCAGTACACAGAGGCAAATCGTTATATAATATACCATAGCCATTGTAGCTGTCAGAGATCTGCAATATATTCTTGTTTATTCATCTCAGTGCCAAAAAAAATCAAATTAAAATATGCATCTCAAGTCCCAAAAACCATCTAAACAGATCATATTTACATGGAGACTAATTACAACAAGACTAATGAAAAGTATCTGAAATGTTAAGGATTTTCTCCTGTGATGTACTAAAAAAGTTACTAGTAATTTTTACATATTGTTTACACTGTGTAACACTTTGTATTAATACTGTGCTAAAAGGACATTATTTAGCCTGGAGAGTTTAACAATGAAAAACTTTAAAAATGCCAATTCTTATCCCAGAAATTGTTTTTAATTGGGTGCTGAGCCCTGCTGGTGGTTTTGGGGATGCCTATCCCCATGGGGTACCAGTTACACTCTGACTTCACTAGAATGAATGAAGGTTTCATAGCGGAAACAAAAAAAATATCCCTGGGCCCAACTAGGAAAAACAGAAACCTGAAAAACAGAATGAACAGAATGCAGAACATTTTAGTTTAAATAAGTTTAATGAACAGCTTTGCTGACTCTAATCACCTCTTCTACCTCTCCTACATCAATGAAGCAGTAGCTACAAGAGCACTGCAGCAACTGTTACTTTCTTTCAACTGTTTTAGGAAATAGAAAAACTAAAAATCTCCTGTGGTACAGTGTGTGCTGACAAAGGCCAGTGGTCACTGGCCCAGCATGACCAGCCCTTCCGTCCAGCAGCCCAGCTGCTGAAGTGCTGCTTCTCTCTCCTGATGGCCTTTGCCTGGCACCGAGAGCCACCAGAGGGGCAGCCAGCAGCCAGTGCCAGCCCGTGGCCTCAGGGGACATGTGTCCTTCTGCGCCTCTCCTGCCGTCACAAACAGTCCTGGAAGAGTCCAGCTTTCTGAAAATACTCACCAGATCCTTTTCTGTCTTTTTATTGGCTAAAGCATCAACTTTGGAATCCAGCTCTCCTTGAATTTGGTCTCTCCTTTTCAAAACACCCTTAGTATGGAAGGAAAAAGAAAAAGAAAAAAAAAAACCCACACCACATTTTAGCTCTTTCAGAAAACCATCAAACAACTTGGCTATTTGATAAAGAAGATGACAGAAAGATACCATTTAATAATTTTTACATGATATATGTTTTATCAAAAAAATTAAAATCATGAAGACTTATTTTTCCATATCTGTATTTTATCTTACGGATTTTTCAATAATCTTACTAAATCCAAAATCAGTGCCACAAGAATCTGCCATACACCTATCACTGCCAGTTGTATGAGCAGAACTGCTACAGCAGTTTACTTGGTATCAGCTTAACTTACTATATATTCATTTAAAAACAGCAACGTGAGTTTGTCAAATCCCATGAACAGAAGTATCTTCTTTGAGTAAAATTTTCAATATAAAATAGAATGACTACAAATGGTATACAAGGCATTTTTGAAATTGTGACTTTAACCTTTAATATTATTTTCTAAGTGCCAAATATAGTTCTGGAAAATCAGAAAAAATATCGGAAAAATCAGATAAAATTATCATAGGAATGACAGCTTTCCTACCATTAATATATGTGCTTATTTTCAGCATATGTAATTTTTACTTCCTTTGAAACTGTCTTATCAGGTATTGGGTTTTTACCATAATGTCAAAAAAATAATTAGAAAGGGGAAGGAATATTACTTGTTAAGCTACAAAACAGGAACAGTATTACAGATTAAATTTCCATTTCCAATGCTCATTTGCTCTGAGACCTTGATGAAGCCTTACAAATGTCTCTTTGTCTTAGCTTCCTCATCTGTAAAAGCACACTCTGGTATGCTAATCTTGTAGAAGTTGCAAGGCTTTAGTCTTTTTGAAAAAAAATCAGAAGCAGGACATACATAATTACAAATCTCAAAACCTTCTGTTACATTACCTTGCCACAACTGGTTTTACTGCTTCTTCTGCAGAGATGTTCAGTATTCACCTCTAGCATAAGGCATGTTGAAACAGCACAGGGCACAAGCAGCTCTACCTTCTCTAGCTCTCTTATTTGACTGAGTTCTCTCTGAAATCTTGACACTTTATCAAACATGACAGAATCATTTAGGAGCTTAATTTTCAAATAATTTTTCAATGTGTCTTTTTGAACAGGTAATCACTACAAAAAATTGGTTAACCTGACTTTGAGCAATAAATTAGCAATACAGACAAATGCTCATCGATAGATTGGAATCTTTTGGTTTGATAAATACAGAAAATGTGTAGCTGGAAGCACAGAAGAAAAACAAATGTCTGGAACAACTCTTCTTCATAATATAAATGTTTTCTCGTTTTTCCTATTTTTTTGCCTCTGAAAATTTTTAATGACTGCTTGGCAACATTTATCACACATACACTTTAAATTACACGACAAAACCAATTACTTTAATATTAAGGTGCTACATCTATAGACAAGTGCTGACTTCTAATGGCAAACAAAGGCACTGTATTTTTATAACATATTATTTTATACCTTTACAAGTTTTCGGTATAGTATTTAATGTCAAAAACCCACAAATAATTTTATGTGGACCTATAACTAATTAATGCTGTAATTTGTACCCTGAGGGACAGCAGACTTGCTCTGTGGGTCAGGTAGGAAGGGATTGGTCCAGATGTAAATGTTTTAGCTATGAATTCAACTCTTTTCCCAGTTACAGGCTGAACTCTGAACACTGGAAAATACAAGGATTGGATTGTATTGATCACACCTTGTTCTGCACATTTGCATGTCATCTTGGCAGCAATGCACCAAGGTCCCTGTGATGAGGGGTTAAATTCTGAAAGGTTTACTAGTGGGTGACTTCCACAGGGTATTTTTAGGTATTTTATTTTACTGACTAGTACTTCCCTCTCCAAAGTGCAAGAGGGAAATAAGCAGTAAGTAAAATAATAATCCATAGTGAATGAAGGAAAAGGAACAGTTGTGAAATGGGAATGAGTTACTGAAGGAAGATTCTCCTCTGGACAAGACCTCATGGCAGCCTAACACTGTGTTCCAAGTGCTGCATCAAGAAAGCTACAAGCAGGAAAAAAATGCAGTGGGCAACAGTAAGTTGTGCAGGAAGAGCTAGGTAGCCATCCTGGGGCTTGTCCCCAGAAACCCCTCTGTGCTCTGAACAAAACAAAACAAAACGTCTGAGAAAGGGTGAGGGTGAGCCAGGATGCAAAATAGAAGGCAATGGGCGGGCAGCATCTCCTCAGTGGCATGAAGACTACAACTGCTTATGGGTAACAGACATAGAAATTCTGAAAAATAAGGTTGCAGGTGGGGGAGAAGATGACCTGCAATTGCTAGGACAGTAATCTCTTCAGATCTTTAAGCAAAGCAGTACCTACCTCCATCTACCAGCAAATAATTAGGCCTCTGAGATCTAGGACATTCTGTGTGGCCCCTTCTTCTGTGAAGCTTGTTTTAAAGACAGCAGTCATTGCAGCAGGAATTCCTCACTCTCAGTAGCTAAGCCTTACTGAGAAAGTGGCAATACCCTGCAGAGTGCCACCAAAGGCTCAGTTAACTTGGGTCTTGCTCTACCCGTGGCCTGTAAGACTCTTGCAGCCCCTACACAGAAAGCACTGCAGCAGGAGCTGGGTTCCCAGTAGTAACACAAAAACAGATTCTGCAGCTGGCATTGCTCAAAACCTAGACAAAGAGGGGTTTGTACACATGTTCTGCTTTCTGTAGGCAGCAAAGTGGGAATTATGACATACTGAATTCAGTTACTTAATTATGTTGATTATCCACCAGCACTGACTATATCAACTCTGGAGTCTAATTTTTTACATCCTCTCCAAGTGTAAGAAAAATACATACATAAAGGGAACTGAGAGCAGTAGCTTATGGCAAAGACTAACACATGCTTATATAATGGTGCAGGGACTGGAAGTTCCCAGCTGTTCTGGAAAAAGAAAACATACTTAGGAAGAGCTCCTAGAAAGGGAAAAACCTCTCCACTCCTTTTCCCACACACAATCTGTTACTCAATGAGTTCATATTTTGGCAGTGTCAGGGAAGGTCTTTCTCAGCTGCTGTCCCCAAACCCTCTCTGCTACAATGTAGAGCTCCCTGAAGATGGTAAAACTAGACACACTAGCACAGCTACCCATGGCTGCCTGCCAGGCAAAACTATCAAGCTCTTTTTATTTGGAAGGGGCACCTCTTGCCTGATTCGCAAGAGAAACAGGACCAATCGACTCTCCACTAATGGACAGGTACCATATGCTCTGCATGCTTTGTACTGAGTAATACAGGGACTGTAAAGTCATTTTCATTAGCTATAAATTCTCTCCTGGACACTGTCACTGGACTAAGCCAAATCTTCTATTGAGCCATAAGGAGTCCTTCAGGAGAGCTTACCATGAGAATTTCACTGTAGAGAACGTATTCATGTAAGATGGGCAGCAGGTGCTCTGAGAGCCCTGCCATTCTCTTCTCCGTTGCCCTGCAGCAGCGCTCGATGCAGCTGGCAATGCCCTTCAGGGAGTCTGCAAGGTCTTCTTCTGATGCTGACCACAGCGTGTGGATGGGCCCATACTCCTTCATCTCATTAAAATAGTCTTAAAAGGAACATATACATGTGTTACTCTTCTCTGCATTAACAGAGGTCTAAGTGATACAACTGCAACTTTGTATTTACTGTGAACCAAGCAAGAGAATTATGCTAATGTTCAAATTTGCTCAAATGACCAAGGTAAGTAAGTAAACTCTACTGTTTATGAATAAACTAATCAATTAATGCATTGTAATTAAATGGCTTTGAGAAATCTATCAGCAAAAATGCCCCAGACATTTCATGACACATACTCAGGCAGACCTGAAGAGCTTTTTTCAGACACCAATGATCTGCATTACTTAACTCTGTCTTCATACAGAGCAACAGGAGGCACAGCAGCTGGTCTGACTTGCTGACTTCTACTGCCCTGAATTCCTCTGCTTCTTGGTATATAGTAATGTTCCAAATATAGTCTCAGTTATTAAAACTAGAAGCTTCAGAAGAAACACTGAAGTTCACTCCTGCTCGGCAGGTATGTCCTTCAGTAGTTTTTATTAATTTAAATACAGGGATATCCTATTAATTACTTCTCTTATGTTTCTAGACCAAGTGATAATCCATAAACAGAGAGAAGGCCCACAGATCACTGTGACATTTGGGAGGGCTAAACACGGGCAAGCTGTGAACATATTGGTCATGAATTGAAAATGAATTTTGTGACTACTAAATTTGCAATGAAGAAATGTCCTAAGAAAGATGAAAGCAGTCATGTGACATAAAGAGTGTAATGTTTACTTTGAGATTATTTGGACTAAAAAAAAAACACCCTCTATGGAAGATGTAATCAAGAACTCCACATTAAGGTACTGCAAGCGGGAATATTCTCTGTATCACATCTATCAACAATTCCTATTCACAACAGTGTGGCCTGGCACACAGGTGTTCTGACAAGTGTTGCTTGGAAAATCTAGAAAGAAGATATAACCTACAACATTTGAGAGCATGTCAAAATGCTTAAGCTTTTCCAAGAAATATTTTGGCACTGATACCTTGAACTTACAGACCTCAGACAGCTACTTTCACTGGAGGGAACAATATCAATAGTAACTCCTTTCACCAACATGCTTTTTTTTTTTTGTAATAACACCTTTTCAATTCAGTGAGGACACGCTGAGATCTCGTACTGCACAAGAAAGCTCAAGGACTCAGTTATTAACACAGTGCAGCTCTTCAAATTATGTTATATAGACAAGTAAATACTTCAAGTGCTGCCCAGTAGAAATTCTACTGAACAGGCATAGTCTGAGATCAGGATCATCTCAGCATCTCAGAAAAGTCAGTAACTTAGCATTCCAACTAGATGTGTGAACTGCTCTTACTTAAGGAAAAAGTTCAGGTTAAGCCATCCTTCTTGAGAAAACTCTACTAGGCACAGCTTACCGTGACAAAAATTATGACCAACAGTAAAGCTATTAAAAAATTAGTATCTATTTTTTCAGCAGAAAAATGCTGCAGAACAAAACTAAACAAAGAAAAGTTTAGAGACCTGGAATCAAGACATCCTCATGTCACTATGAGATTGCACAGAAAACTGTACAAACCCTTGAAAGTTAAAAACCAAAGGTCATGCAGCTTTCCAAAAAGCACATGCTAAAATATTCTTCTAAGTTCCTTATAAGTAGCTGAATGACATGTTAAAATTCTTCCTATTAAAAAATTATTCAAACTTGAAGGTCTGCCAAAAACATGACCAGAAAGAAAAACACAATATAAACATAAAAATCTCCCTTATTCCTTGCTTGCGGAAAATGTTATTTTGCCTGCCACAATGAAAACTAATTTACTTTTTAATTTCTTAAATCAATAAAACTTATACATGTTTTCTACTTACCCCTTTCTTCCTTGTAAATCCTATGAGCTATTTTATCTAGTAAGTTTATTTTCTGACTAAATGTTTCCATGTAACTGTTCATTTCTGTAAACATTTCAGGACGATTTTTAACTGCTCCTCTTACTGAGGATGCTACAGCTCTGACGGTCTGTCCCATCCTGCTCAGCAAACCAGGACCCTGCTTCTTGTGTGACGAGAGTTCCTAAAGACAGAACAAGCTCTCTTTACTTCCAGGTACTTTTGTTAATTCTCTGAAAATAATAAATCAAGCGTCTTTTTTTTTTTTTTCTTTTAACAAAACTACATATATAAACCTCTGTCTTTTTACTGTATAAATCTTATCATTATTAGACCAGTGTCAGATGAATCCCTGTCTTGTGCATTTATCAGCTAAGCCTTTCTGAGCAAATACAGGCATGACAGTGTCACAAGAATGGCAAAAGATGACAGAGAACCTTCACCCCTTCACTCCTGAGGGTGAGTTAGCTAGTTTGCAATTTTTAGCTTTTTAAACAGGAAAGCAGGGATAATGATTACAGAAATAAGTCTTTGAGAAAAGCAGACAATACCCCTACTGGAGGAAGGAATCCATCTATTGTTTTAAACTTATTTTATATGTTGCTAGAATAACCGTTGCTGAAATTCATAGGAAGGCTTTTCTGAGTATAAAACTCAATTTGCAACTGGACACATTTTACAACAGTGAAACAAGAAAAAAACCTGTATTTTTCTTTTATGAGATTAGTAGAACTTAAAAAAAAAAAGACAGTGCCAGGAAAAAAAAATTAATTAAGACCACTATTTTCCTCATAATCTTGGAAACTTGTATGTGTACCAAAAAACATGCAGAGCTGAAATACTGTGAATTTGCCATAAAAATCCAAAATGCAGTAACAAAACCAACTTTGGAAGATATAGCAATATTTATGGTCATGTGCCTGATTACCAAAACCACATAAGAAAAGGTTATCTGTGATGGGTCATGAATATTCCACAAATCCCTGTCTGCTTCTGCCACTTCTGTACCAAACCATAGGATGACACTACTGAGTACTGAACCAGGGAGGCTCCTGATATACCCTACTAACACATCATGTGGTTTCACATGACTATAAGTAAAAACAAAGGCATTTTACCCAGGCTTGTGCAGTAAGGAAAATTTTGAAGTCCTCATTAAAAGTTAAAGTTGGATGATCAGCAATACGGTTCAAAAATTTATGTAAAGCTTTTCTTCGAGTCTCAATGAATTCATCACTAAATCTTTCCACCATTCCCTTCATTATGAATTTTTCAGGCAACGGCTAAGGAAATAAAGAAGAAATATATTGTATTATTTGCATAATATTCGAAGTATTAAAATAGTTCTTCTGCTTACTAAAAAACATAGGTATATCTTGTAAAATCCACCATGCAATAGCCCAAAAGCTATATAAAGTTACCATAATCAACGAAGATATACTATTTTTCTTGTAATATATAGTGCAGAAGAACACAAGTACAACTAAGAAAGGACATAAATTACTGCATATAACTGCAAATGCCACAATTAAAAACCTAAGAAATACCTTTATGTGATTTTTGTCACATACTTATAAAGCTAAGGAAAATAGGTTGGCTTAATATTTGTGAAACTTCAGAAGCTGAAGAAAGACCTCAAACATCTCTGTACAAAACTGGAGCCATCTTATAAACAAAGAAAAATAACTTAAGTTTTAGCAAACAAACAGGAATAATCAATGTTGGATGTGCTTCTTCAAGTTTGCTCTTCAACCAAAGGAAATCCTGATACCGTCTTCGAACTTCATATTCACTGGAGTCAAATTCACCACGGGTTGTCTGAAAACCAAAAACAGAACAAACAGGCCTAGGTAAGAATACCAGAAAGAAAAAGTTTTAAATTTTGGAGAAAACTGAGTACTTGAGGGAATGCATACATTCTGTTTGGTCCCTGTTACTGGTTTGCTGTTATTTTAAAGAACAATGATTAATTCCTTGAAGAGTTAACACATCCTATTTCAGCAAGACATCAAAGTTCTGTTGGGGAAAAGAAATGTGAGTACAAAGCTGCACTTTGTGCAGTGACGTGTAATGATTATCTTACCACAACGCTTCCAAATTATTGCAATAATTACTTTAGTGTGACATTTTTCTTTCAGCAATCATAGTTATGTTCATTACTTGTAGGGCACTTCTTTTAAAGTGATTAGTAATTTACAAGTGAGGAAAGTCCATTTTTTAGCACTCTGAACAAAGCCCAGAGAGCTGACACACACCCTTGGGACCTGGTGACATTACTCAATAATCCTCACATTCAAAACAGGGAAACTTCATCATGTAACAGCAATAACACTTCCTGCACTGTTCAACGGATTCTGCAGCCCATCATCGATTCCAGTTTTGCAGCCCCCTGTTAGAACTTGCCAACAAACCTTTAATGCCTATAAGAAATGCTTATTACAGATTATAAAATTGTCAGACCATGAGATTTATTTTACCACTGCTCTGTCTTCTGGAGGCAAGCCACAAAGAGCCCATGTTTTCATTAATGCGTGCTATTTAGCATTCATTGTTGCACAGAGATTTATAACGCGATGCAAGTAAATTCTAAAAATCTCAAAACATGCTTTTGTAATCTAAACATTTTTGAGGGTTGAATAAAATTTTTTCAAGGTATGTGGGAGGAATGCTATTACTTTATCATCAACAAGCAGCACTCCAAATTAAATATGATAAGAAAGGATAGAAGAGATAAAAAAAGCAAAAGCAATCCACCTTATAGCCCTCTCATACTTGCCTAAAGAAAAAATGTTCACTTGTCTACAGAAACTGGCATAAAGTGAAAATTATTGCTAGCAACCTAACAAAGATAGCTCTCTTCTTACTCATTAAATATTTTATGAGGAATTGATATCTTCTCTTATTTAAAGATGAATAATGCCCATTTTGAAAATTTGCTTTTAAATTAATCTTTTAAAAAGAACTCAAAGTAAAATAAATCAACAGTGCAATTCTCAAAATGGAGCCTGCAGAATATTTACTGGTAATCTCAGAAGACCTGGCTGGTCTCACAAGGCTGACTTTCTTCCTTATTTCCTGTAAATAACTTGCATTTAGGACAACTAAAAATACACTTAATTGTTTCCTAATGCTACTTTTTCATTAGAGAATTGTGGCAGTTTCCCCAGAAATCACAAGCAACTGTACATGGGAAGCAGACATCCATGTGCTAATGGATACTGCAATTAGAAAAGAAAGGAATTGAAAGACTGTAAGGGGTAATGTTTATGCAAGACATAAGACTGGTAGCCTGTAGGTGATCTAAAAGTCATCAATACTTGTGCTAATATAGTGTCTTCAAAGTGGATCAGCCCTTTAGCTGTCTCCTGTTCCTGCTGAAGATCACAACAGAAAATGTTATTGCCTCACAGCACTCCTTTTGCCACTGAAGAATTATTAACTAGTTTCTCAACATAAAGAATTTAAGCACATTCAGTGTATGCAGACTCACACTGGATTTTTTTCCATTATACAGCACAATTTCATGCAGTTTTAGTTGTCTGTAACTCATGGCAAAATTAAAGTTTAAATTTAGTAATATGCCAGAGAATGGTGTGCAAGAAGAGTGAAAATACCAATTGTTATCAAAGTAAGCCATGAAACCATGAATAGATACTTACCTTTGTGACTACTCTGTATGTAATAAATGTTTCAATGGCTGTAATGTGGCTCTCTGGATCATCGACTGTAATGAAGAGATCTCTTAATTCTGGCCCATCTTCAAATTTATACTGGTTTATCATTGATGAGGGGGATATTGGCACTGAAGGACTGAATGAGTTTACCTCAGTGAAAGATGTATCCTACAGATAAGACATGAGAACATCCACATCAATAATCTTTGTATACAAACATGTCTCCAATGGCAAGCTTCAAAATAATCTCACAGAACAGATACAACTCAGAGCAGATGAAAAAATTACATAGTTCATAGCAAATCTATTATCCTTTTCAGTGTTTGCTTTGGTGAGGATGTAAGAAATGAGGTTTATTGTAAAATGGATGAAAGAACAAAATACTACCATTTGAGAAGAATGTTATGCATAGCTAGAAAGAGAACTTGCTTATGAATATTAAAATTAGCTATGAACCAAGCACTCATTAACTGTGTAGGGTACTTATCGGTTTTATTAAAATTGTTAGAAGCCATTACTTATGATGTTTGAAGCATCTCTAATTACCTGAACAGGATGGATTAAAAAAATGATGATTTAAAAAAAACAAGGCAAAAAACAAATCAGAATTTTCACTGGAATTGGATGTTTCAGTTTGAAATTATTTTAAAATAAAATTTGAAATGGAAAACAATTACAGGTACATAAATTGTGGTTTTGTTTTTTTTTAAGGAAAACAGTAAGTAAAGATGCAGTACAAATGTGCTGCTTAATTGCTAAGAAAAGTCAAACTACTGTTTTGCTGAAGTGAAAAACCTCTTTTTGATATCACTGATCACTTCCACATATCTCAGTAAAAATATGTCTCCATAGCAGCTGCTTCTGCTACTGCATTCAATGGTGCTCACTCAACTGCTGAGAAACGAGGTAGAAATTGTAAAAAGGCAAGAAATCTCATTTTCTTCCTTAGATACAAGTCTGCGTGAGATCTACTAATCTTGAATCTTGAAGGATACAGTTACTATGAAAATAAATTTAATTAACTTCATAAAAGTGCATAACAAATTAATAAATCATTAGAGATAATAGAGAAATTGAAATAAACCACTATATTTTAAGTGTCAAATACTATATATGGCTTTTTTAATACATGCAATGCAAAGAATTATTTTCATAGCAAAATTTAAAATTAATCTCCTTTCTACAAGTTTTTTTAAAGGGTAGTTAGACTACACTATAAGTTGCCCTCTCCAGTGCCTTGGTAACTATGGAGGAAGGAGAACAGGGATGTAGTTAAAGAGAAAAGTCCTCAAATGGCAGGACTGGAAAGGGAGAGTCCACACTAACTGGAGTCACAGCAGCATCCCAAGGCTGATGTCACAGGAATGAAGAGAATCTCACTGTACTACTGCTGAGCAGTGTGAGAGTTGCTTTTTGCATTTGAATTCACCTGGATCAAAACTCTCTGGAAAGAAACACCTTATCTTGTTCTTTATCTTTGGATTCATCAATGTACTCCCACAAATATGGAAGAGACATCTATACCAGGAATTATGCCCAGAATATGCCCAGAAAGTGCTTATGTACCAGCACCCCTCCCATCACTTACGTGCAGTTCTTTGAACAAGGAGACAAAAGCAACACACAAGACTAAAGACAACGCTTTAAATATTACACAGTACTTCCCTGTACCCCTGTCAGTCATTTTACTTTTACTCAGTGTGTTTCTGCATGATTTCTATCCAGCACTATCCTGAGTCATGCAGAACAAACAGAGCTGTTCCCAGAGCTTGCTAGCACTGGCTGCCCATGGTCTGGGTGAAGAATGAGGACTGCTAGCTCAGAGCAGCCCATGCAATTCAAAGTGCTGAGGCAATGGGAAATTTCAAGGGAAAGAAAAATGCATGTGAGCATGTAAGGGACTTGAATAGCCATATAATTTGAGGAGTAATGACTCTGCAAGGTCTAAATTGGATCAAGGTAAATGTGTTTCATATTTTTTCATTTTCCATGGAGCATTAATGTCTTAACGTTTCATTCTTTCTTCTAGGTTGCTACTAAAAATTGCTCTATTCATGTACGTGTCTGAAAGTATATGTTTATGTGAAAGGGCTTATAAATATATAGTTTGAGAAACAAAATATGTGCAATAAAATTCCACACAAGTCTTGGTTTTGTTTAATACAGCTCTAGTATTCATGTGTACACGAATGAATACATATGAGTTTAAACAAGCATCTGCCTCTTTATCCTCATGATAGTTCAAGTTCACTCCTAGTAATTCTTGAAGTTCATGTGACCTAAGTCTGATGTCATCACAGAAACACAGCAAAAAAAAAATTATAATTTTCTATATAGCTGTAATTTCGTGGTTGGAACTATGTTTTTGTGTGCATACAGATGAGGGCAGGAGTTTTGCAGCACAGGAAAAACAGACAATTCTTCTAGCTCTTGGGTTGTGCAACCTTCTTCCATGCAAAGAGCATCAAGGCCCTGTCCCAGAAAATGATGTCTTTTCCCACACCTCCCCCATCCCCACCTACCTGCAGTACCCTTTCTCTTTCCAAGCCCCTTCCCTCCTGACAGAGCAGTTGGCAGAGCTGTGTGTGCCAGTCCACAAACAGGTTCGTGCCTTTTGATTTACTGGCCAAGAGACCAAAGTGATAGAAAATCAATGAGCTTCTCACAGCATGAGATCTTTTTCTGGGTCTCTTTCCTCTCATACTTGCAGTTACCCTATGTCAGTCTCACATTTGACTGCAATTGGTCAGTAACACTCCAAAATATATATGGGAAGAAAACACTCCTACACCCAGAGCAGCCTCAAAACAGGCTACACACACAGCTGAGACTGCAGCTCTTTGGAGAAGACACTAAGCCTGGGAGTTTGTCTTAACAAGGCTCCCTCCCACAGCACAGGTCTTGACCCAAGGTTACCTCTGTGCTCCATCCATCCATCCATCCATCCATCCATCCATCCATCCATCCATCCATCCATCCATCCATCCATCCATCCATCCATCCCAGCAAGGATCCAGAGCTTGCAATGATCTGAAGCCAGGATCCAAAACCAAGTCTTGAGATAAAGGACATGGGGCAGAGTTTGTCTTATAAGTGAATAGCTTGGTTGTTGGAGCATTCTTCAAAGAGCAAAGAGATCCAGGAAGGCTGATTTATAAGTAAAATTTTTGGCCAAGGAACTATTCTGTCTCAAATCCTTGATGAACTTGAAGAAAAATTAGTCTCTATGCAATTCTGAAGTGGCATATACACGTTCTTCAGGAATATCATTAAGTTTTCTGTAATTATGAAATGCAGAGAAACAGAGCTTGAAAGCAGAGGTGCTGAAGATTTTAAGTATTAACCGAATTGCTGACAGCTTTGTCAATGCTACGTATCAGTTATCAAGGAATGCAAAAGACAACTGAATGGGTATTTGTGATGCAGGCAGTACTCTATACTTAGAAGCTAAGGGAAGAAAGCAGGTTGAAAACATTCCATCTGTGTGACTCATAGCTCCCAGAATTTGTCTCTGCTTTAAAGAATTCAGAACTTTTTCAGTGGCAGTGGAAACTAGGATAAAAAGTGAAAGGTATATCACATCATGAAATGCTTTATCAGAGCTGCTGAAGATGCTGGTCTGTAATATTTGAGATATGTCAGAGGATACCAGGTCAATGGTTTATAACACTATCAGGTTAAACATATATGGATTTTCATAAAATAAAAGCCAGCATTTACATTCTGAGTAATAACTCGGGGTATTGAGGTTGACAATTTTTAAGAATCTCATTTTTCACCATTTGTTAGCTGGCACATTCCACTGTCTAGACTGAGAAAGATGAAGCTGGGAGTGGCAGGCAGCGAGCTCTGCATGGCTGCTGCCGTCTGCCTGGCCTGCAAAGGCTGCACCACTGCCTTGCACACACTTCATGAGGAGCCCCATTAGTCCTGGAACAGTGTGTTATGGAAAACCTGCTTTTACAAAACATTCAGCCTGTCAGATTCCTTTGAATATATGGAACATGAATAAATACAGTATAAAGCCCAACCAACCTCACAGGTTTTAATCAGCTCAAAAGATCAGATCTCAAATTGCACTTGAAAACAAATCATGAATTTCTGGTTGATATATACAACCACTACATGCAGGTATCCAAGCTTTGGAAGGAAAGCCATATTTTCATATAATATGACAAATTTTCTTTTTTGCAGGAATAACTTATCATATATGTAGTTAAGATTTCATATATGTAAAAAGTAATTGGCATGAATCCAGGTAGAAATTTAAAGATCTCAATATTTGCCATAAAGGAGCAGTAACTTGTATCAACTCCACTTGTTTCTATTTTTTATTCCCAAGGAGAATTGCTCTTGACAAGCAAGCAGCATAAGCATCAATACACTGTGTTGGTAAACAGATACCTTCATGCAGAACTGCCTGAATTTCACTCATAAAAGGAAAGGGATGCAAAATGAACATAAACAACTAAAGTTATATTTTAGCACTGCTTCTCCGTGCAAGTTCAGTGAATCATTCATCTTTTTATGTCAAATCAAGACTGGTGTTTTCCAAGAAAATATAATTCATCTTGACCCTAGTTATGCTTCAGAAAAATACATGTAACTTGGTGAAATTTAGCCTAATCTCTTGCACGTTACAGACTATTAAATCACCTAAGAGTCCCTTCTGGCATTAAAAGCCATGAGTTTCAAGAATTCTATTACAGTCAGAGTTTAAATACATAGCTCCTAAGAAGGAAGTCTATTCCAATAGCTGCATTCTTGCATACCACAACAATGTTTCTCACCTACAGAAATACAAAAACCAAACATTACTCCCTATGACAATGTGTCCTACTGAATAGAAACACAATGTCACTTTTTAAAATCAGAACTGTAACTGCTATTTCTCTCCCATGGCACACGTCGTGTCACAGCAGTTCACAAGTCTCAGATGGTGAATGACACTCCAGCCCCATATATATTTTTTCCACCCTAGCTCCATGTATGCACTTATATTTTAGATGCTGCCGTGATAAGGCAAATAGATCCATGACATGCCATCTTCTTTAGCTACTGAGGAGACAAGACATAAGTCTTTTCTTAACCTGCACTAAATCAGTACTAAATGTGAAACAATCTACGTGGAAGCCATACCCCCTTTCACTGGTTTAATTAAAACCAGCACTATCAGCCAGACTGGCACGCATGTACCTGGCTGTGTGCTCTCTGAACGCATACCATAATACATTGTCAGTTATGTTCATTTTATTTCCCTTCATCAAAATTCAGATGGTATCTTCTCAAATCTCTTATGTAAAGGTGTGAGACCTCATCTTTTAAAAGAGAACTCAAACTGAAACTTTGAAACATCTTTTTCCATTCAAACACAACTGCAAGTACTAAACACGACTGTTTATTTAATTTACAGATACCTATATGGCACCTGACGAACGTAACTGACGATAAGGGAACAGCGAGCCCAGATTAGACGGCACATTTAAGGTAAGCGCAGTCACGACTCGCACTGCTAGTCCGAAGCAGCAACTCCGCGTTTTGTGCCCGAGAAGCAGCCCGGGAGTGCGGGCACCGCCGAGCGCTGCCCCCGTCAGCGCCGCGCCCTGGGGCTGCCCAGCCCGGCCCGTCACCAGCCCCGGGGCACCGGGAGCACCGCGCGTGCGAGGGGCGGGCGGGCAGAGGCCGCGATCGCCGCCCGGGGCGGAGCCCTCCCGTCCCATCCCGTCCCGTCCCGTACCGCCCGGCGCCCGCTGGGGCAAAGTACCAGCGAGCCCGCCCGGCCGCCCCCGGCGCGGAGGGCGCTGCCGTACCTTGCTGAACACCTCCAGGTCATCTTCCTCATCGTCCAGCGCCAACACCTCGGCGGGGGCGAGCAGCGGCCCCCGGGCCGTGCCGAGGGTACCCGCAGCGAGATGCGAGTCGGTCCCGGGCCCTTCCCCACCGGTGGGGAGCGCTGGTCCCGGTAACCGGCCCTCCGCTTCCATCCTGCCCTGCAAGCGGGGCGGTGGCCCCGCCACAGCCGCTCCCCGCGGGGCCGCAATTGGCGGCTCCCCCGCCCGCCCCTGGCCGCGGCCGGCCCGGGGGGCGCACCCAGTGCGCAGGAGTGGAAGCGGCGGCGGGAGGGCCGCGCTGCCGGGCCGGGCTGGGAGCGAGCGGGGCCGGGAGGTGTCGAGCCTGCCGGCAGGCCGGGACAGCGAGCGGGGGGACTGCGGCTGCGGCCTCTGCGGAGGCGGGACGGGGCGGCTCAACGCCCACAGGCGTGTTCGTGGCGGTGCCGGGGACCCCGCCCGGGCCGCCCCCGGCGCTGCCGGGGGACTGGGCGAGCCGTCCACGGGGCTGCTGCTGGCCGGAGCTGCTGGAAAGTGTGTGCAGTGCCTCGGTTTGGAGAGCTCCGTGCGCTCCCAGGCAGCCCCCCGCTCTGCCCTCGGCAGCCCCCAGGCCCGGCAGGGACGTTCCCAGGCTTGCTTTCCTGCGCTCTCCGAGTTGCTCTTTTTTCCCTCCTGGTAGGCGCCCAGGTGCCGCCACCCGGGCAGCAGGCGACACCCACGCGTTGCTGCTTTGTCTCTTGCCTCTCGTACAGCTTCTCTTGGGCAGCAGCTCTGTCGGTCGTAGCTGGACCCTTTCTGGGATCAGGCATGTGTCCTGATGCTGAGGCCAGGGACTACTTTGGCGTCAGAAATGTGCTTGTGAAAACAAAGTGACACCACGTTCCATCAGGAAAGCAGCGGGGAAGGAGACATCAAACATTTTTTAAAACAACAAAGCTGTTCTTTTTTAAAAAGTAAAACCATCGGAATTGTGGGATTTCAAAGTTTCCAGTATTGGACTGAAGTAATGGCCGGCGCTATTCATTGCAGGAACCAGGCCGAGCAGGGAGCAGCAGGGAGGGGAAGGCAGCTCTGACCCGCCGTGGGCTGCAGCGCGTCCCTGACATCGGCTCTGCCGCCCTCGGGAGCTCCGCGGCGAGCCCGGGTTCGGCCCCCAGCCCCGCAATTGCTCCGTGTGCAACGGGGCTCAGTGTCTTCCCAGGCGCCGCCTGAAATAGCTGAAGTCAACTTTGTTGTTAATGTAAATTTCAGGAGTCGTGGGCGGGTTCTTAAACAGGCAGATACAACATTGGCTTTGTGTAGCTTGGTTCCCTTGCTGTCAAATTAGAAAAGGCAAACCTCGTAATCAAACGAAAGTATTTTGAAAAAGTATTCCTTCGTGAAACACTGCTGGCAGCTCATGAGGAAATAAAATACATTTGATATTTCACGCTTTTCAGCGAAGTCTTGAACCACAACTTGAAATAAAGGAATTTTTAAAAAAACACCAAATGTTCACTGAACTGTATAAAGAGACAAAGACTATTTCTGCCTAATTAGAGAGTGTTCACTAAGACGTTTTAATTGTTTAAGAAATACTCTAAAATTCATGAGGAGCCGGGCCCGGTGGCCCGCTCCGCGCCTCAGCTGCCAGCAGCGTTTGCGGCGGGGGTCCCGCACAGAGGGAGAGGGGACGCGCCTGTTCGGGAGCGTCGGACACTCGCTGGTGCCTGAGGACCTTCCAGCAAGTGAAAATAAATAGTTTCTGTACTATTAGAATAGCAACAGAATAACTGGTACGAGATGCCCAGGCTTCTTTTCTTTCGGACTCTCTGTAGACTGTCCCTGCCCTACTGCTCTTCGCTGTGCCTCAGCTCTGCGCCTCCGGGGAGCCCTTGGGATGCTGCCCTCCCCTCGGGGTGCCCCTGGTGTGCTGCCTTCCCCTCGGGGAGCCCTTGGTGTGCTGGCCTCCTCTCAGCCTGCAGGGCCCCCGGCTGAGCGCTGCTCCCCTGCAGGTGCTGCCGGGGCCGTGCTGCGGCTCTTTGTGGTGCACGTGCTTCTCCTCTGGCGTCAAATCTTCAGCCCTTCCTACCTCTGTGTGTTTTACGGTTCCTTCCCAGCGTCGTCGCTGCTCCTGTGTACTTTGATCACTTCAGGTACCAAAGACTGATGAAACGTGATTATTACAATATAAATTTTCTATTCTCTCTTTTGTCCGTTAGTGAGAAGTGTGGCTAATTTGTTTTCTGACTTTATATATACCTGATAGTATATAGTTTTTCCACTGGCTTTACCGTTATTTCTACATGTTCTGCTAGAGGCCTTTAGGTTTTCTGAATAGAATAAGTACCTACAATCTGTATAATACCAGAGTTTTTAATATGTCTTTATTTAAATTCAGATGATATACTTGTGAGGCAATAACAAAATAAAACTCATTAAGGATCACAATTTCAGACAATACACATCAGAGATGATAAAAAAAGGACAGCCAGTCAAAGTAAGTATAAAATTGATGTATTATAGGCTTGAATACTAAGGCTGTTGTCTGAATCATACTAATTTTTCAAAGTTTTACCGTGCTCTTGGATTTTTATTTTTGTTTGAGAGAAATATCACAAGATGCTTTAATTGGATTTTTTTCTTATTATAGCTTTTTATTAGCTCATTAATCAAGCTTAAGAAGACATATTTTTAGATTTCTTGCTGGCAGTGCTTATCTTTCTCTGCTTTATGTTTGAAGTATCAATCTGTAAGGAAAAGGTATTCATCGTCCTTCACTGTAGAAAAACATACATTGTATTTAGCAGCCATTTGGAGGTTTAATCATCGAAAGGACCCCTGCTAAAACAAAATAGGGACAGTTCTGTGATCACTGCCCTCCCCACCCTCTACCCCAGTAGTCCCTAATTTGTATTGAAAGGGCAATACATCTTTAAAAGCAAATACATCTTCAGGGCACCTTCCCACCCATGCTGAGTCCCAGAGGGGTTGCCAGCACGTCTCTCCTCCATTGTTTAGCAAAAAGAGCATTTTACAGACTCAGGAATTTCGTGCTCATTTCCTGCTGGAGGACCAGAGATGACTTCAAATAGTTGAATAATTATTCTATTCAAAGACATTGCAGACAATGTAAATACAGAGCTACACTTAGCAAAGGGTATATGCAGGTTTTGCTTGTACTTTTATTTCCGAAGTGCATTGCTATAGGTCTTGGTTTTTCTTTATTTCCATGTGTGTATATATTCACAGGCTCCATGTTTCCTAGGCACCAGGGATTTACACATTTTGCTTCCTGATTACCTTCCCTGCACCTGTGGAATGAGATCTTGGCAATAATTAAGAGTCAATATATTCGATATTATTATATGAATGAATATTTTTGCCCCACTTATTTAAAGAAAAAGGTATTGTACTGAAACAATACCTGACAATATTTTGCTAAATAAATTTTAACGTTTTGTAAAATACCGTGTTTTCTAAATTCCTATCCAATTTTCATGAAAAACTCAGGCTTCCCAGGCCTTCCTACTCAGGAACACTAAGTGGAATGTTCTCATATGCTGGGGTTGAGCTGCAATCGCCTCCAAATTTTATTTATTCACTTAAGCCCAAAAAGCTATTTTGTATTACAGAAACGTCAATATTATTCCTCCTTGCATTTTCTAATTTTCTTTGGTAAGAGTGTTGATCCTAGCTAGTAATCCCTTCCAGAGTTGCTTTTCCTTGAACAAATTGAATTTACAAACACCGAAGCAGAACCAAGCTATTTCTTTGCTCTTATGTGCAGGCTGCATGTGATCCCTTTAGGCCACAATACCACTTTGAATACTTAATGTTGACTTGTCAAGTTTCACCAACTGCACAGTGATATGGACAGGATTAAATCTTGTTTTATTTCACCATCTCCCTAGCCAGGCAGCAGCGGGGTATGGAGTGCTCATGGTGTTTCACTCAGTTCCACCACTGCAGTGCAAATAAGCGTGTTAGTGAATCTGCTGACATTCAGCACCTTGACGCAAATGAGAACGTTTTTCTAGGTCTGAAATGGATTGTCAAGTAGCATTCTTGTCAGGGTTGTGTAGTGCATAAGCAGAAGTCATTATGTTTACACCCAGAAGATATTTTGATGGTGAATTAAGGGCTGACCTTCATATCATACCATTTATTAGAGCAAGCTTTTTAGTAAGCTACATTTAATGGCTTAGAATAAGGTTAACTATTTATGTTCCATGCCTGAACTCGCAAGGAAGTTGGAACATTAAAACTCTACATTGTGAGCTGCTTAGCTTTTCAGCTGCTTCTTGTTTTGTGGTTGAAAGGTAAAGTTCTTGTTTTATTTTTGTTGTTGTTGTTAATTTAAATTTGGATGATTCTTTAATTGGAATATTGTAAAATGTTTCATCTGTCAGATGGTGGATATCCTGCAAGCTTATTTTCCTCAGAGACTATCAGATTGTTTTTCCTTTCTGACTGCCCAAAGGAAATTACAATGTAGTGTACTCATAATCATGTTATCTCTTTTATAGCTGCAGATCATTTTTATGGCATTGCAGCTGTACAAAGCCCTGATCAATATCTGGAGATGTGCTATCCTTTTAAGCTATGTTACTCCCAAATTTTCGACATGAAAATATTCCAGGTGAAGCACTATTGGGTTTCATGTATTTTACAATATCTAAAAACAGTTCTCAAGCTTCATTAGATATGAAAGCATTGATTTTTTTTGAGAGGGTGAGGGGATGTAATACTTTGCACTGTTGTCAAATAGAGTCTATCTCTTCCAATGTAGCATTATTTTTTCTGCTGAAAATATGGTTTCCTGTTTTCAAATAAATGCTTCTGTCCTTGCTTATTGAGGAACTGTATATTTAGCAATCTGTACTGTATGGCGTGAAATACTAGAGTATCTCCTAGTCAGAAAGTATGCAAAAAATATTCACACATTACATAAATATAAAGGCTTATTGAATTAATTTGATACAGGAATTGGAGTTCTCTCTGTTTAATTTTTCTCGTGTCTAGTTTGGAATTCTAGGTAAAGAGAGACAGATTAATACTGTACCTCAGTTATCCTGTTTGTCAATGACCAGGTGTAGTCCTGCTTGTTAAATAAATTTTTAAAAGTGACAGTGGTTGATATGAATGTTATTTCTTTACAAGTGTCTGTTTATAATCCATTTAAATTAAAGAATTCTGTATTTCAGCTGGTACAGTGTAGGCTCTGAAAACATTGTGCAAACTGGTGATAATTTTTTGACATTTTAGGCACAGGTTTTGCCACCATTTCAAGGTTAATTAGCCTTTACAGAATTGCTTTATATGCATTTAGCAATCTTTAATGTTCACACATGCTTTCAGTGACCCTCGAAACTTTTTAGTAGGTGAGAGTACTTGAACCAATACAGAAGACACATAGTGGTTGAATTAACACTCCATATTCATGATGTTTTAATAAACTTATTTTTTTAGATAGCAAATTTGTGCGCCTTTTGCATTAGTTTATTACTACCAGGATGACTACTAAAAAAATTTTATATAGGAGATTTTTTTTTGTTCTTAAATTCACATCTGAACTATTGGCATAAAATTTGGAGCAACCTAATTGACAATTTCATACTAATTGATAGAAAATGACATGTACATATGTATTCATAAAAACACATAGAAAATTGATACTGCAGTTACATTGCTGGAGAATCTCTCACTTTTATCTGAACTCTTCCATAAAACTATATATACTAATTTATATATAATAATACTATATATATAATAATAATGTATAATACTAATTGTAAAGGACAGTGATTCAAGGTAATTCTTGCTAAAAAGCTTCCACTTTTTATTCTATAAAGATCAGAAAATTTTAAAAAACCCCATCATCATAATGCAGAAATAAAAGTATGGTCATGTTTAGTAGATTATGATCCAGAGGAAAGAATGTGAACAGCATGGCTACAGAGAGAAATTTTAAGTGATGTGTGTGAAACTGCCAAAATAAGAATTGGCTGAAGGAAGTGAGCCAGCAGTCTAACTACAATCAATATCCAGGTTAAGTAAACAATTACAGTCTGCCAGAGCTGGAGGAAAATCCACACAGCCTGACAGGGTACCTGAAATGTCTTCAGGTATAAATTCGGAATCTACTTCATGGATAGCTTTTCTTGTCATTTGTAAGTAATTTTTTTTTTAATTTTTTGTAACCTGTAAGACAAAAACTGTTCTCAGTGTATGAAGAACTGTTGTTAAGCCCTTGCAAACAAAGGATGCATTTTAGTTGATAGTGAAGGTTGTTTTAAAAATCTGGAAACTCTGGTAAGACTCAGAAGTGACCAAAGAACAATTTATCTTATCAGACAATCTGATTGGTCAGAGAAGCAGGCTTATGAATAATTTAAAAATACAAAGGAATAATGTTGGAGTCTTTTGTGAGCACTGAGCTTACCCAACATAGAAGATGTCAAGCTTAAAATGGGAACAGCTGTGTTTACAATATTTTAGGATAGTTTTCTTATCAAAGATTAACATGTGGAAAAGCCCTTGTGTGAAAACTTGGCAGTTGGTCTAAAATTCTTCCTCCCCTTGACATCCTCTTCCTCTCCTAGCTTTATTTGTTATAAAGTTGCTAAATAGATCAAAATAGTTTCAACACCGTTAAAAGAGATACCTAAATCTCAAAAAGAGCTGAGACTGATTTATAGAAGAATGAATGTTTTTTACACTATACCTTGATCTCTTACCCCTTAGGCAAAACTTCTCAAGAAAACTCATAACTTTCCTGCCAGAGCACATACATATAAAACTGGTAGTATAGTAGACAACTGTTCTATTCATGTGCCCTAATTTTATATTTAACCCCCCCAAATGTCTTCATGATTTAAAAATATCTATTGCTTCTGGTGGACATTAAAGTGACAGAGTATTTATTTCCCGTTTCTCAGAACACATAAAAAGCAACAAACCAGTTACTGTCTGTTCCCTCACTATTGCATGGCATGCTTGGGATTAGCTAAGGTATGTGATATATCTGGTGGGAATGCTGTATAGCAAATGTGTGCATGAACACAAGTGCACAGGGCAGCAGACTTCAGTAATTTTGCAGATTGGGGATTTTTAAAAATTTCCTCTTATCATGTCTTAGTGTGTTTGCACTGTGTACAATTTTGGAGGCTCCGTGTCTTGAAAACTGAGACTATTTGTCTCCAGATACTGAGAAGAACTATTGCCAAATTCTAGAAAAGAATAGCAGGGGAAGCAATTTAAATTTCTAGACTTTGTGACATGATGTAGTCCAAGAATAAAGTGACTTTGGACAGTATGGTCAGACTGCAGCTGTGAGAGCTCTAGATCAGATGGGAAGGAAGTATCCCAGCAGATGTGATTTTCAGTGGCAATACAAACAGTCATTTGCTTCCTGCAGTTTTCTCTTTTGTGAGAAAATGAAAACGACCGGATTGGTCTGTGTCCTAGAATGGAAACAATGGATTAATTAGGTCATTATTATATCCAACAGATTTTTCACTTAGGGATGATGTGATAGCAATGCAGTGATGATGTTGACCCTGTGGGTTTGCAAGAGAACTTCTGTTTAAAATGAGATTGGTGGATAGACTGTGGAATTGAAATACTGTGTTCTGGTGAGTTGCAGTGAGCTCTGTAGTTAGCATTGGTACTTGTTTACTGCTGAGAGAAACAGAAAAGCTGTTAGGCAAGATGAAACTGCAGGGGAGAGTAGGTGTACCTCCCCAGCTCCTAGAAATTAAATCCCTATCATATTACATGAAAGCTTAAATACATTAAATGTCTCTTCTTTATTCGTCTTTCTGATCAGCAATCACTAGAAGGATGCTGTAGACTTCGTAAAAGACTACAGGAAGGAATATACTTAAGAGGCATGTAATACAGTATTTACATTGAACCTACTCCATACTCTGAAGAAGTTTAGAAATCAAAGGTCAGTTCCTTCTGCCTTTAGTATGTAACTGTGCTTTTCTTATCCATGAAGCAAAGTTGCATGCTATTTTTGGCTTTGTTGAGCTTCTGAAGCATTAAGAGAGTAATATTTTCTTTTCTATATGCCATATCACTTAAGACAGCAAATGACCATCTGCTAGATTGCATTTCTCAGCCTGTGGCCACATACACTATAGTAGTTGTTTTGGTGTTCTGTTAAAATTTCTCTTCAAACTGATTTAATGATTTATGCTACCAAATTGTTCACATTTCTAAACTGCATATGAAACTATTGAAACAGACTAGAATTTTAGATTATTCTTGTTTTCAAGTGATATGCACGAGGAAGAAAGCTATGAACAGAGCACAACTATTGAAAAGGGTACATTTTCCATGTGCAACATCTCTGAAAGCACCTTTGGTTTTGCTCAAGAGAAATTCCAGTTTAACCATTCCAGCACCTTTGAGACTATCTCTTGGATGGGCAAAGTCTGTTGAGGCCAGACTAATAGCTGAGTCTAGGAGGAAAGGGTCTCACTGGTTAACTCATCTGCTTTTGAGCCAGCTGGGAATTACTCCAGCTCTTTAGCAGGCTGGAATACTTTTGGAGTGCCTTCATGTGAATTTGTATTTCTTTGTTTCAGAAAGCCCTTCAAGCCACCAGGAGGAATGATACAAGACGTGGAAGACTTATATTTGGCTTCCCCTCTGCCAAAAATATCTCATATAATTTCCTATAAGCTGTATGGATTCTGTTTGAAGCCCTGTGCTGATAAGGCAATACAGAAGTGTTTTGGATATAGTTCTGCAGCCATTCTTGCCTTCAGCTATTCCCTCTGCTAAAAAGAGTAATTGAATAGATTGGAGCAAATCTCCTTTGATATCTGTGTGCCTTTTGAGGGCTTTAGGAGCATACCCCAAGAAGATTCCTAATTCCTGTGCTTTAGCAGAGCCAAGTCAGATTATTCACTAGACAACAAATTAGCTGAAGGTTTCCATGAAAATATCCTACTGGTTTTAGGATGCTTTAACTTTAATTTTACATGCACACTGGAACAAAGAAACGTGCCTGATAGGTGTATGGAAAGGAAGTAAAAGGAAACAATAAAAGCAGACAGAACTTAAACCCAAATGAAAAAAGGTTTCAACAATCCACTGGTTATGCAAGATTTTTGAAAGTATAATCTAATTAATAAATCTTTTTTTGCTCATTATTTTTCAGTACAAAAATCCAAGTAATGTAGTGACATGCAGATCAGCATGGAAGCTAGAGGAACGGGTCTCCAGTGAAAGTAGGGCCTGAAATGCAAATGATTTTTAAACAAAAGTACGCCTATTTAAAAAGTGAATCAGTCAGTTTTTAGGTAACCACAATGCAGAGTAGAATGGATGCAAATTATCTGGTAGTTGATCAAAAGGTAGGTAATTGTATGTCCTGCTGCATACTGAAGAAGCTGAAAATAGGAAATAGTTTTGGTAATCTGCCTCTGGGAGCTGAAGTTGGTATGATGGGTAAAATGAGTCTGAAGCCAAGAAATGGGGTAAGACAGGTTTTTGGACTGCCCAACCTATCTCCTGTTAACAGAAGGAGTCAGTTCAAGTGTTTTCCAATGATGATGGAGCTGACAGTGAGCAGAAACACAATTCAAAATTGAGATGTGGCATTGAGATAGGCTTTAGTGGGCGTGGTGCATTAGATCAAAGGTTGGACTTGATGAACTTGGAGGTTTTTTTCCAACCTTAATGATTCTGTATTAGATGGATTGCAAGCATATAGAGGAAAAACAGGTGATAAATCTGATGTGGTAATCACAAAAGGTAGAATTTCATATTAATTTATGAGGCAGATTAAAGAAATTAATAGCTTTAGTGTAGTTATGTTTTTTGAATCAAAACCACCTCAAAATCAGAGAATGACAGAAAAATTCTATTAGTTTTGTGAGTCTGTAGGATATTGCAGGATTGAATTTGCATACTAAAAGAGATCTTTTTAAAGCATTTTATATTTTAACATTCTGTGCGTGGTTAAAGCTTTTAAGTACTACTAGGAGTTGTGACCATATGGGTGGGTAGCCCTGCATATGGAAGTGTTTAACTTCTTCAGAAAAGCTTGAAGAACAAATGCTGATAGTACTGGTTATTTCTGCTGATAATAGCTGACAGTTTTTTCACTTCATCAATAAGGTTTCGTTTAAGTAATGAAGATATTCTAGATGAGCTGATTGAGGAATGTATGGTGTGTGATTCAGATAAAATTAAATGACAAGAGGAAAAGAAATCTGTGTGTAAATGAGGATTTCAAAGCTCAATACTCTAGAGATGTGAATCAATCTACCAAAGAAGCCCTGAAACTTAAATGTGGAAAAGGTCTGGAACTTCCTTATCCCAAAGCTTTAACACTCTCTGACATAAATACATGGAACAAAGAATGAAGCATTGTAGAAATAATATAACTGGATCAATAGCCATATAATTAAAAGTAAATTAGCAGATTGTAAAAAGATTGAAGAAAGGATTGACAGGCATAGAAATGTATGCAAAAGAGTTAGAGAAGGATAGGAGTAAGGTAAATTAAAATCAAGCGGAGCTAGACCTTGCACTGGATATTAAACATGGTAAAATTACTCAGCCTTAAGCAAGCAGTTTCAGAAACAAACCAGTAAGAATAACATGTAGTCACTGTTCAGGCATTAAGTGTATTGCCCTAAAAATAATGAAATGTGTTATTCTGTCTTCATTTGAGGTATTGGTGATGATTGTGGTGAGAAACGGAGGTTGCATCGTAGGAATAAGTCCACAGGCTTAATAAAAATCATCACAACTGAGATCCAAGCAGTTTGATGGAGAGAAGGATGGAGATCAACAGCTCCTTGGCCAGAAAGATCCTGGATCATGAAGTGTCATATCTGACTGTATGACAGCAAATACACAGTGATTAGGAAGAAGGAATAATGATCCAAGTAGTTATAGGTGCATTAGTCCTACCTTGAGGCTTGAGAACATCTTTTGCAGGTATCCTTCCTGTACCTGCAAATAAATGCTTGACTGATGGCAGCTTTGTTTGTAAACATGGGCTGTCACAGGACTGCCAGTGTTGGCAGTGCTGCAGGCATTGCACACACACACACCTCCTCAGAGAACAGGAGTTCTTAGGGGCCACTTTACCCAGCTTTGGGCTGGAACACTTCCGTACAGTTTGGATCTTTAAGTACTATTAGACTTTTTCTTAAAGTATCTGAGCATGGCTCAGTCTAGAAATTATTCTTAATTCCTTGCCTGTAACTTAATTTTCATGCATACTGGGCATGAAAAGATGAAGCTTTGCACAAACATGAATTTCAGTTGTAGGCTAAAATTTTCTCATACAATGCACCAAAACTTAATATAGGTACAGAAAAAAGATTATGGAGTTTCTTTGAGATTCCCCTCCCACTGACTTACAAGTGCAGCGAACTCTTTGAAGTGATATTAACTTTCTTCTTGAGACTGAGAGATTTTGAAGAACACACTTGTGTCTACAAAGATTTTCCCATAAGAATCAAGTCCACTGGATGAATTTCAAATTTTGGCCTGTAAGGTAAGTGTTTTAGACTTCTTACCAACACTAGGCATATATTATGTTGTGAATTGCAATCTTAACCTTTTTAGAAAAGTTACATTTATTTCTAAATTGTATATAAGTGGTGATGTTGTGAATGAGGTGAAAAAGCCCACAACAGATCTTTTCCCAATAGGTTTCCTGACAAAGGAATTTTCTTCTTGACTATCGGAACGAATGGCTTGACAAAAAGCATCCTAAATGCTGCATTTTCTCTACCATGTCTGCAGGGACTGTAAGAAAAATAAGCTTAACCCAAATATCAGAGAGTAAGTCACACTTTGTGGTCTGTGGTCTTCCCCACAGTTTAGGACTGTCTGTTGGACTGAGGTTTGAGGAGTTCTTTCCAGATCTGAGATGAGGTGGTGGTGGGCATTTTTACAACATACTATTAAACATTTTAGTATTAAAAATTAAACATTTTAGTATTAAAATTATTAGAGTGCATATACTCTATAAAGATTGCTGGAAGAGGACTGTATGATGAATAATAACTTGGGCAATGCTGATAAATTAAAAATAAAACATAGCTTTAGAATTTGCTGAGAAGCGCTTGTTAATCTTTAAATTTTCCCAAAATTAGATATCAAATTATTGGTAGTGCCTGGCATCCTTTGTAGGAATGTAATTCAGATACACTCCCCAAAAGAGCTCACATCATTAGTGGGGTGATTGTGTCATCTTCTGTTGAAATATTCCACACCACTGGTGTTTCTTGGCAGACTGACATGTTTTCACTTGACATTGCTATAACCTCTGGGAAAGAAAGCCCTACCTTTCTGTGAATAATTCATTAGTGAGCCATCACACTGAAGTATTCCCTTCTTTTGAGGTAGAAGGGAGTGATACCAAAGCTACTTTTGGTTTTGGGGCTTTTAAAAATTTTTTTAATGCTACCTTGCAGTTTTAACACTTCCTAAGTGGTCTTTCATAGAAACTTTCTCTCCTAACATAGAACTAACTCTCAGTTCTGATCCTTTGGTTTGTGAATTAATCCATATAATTTTTCCAAGGGATTCTGGAGCAGAGCAGTGGAAAGCTGCTGATGCAGTGTAACATTTCTGATAGTGCTGGGTTGTCTGGAACTGAACAATAATGCCAGTAAATCAAACTTTCAGAAATCCAGCTAAGAAGCATGGCTGGTTGTTTAGTAAAATGTGCTAAAATATGTTTGAAATGATTGTGTAGGCTTACACTGCCAGCAGTGAGCATTCAGGACTCTGTAGTACACTCCATATATGCCCGGGGAAGGAGCCTTTTTGTATTTGACCAAGAATGAAGGGCTCAGTGTTCACAGGCATGTTTAAAGCACTGGTGAAAATGTTTACATGGAGTTGGGTTGTCTGACTTCTGAAGTGTAAAAAGTCTATATCTTCACTCTGCCTGCATAAAGGTTCCTCTTGCTAGTAATGATTTTAAGAAACGAGTTGAAATAGAAGACCCAGTACAGCTTTTTAAAAAATTTATATTAGGCAAGCCTTTTTTTGGGTTTGAAGGCTCTACCAATGACTTCTTTTTTCCTAAAATCGTGTCAGTAGCAGGTGTTCACTTTGTTCTTTACTTTTTCACTTCTAATATGTATTTTTTCATGTCTACTAGAAAAACTTGACTCTCAGTTTAAAGCATGTTCTTGATAACAGACAGGCAAGGGCTGGATGAGCTGTTGTTCTATTCTTATGTGCAATATCTTGGGTATTTGAAGGGCTCTTTAGTGATCCCTTCCTCTAAGAAGCTCAAATAATTCCTGGTCTTTTATTAATCTGTCAGAGCAGGGGTTGCTTCTGAATTTATCTTAGTATTTCTGTCTGAAACAGCTGTGCAGCCTATGCTTCAAATTGCCAGCATTAAATCAACATAGTTTTCCTCCTCATTCTTCATCAATTTGTCATATAGATAAGCCCACTACCTGCACTAGCAATCTTCCATTACCCACTGTTCTTGCTGGTTTCTTCCATATACTCCCATCAACACTCACAAAGGCTTTTTACCCTCAGATATATTCTGTCTTCCTCTCTTTAGGTTTTTTAACTCCACTGCATAAGACAGTGTCTACAGATAGCTAATGACTCTAAAATTGAGCATGACATATGACTTATTTTGCCAGTGATATAGCTAGGTGATTTGGTCTTTAATATCTTGAGATTGTAAAAAGGAAATTAAAAAATTATAGAGCAGATAAAAAAAATCACAAGAAAAAGGCATCTTGATGGTTTTTGTCATTTATGTAAACTCTAACATCCAAATTTCTTTTCTAATTACTGAAAGTGTACACACTGCAAATGTACACATTTGAGGAATATAAATGAATACGGTGTACCCTCCATTATGCACTGTGCAGAAAATGTCCTTCATGATCAGAGTTCTACCCCATGAAATTTAATCTTCATTCAGATTCCTCTGGGGTTTTTTTTTCATATATTTGCCTGTCTTTAAATGTGCTTTTGTGACATCTGTATATGTAACCTCCACAACTAAAATGTGCTTATTTGCATTGTAAAAGAGTAAAGTGTTTCCAGTGCCAGTGTTATAATGAATACTATGTTTAAAAGATCATGCCTCATTTTTCTATGTGCTGTGTCGGCAGCAGTGTTGTAGTATCTGTCCTGATATTTTACTGTATAAATTAGACAGGAAGGGAGAAGGAGAAGCAGCAGATATAGATTGAGTGACCTGTTCCATATCACAACACACAACTTTGACAGCAAGAGAAGCAGATTCCTAGCCAACCTACTAAATAAGGAGTCATCAGAAACATAGTCAGGAAGAGGTGAGGAGTTTGGAATGGTCTTGAATTTTATTTTTGTAGTTTTTGTGTCTCTCTGCAGAAATAATTGTAGTGGCTGTTGTAAACCTCTTTGAAATGTTTTCAGAAACTACTGCTTCCAATTGTCATTCTGGAATGTTTTTCTAAAATGGAAAAAAATTAAAACTAACTTTTTTTCATAGGAAGAAAGACATTTCAAAGGTTTCTGGTTTTTCTCCATTAGAGCTCAAGAACAAGTTGTAAAGGGCATATGTTTTTCAATATGTAACTTCATTTATGCACATGCTGGATGCTAAAAAAAGAACTGATAGACTTTTTAAAAGGGAATAGATATATTTGCATGGAGAAAGATTAGCAAAATAATCTAAACACCTGAAGAAATGAATAATTATGAATGGAAAAAAATGGAGACTTCTCTAAAAATGTTGTGCAAGGTGTTTGCAAATAAATACTTTACAGGAAGTGAATCCTATTTCAAATCAGATCAAAGCTGCTGGTTCCCTCTGCTTCCTTATGGCTACTGCAGGTGCCCCAGGCTTTTTCCTCTGGAGCAGCTGTGCTCCACTGGCACAAATGGCACTTCCTGGGGCCTACATTTTTAGTGACATCTTTAGTACGAGGGTCATGGTAATGTGCAATGGGATATTTCAGTAATGCTTCCAAATGGCTACTAAACCACAGCACTGCATAAGCAAATCACAAGTGCATGCTTGCTGATAGAGCTGTCAGTGACTCAGCTACCTTTGTGTTATTCCTTTCAAAGAGGAGCCACTAGAAAAATTGTAGGGCAGCAAGGAAATGTGTGAAAAAAACAAATGCTTAGTGATGTAGTCTTACTGCTGTCTGTCTTCCCATCTCTCTCCCAATTTTCTGTTTCAGCTTATGATCTCCAGAATACTGGGTTTTCATAGCTCAACTTATTTTTTTGCCTCAAATCACAGGGAATGCCTAACAATGTCAAATACGGAAAAGCTGATTCAAAGTATACCTATGTCTTCAAAAAGGTCCCAGTTTTTACCTGCACAGAGTGAACATTTTGCTTGGGAGAGTGCAACATGATGTGCATTAACAGAATGCTTTGCCTTTTCCATAACAAAGGTCTCTTAATTTAGAATTTGTGCAATAAAGCAGGGGTAAACCCAAATGATGATTATAAAGCTCACAGCCTGTTCTGCAGGATAGAAATTAATAGGATAAAGAAAAAAGTTTAACAATGTTGAGGAATTGTTGCATAATGTTCCTTTCTGTTCCCTAGTATCCCACAGTAAATATTTTAAAAAGTAATCACATTTGACTTTGGTGAGCATGCGTTCCTGGATTCTCAGGACCTCATCCAGGACATGCAGAATTTATCTGCCAAGGATTTTGCAACTGTGGAGGTCGTTGATCTCCAAAGTGGTGCAGGACTCTTTGCATAGCTCTAAACACTTGTGTGTCAGGGTGGGATGCTATTGTGTGAAGGTATTGAGATATGCAGTTCTGGGTGCTTAGAACCTGAGCCCCACAGCAGCCAGCAGTATCTGGTCCTAGGCGTTTTTATTTTCATAGTTTCATGCTTTGGTCATTAGCTTATTCTGCCCTTAAATACAGTTTACAGCTTGTCAGGTTTTTAATTTGGGGAGTTAAGCATGTCATCCTGGAGCTATGAAGTTGTGTCTGTACTGTGAACAGAATAGTAACACTTCAAACACCAGCATGTATTTCAGGCAGTCCCTGTATACTCATAAAATGTTAGAATTTAGGGTCTTTCCAATGACAGCCATGACTGCTTTATTTAATGTCAGGCTTCTGAAAGGTCCTTTCCTAGCCAATGTTGTTTACCTATCTGTCCCTTCAAGAGGAAGGAGACACAGATCTTGCATTTGAGTTACTCTCTCTCCAGCTGGAAACGTTGTGTTGTACATTCTTTACTGTATTTATTACAGAGCATATGGTACCTGCTTGAGTATACCAAGACCACATATTAATTGTTCATTACATTTGCCCAATGATTTACACTCATTTTTGCAACAGTATTTCAGTCTCATCTTGCATTCTCTGCTATTTATTTTGTCATCAAAACTGTTAAAATTAATAATAAGTGATTTGTCACTCTGTCTATTTGTTAGGCAGTTTATTTGGGAACAATTACAGTTATCTCCTAGATATTTCCATCATGGTCTTTTGAAACACAACGTTTGGCTCTATAGTATTTGAAAAAATCAGTGATTGAAATCTGAACTGTATGCTACCATGATAGAAAGTATATCCTGGTTTTGTTTTCTGCTTGGGGAGGAATCAGGTTTCAGCTCAAATGGTCATGGTTGTCCCTCTGTATTTTGTTTCTGGTAGGTTGTTCTACAAACCTGCAGAGTAATGATACAGAATAAAAGCCTCCCGAATTCATCCTAAGTGTTTTGACATGTATATGTTTCATAGATATGTTGATTTGCCAGCATAGAATATTTGTAACTTCAAGGTTTTAGTTTCCTTATAGTTTGGAGTGGATTTTTGTGTGTCAGAAAAGAAATGTCTGTCTTTATCTGCAACTGATTTTTTGCAATAGTGTAAGGCAACTATAAATATGTCTGGTAAAAATAGTCTCCTTTAATTCTTTAGTAGGTGTTGCTTAAATTCATCAGTTTCTTTATATGTGTATGTGAATTCAAAGGCTGAAGATTAATATGTTTGGGAAAGTTAAGAGCTGCTGGGAAGGGGACAGTGGACAGTTACTCAGATTCAGCATAAGTGAGACTAGAGATGCAAACAACTGCTTTTAATATTGATAGCCATACCTGACTTTCTTCTGATGGTTTGTGTCATTTCAAAGACGTGATTTTAAAGATGAAGCTTTCTATGGAGCTGTCAAAATTTTATATTTCACATTTTTGAAATAATCAAATTACATCTTCTTATACATAACTAGAGAGACTGAGGTGCTTTTCACATGCAGTATTGCACTTAGCACAAAAACAAATGCTAATGTGACTATCAGTACAGGACCAAACTTTATCTGAGATCTAGGGTGTTGCCATGGCAATTCCAATTGTTGGAAAAAAATTCTCTTTTGTGCTTCATTCTGACATTAGATTGCAAAATGATGATTATGAAGAAACATACAACCCAAAAGGGGGAGGAAAATCTCTTCTTGAAGATGTAAAACATACTTTCTATCACATTTACTTTTTCTGAAACACTGACTATGTGCCCAGATTGTTACGAGCTGTATTTTTTGCAGATTCAGATGTATTGTTATTTCTCAAGCTGCCATAATAATACTCAATGTTATTTCTCCCAAATGTAATAATCAACATGATAAGGAATTCAGAGACATATATCCCATTTCCCACACAAAATATTGGTTTCTAGTGCACGTTATACTGCTGATGTGGCCTTTTTGCTTTTAGCAATACTGCCTATGTTAGTTGAAGCATATCTAAAATACAGATATTGCTTAAGTTATTTATATATATCAGCTCTATAATCTATGTATAATAGAATAGCTCATGCTAGCCAATAGATCAGTCATTTCTGTTTAGTTATAAAATTGTTTTTCTACCAATACATCTCACTGTGAGAAAATTGATGTGGCTATTACCTGTTCCTTGCTAAATCAATACACAACAAGCTTTAAATAAATAAATAAATAACACACCCCTACGCCCCTCCCCCCCCAAAAAACCCCACCAGCTGAATAGCAAAATCACACAATACTTCCCAAAAAAAAAAGGAAGGAGTACAGTTGAAATGTAGCTTGCACTGCAATTCATGCTGAAGTTTATTGTGTTTATACATTCTTTTATGTAGGAAATGTGTAAAATTGGAAACGTTTCCAGAACAGAACTAATTCTTGCAGTGCTGCATTGCTGCTTTATAAATAAATCATTGTCCTTTCTCTATTGATCACTGGAACAATCCAGTCGAAGAATGCTGACTTAGTGCAGCCCTTCGCAGGATGGCTGGATTGAGAGAAAACTGGGTAAGTGGGACTCAGCAGCAGGGAATTGGGAAAAGTCCAGACTGGTTAGAGATCACGTTTGGTGCATGAAATCCTTGACTTGTTTTTTACTTCCAAAAAAAAATGGACAAAGCAGCTGATCTCTACAAGATTTTCTGTCTGTCTTTCCATAATGTCATTGATCAGGAGAAATTAAATATAAGACAATACTAGTTGTAGTAAGTGGATGATGCTGAAAATCCGTGTTTAATGTATTGTGATTTTTTTTTCCCGAGAACGCACAAAAAAAGACCTTCCAAATTTAATTAATGATCTCAGTTATGATATTTGACAAGAAATGAGGGCTCAAGTCTGCTAGGAATACGTTTGAATTTGTAGACTCTCAGAAATAGTACTGCATTCCTGTGAAATGAGATGGAATCTATCAGATAACCAAGATCACACCTTGCCAATCTGACAGTGTGATGATTTGTCAGGACTTCTGGTATCAAGCCCCAAGGCTTTTCTGGGAATAGGAATAGCCTGTCTACAATGAGGACCTGAGAAATACTATTTGGATTTGCATGTCTGACCAATAAGATCAGTATTGGATCTCAGAGGCATATACTTTTTAAAGCATGGCTTTCACTGAAGCCTGAAGTTGACATCTATAGCAAGAGTCTTTGCTCACAATGTTGTTATCCAGAGCTTCCAGCTAGTTCTAGAGTATAAAGTTCTTATTTTTCATAAAATAAGATGTACTGGTAAATGCAGCACTCAGCGGATGGCAGGTTATTCAGGGCCATGGTGATGCATTGCTTTTAGGGCATGCTGTCATCACATCATTTTTTTTTCTGTTTCTCATTAATTACAAATACTTCCAGGATGCAGGTCTGTAAAATGTAATTATTTATTCCACTGGGTTTTTTATGTCTAGTGCTGCAATCAGAGGCAGCACACGCTGCTGTATTCTCACCAGTGTGCAGTGGGAGGCTGACAGGAAGCAAAGGGGCTTGCACAAGACTTTTCTGACTCCAGTCGAGGTGTGGGGCATGGAGCAGAGCAGCTCCAATGCACGAGTGGCTCCGGGCTGCCTCGGCGGTGCCGGGGCTGCCTGGGGGCTCCTGCTGCCGGTGCTGCCCGGTGCCGGTACTGCCCGGTGCTGCCGCTACTGCCCGGTGCTGTCGGCACTGCTAGTGCTGCCCGTGCTGCCGGTACTATCGGTACTGCCGGTACTGCCGGCACGGGCCGGCCGTGGGGCACCGTGCGGCACTATGGACCCGCCCGCTCAGCTCCCTGCTCAACGCCCGGCTGACGGCAAAAATTCTCCCAACCTGAATGATAAACCCGGACCAAATGGACTACAGGGAACAAATCTGGAGGTACAGAAAGAGGCTCCATGTGCCGATTCTGGCGTGGCAGAAAGCACCTGGCACAGCCCTGGTTTCCATTGGACTGGCAGTGGATGGGCTTCCCTTCCCTCTCCCAGTGTCCAAGCATCAATCGGTTCGTGCCTTCGGCTAGGATGCTAAAAGGCCTGTAATTAACATGAGCATAACAATCCATGACGTATTTCGTTATCTGCAATAATACGATCTATTAAACAAACAAAAAGCCCGGTGGTGTTTTTTACTAGCCCTGCGTTTGCCCGGTTCCAGCCGGAGCAGAGCCTGGCCGCTGGCCACTAGATGCCACTGTTGTATAAGGGCAGGCTGGGCGTAATGACACAGACAATGAGTAATTTACTTGGAGAACATGCATGTGTATAATTAGGAGTCATCAATGTCTTTCTTTTAAAATAAAATAAGTTTACCATATCTAATTAGATATTTCTTATAAGATGGATTTAATTCTAATTGGGTAAAGCTATGCTACTGGTTTAAAATACAGCAAAGAATGTATTTGTATTCACTTTCACAGTTTCCATATTTTTTTAGTCCTTGCAATAAATGGATCTGATTACACCTTTTAAATCGATGTTCTCTCAAACTGGTATGACATAAATGATTGTTCTGTCATTGTGATTTTACTGCCATTGTTTTCAGCGTGTGAGATTTTTTAGTGATATCTCTCTTAATCTCATTCTGTCTTTCCCTATCCTCCAGATTGTGATCTTAAATCTGCATGTTCTTTTCATCCAAACTGAAGTAATCTATTTAAAGAGCCAACAGCGGCCACCACGGACGACTCTGGCTTGACCATGACAGCACAGGCTTTCCAGCAGCAGTGAGCTCAGTAATCCACAGCTAATGAGCCAGAGCTCCAAAATGTCCGTTGTGCAAGGGCTTCTTTAAAAGCTCAGATTTCCCGTAGCTGAGCATTGCCAATGGAAATCTAGATTTTGCAGATATTGGACTGTATCCAGCCTAGGTAAAATTCAAATTCAGTGTGGTTTTTTTCAGGGAAAATGAACGTCTTAAAGCTTCAGTATGAATTCAGACGGCACTGGCTAGTCACTGTCACACCCGGTGTGATTAAGGCTTACACCCCTTCCCAAAGCAGTTTCATTGGTGCCTGAATTCCCTTCACCAACCTGAGTTCTGGATTTTCCCACCAAAATTCTGTGTTGCTAATGTAAGAACTATGCTTGTTTTACAGTTCTTTCAGATCTGTGGGAGGCTTGGTATGGGTGATCTTCCTCAGAGCAGCTCTGGTGACTCCAGGCTGCAACACTGACCACTTCCACCTTCTGAGTGCTCCCACCAGGCTATTCCTGCCTCTGTTGGACACATGAGCCACTCCTGTGTTTCCCAGTTATGACGGGAAACTTGTCTATTCAATCTTGATGGCATCTTTCAAATTACTTTAAATTATCTCCTGAAAGAAGCTACTCCACAACAAAACAATGGCAAAGTGATTTTAGAGTAATTTTCAGATTGTGGTTTATAACTCTGTTCTACCTCAAAAATAGCTTGTCCCAGTGGGCATGGTTTTCTCTGCTATCCCTCTCTCTCATATATCAAATTATGGATTATTATACAAAAGTTGTATCTCTGTCTTATTTATTGAAGTGTTGGTTCACTAAATAAAGGATCTCAACAGTGATTTGAGCTGGCTGAAAACCTGCTTGAAATTTATGTATTTCAGTGAAAGGTTTTCAACAAGCTCTATTTCTGAAGCTAAAGTACTTCAATTCCCAATGACCAAATTCATTAAAATATAAATTAGCCTAAAGAAACATATGAATCACAATGGTATATTTGCATATCATCAATTTGGTGTGCCTGTAACAGTTTCTTCATGTAGACTAACAGCTACTGCAGCTTTCACAACCACAGAGTTGAATAAATGACTGTGGGACGAATGAGAAAGCAAAGAGGACAAGGATAAAAATTCTTTCTTCTGAACGGGAAAGAATACTGCAGAATTCTGCAACTGAAATTAAAACCTGTGTTAAACCAGTTTCCTTCACTAAGACATGTCTTAGCTAATCAATTAGTATTGACTGTCTCAGTATTCTAATAATAGGAAAGGATTTAAGGAAATGTCGTGTTTCATTTGTATTTTCAGAACTGTAGATAATTACTGATTATTGCACAAGAGTGAATATCATCTAAGAAATAAAGGTGAAGAGGATGGAATGAGAATGTCTTATCTCAGGGGAGTTAAATGATCCTCCTGCAGTAAGACCTTTGCATCCTCAAAAGGCAGCAACAGAAATTTCTCATAAAGTTTGACCTGTTGTTCTGTAAGTAATATATCCGAGACTCCAATACAGAGTATCTTGTCAATTCCTTTTAATAAATGAAGCTGAACTGATACAGCAGCTCGGGTGGTTTCTCTGATCTGTACAAGTTCTCTGCTCTATGCCTTCACATGTATTTCCATGAATTGTTGATACACTTGGCCAGTGAGTTTTCTGTGACTTCAAAGCTAAGCCTTTCACTTTGCCTTGTATAAAACATGCCCAGAAGCTGGATTCTGAAGAAAATAAGTAGAGAGAAAAATATTGATTTTAGATGTTAAGATAATCTAAGAAAAATGGTTCAAAAATAAAAGGGGAGGGAGAACCCTTTTTTATTTTTTTTTTATTTTTATTTGTCATTTGTTGCAAATACGTCCCAGAAAATTCTGTTGTAGTGAATTAATTAGCTCCATATAAATGGAAACAACAACTGCAAATATTGCATTTGTGACATCCGGAAAGTTCCATGACATTCTTAAGAGATGCTGTTCTAAATCTCTTCTTCATCTTTACAGGGAGGAAGAAAGGATTGGTTAGTCTTCAAGAATGATGGGCATCAGGTTCACTGTTGGATCTTCTGAAAAGGCTTATGCTTGATATCATAGAGCACAAATTCGATTAGCTCTAATGTAATTTGTTAGCTTTTGTGATGCAACTCAGTGTATGTCATTGTGCATTGCTCTGATCAAGTAATGTTAGGGAGACAGTCAAAAGAGCCAAACAGTCACAGATTTATGCCCTTTCTAGAAGTGACTAGGACATTTTGAATCCTATAGGAGAATAGACATTTACACTTCTAACTCACCTAGAATATCTTTGAAAGTATGACCTTTAATATAGTCTCATCTTTCTAAACAGCTGTAGGGGTCATCCCAGAGTTTCCAGATAAATTTGGAGACAAATAAAATGAGGAACTGCTGAGTTCTCTTCAAACTGATAAAGAATAAATCATGAGATGTAGAAAACAAAAGTTCCATGACTAAAGCTTTTCAAACAATGCAATTTTACTGTATTATCAAATCCCACTAGTTCTTTAGTCACATGAGAGCACAAAGCATGTAAGTAACCTAAGTGTGACTATTGCTGCCCTTTAGGAAAATGGTTCAATAATTCATTGATGTCCCATTGCTAAAGTTTACTCTTTAAAATATAATCCTCCTTTTTCTTGATATTGTCAATTTTTTTCATAAGTGGAAGAATTTTTAATGTTCATCTTGGTAGCATTTGAAATCAGCCTGAATAGACAATTTTATGAGAGTTTTATAAATTTCATTTAAACTGAATCCAAGGAAATGTGGAAAAAAGTATTGCAGATGAGTAATTTTTAAGGAATTGGGAGGAAGAGACACCATTATGTAAAGGAATGTTTAGTATCAAAGCATATAAATAGCTTTAGCTGACAGCAGAACAATAACTTCAAAAGTTAACAAATCATTCTCAAATTTTGATGGAAAAGGAAGCTAGAAAAAGAAAGATAGATTTATTCCATTCTGAAGATAAGAAAGGCTGTTTTAATTGTGATTTTTAAGGATTTTTTTAGACATGCTCAACTTTTGATTTCAATGTTTTTAATCCTGATTTGCACTAATAAAAACTAGGTGCAAATGAGTGCTGATGAGTCTGTATTGAAGTTAAATGAATAGTTGAAAATGTCTATGAATATTCATTTAAATTCAGAAATTAACTCCAAATTGATCATGCCTATGACTTTGTGAATTTGCTCTCTGTGAGCATACATGCACTTGAAATTAACTTTCATGAATATTTGCAAAAGCAAATTGTCAATTAGATATTTCATATACTTGCAGAAAATAATTTTTTAGTTATATATTTAATAGTGAGATTTGGATTTTACATCATGCTGCCTGATATTTGTGATCTTTTCTCTGGGACTGCATATTTGAAGGCCTCCAGGAAGGTTTTAGCTGGATGGAATACTTTGGAAAACCTTTACCTTGTGAATTACAGGATTCACCAAGAAGCAGAAACAGAATAGACAAGAAAATAAGAAACTGTGTAGATTTCCAATTTCCATTTGAGGATTTAAAAAAAATATATATTGAACATTATACTTCAGCATGAAGTGAATTTTAGAGGCCAATTTCTCCTCATTTGTGCTGTCAGGCCATGATCACTGCCAAGTTCAGTGACTATGTCCAAGCAGAATAATTTTAAGGAAGTGGCTGTTTGGATTTTTAACCACTGAAGACAAGAATCATGATAGATTGTAATGGCTGATAGTTTGGAGTAACTTAGAAAAAGTGGTACACATGCAATGATTGTCATTGGAATTCCAAAATGGGATGTGTGGTTTCAATTAGAAGCTGACTTCACTTAAGAAGTCCTAGATCTAATAAGATATTTGTATAAAACTGTTCTCATGGTGTATCCAGTTTAAACAGTATCTAGAGCCTGCTGACTTGCAGGAAGAACTGAAGCTGAAGACAATATTCTTACTAAGGAACAGAATTAGAAATGGCAGTTTGGCAAGTCTTCCATATCAGGAGGAGAAGCCAACACCAGCGGGTGAGTTGAGAGGATAGGGTGTGGGCCTGCTTGGCACGGGTACTTTTGTATTCCTAGAAACAAGGAGAAGCAAGAAGGGTGCTTGGCCCCTCCATGGATGCAGTGGGATCAGTTCTGGCTGGAGCTGTGATGCTTGGGGAGGCTCAGAGGAGGAGCTGCTGGCAGCCTGCAGAGGTGACCACAGGACCCCACGGCCAGCCCAGGAAGGTGAGCTCACCCACCTGGAACAAGGGGACGGGGCTGCTCAGGGGATCAGCCTGAGCAAGGTTTGCACCTGGCCTTAGCAGCCCCTGTGCTACTAATTTTGCAGGAGAGGGGAAGTCCTCGTTGGCAACTGCAGTCTAGGAATGCACTTCTAAATTTCAGTTTAGTTTTTATTTTGTGAGTTTATCCATTGTTGTTTGCAGGAGTGTAACCACTTATTTTGCTGGACTAAATATGTCCTGATTTCCTCTTTTACTTTGGCAACTGAATGGCTGAATGCCATATTCCCTATGGCTGATTCAGGGCACTTTCTTACTGGTGGAGCAAGGAAATGTACTTACACAGGTATTACCTCGGAGCAGGGGAGTGGTTTCCCAGCTGGTTACTGGAGCCAACTTGAGGGCAGGTAACAGGCAGTGCTGGGTTAGTCTGCCTCAGCAGGCACAGCCAGTGCCTCTAACAAGTAGCAGGGGGGGGGGAGATTGTTTATGATGCATAAGGTACCATAAGAGGGTAATAGAACTCAAATTGAATCAGGTTCTGAAACTGAGACAACCAAATTTTTCAGCATGGCCAGCCCTTAGCTTTCCAGGATATTGAGTACCTTGAATTCCACATTCAAATATTTTGCAAGCTCAAATACTGTTTATTGGAAGAAATTTTTGTGTAATTTAAAGCCAGGAATTAGGCGGGGGAATTTTCTGAGTGATTTTTAGATAATTTAAAAACAAGAATATAGGATGAATGAATTATTTTGTTATGTACTGCTTCTTCATCTCTAGTTTGAATAATGAGAGAATCCGGCCTAGAAGTCATACTCAAGGATTGGATTTCCTGTGTAAAAGCTATACAGTGTGATAACAGAGTTGTACTGCATATTCAGTTTTGATATGTAACCTTTTAAATAAATTGGAATACTCTTTGTGCCTATACTGGCACACACGGAGAGATCATAAACAATAATTTTGTAAAGGTCACTTCCTCACTAAGCGCTTGAGCTCATGGCAAGAGCAGCATAGGGCTATTAAAGGACCTTTATGCTTCTATTTTTTGGTATCTGTTAATATTTTCGCAGCTTTGAAGCTCTGTTTAATATAAAGGTTGTGTAGTGTCCCATGCCATGGGTCAGTCTGTGCTATGAGACCCTGGGCTGCCTCCCTGTGCATTTTCATAGCTGGCTGTAGGATCCGGGGTCTCTGGGCAGAGTGGAGCAGCATGCCTGAGGCTGGCAGCATCCTTCCTGCTGTGCATGAGGGGGAACACAGCAAGATACAAATGGTGGAGGCTTTTGTGTCAGTAGCATCTCAAGACAACCAGGTATCAGGAGCCTGGGCAATACGTGAGTGCCCACAGTGGCTGAGAGTCTGCACAAGGTGAGAGTTACCAGATGCTTGCCAAGTTCAGCTGCATAGCACATTGCTCAGATTTTCCTGCTGCTGCCCTTCTAAGGTGCTAATGAAGTTGTTGAATCATTATTTTTGGTCCAGTGGAAAGTCTCTTGGTCTTGCTTGTCTCCAGCAAAATACTCTGTCTCAGAGGAAATGCTTGGAAGTTTATAGTCATTAAAACCAAGTATATCTGCTGGTCTTCAGAAACGAAAGCACATTTTGTTACAAACTCCCTTTATGCTATACCCATTGGACTGCTCTTTCCTGTGGTTGACAAGATGGCCTAAATCAATATCCTTTTATTTTTCAGTCTATTATTTTGAAGAAATCCACATTTGTGCTGCTGACAGTGTAGGGAGAAGTTATTCCTTACTGTGGTGGATACCCTCAGCAGGGTAAGAGGAATCTATCTGATGTCACTAAAATAGCTCCTAGCCTGGATGGGTGTGGTATTTTCTGAGGGGCAGTTGAGCAGGAAGCTGACATGGTGTGTTTGAACTCTGAGATGTTTTCTTTCCACTGCTGCCTGCTGGGTGTAAAGCCACTGTGGCTCACAGAAGGAACAGGATGTTTGTAAGGATATTGGCCATACACAGAGGGGTTGTGACTGGAAAACACCACAGTGTACCTGGAGAAAGGATGCTTGATGTTGCAGGCACGGCCTCTTTAGGGGGCAGAGGTTGGTGCTGCCCACACAGGAGGTGACTCGTGTGTCTGCTCATGGGGACACTCGCACACCTGCTCTGGCACAGCTGGAATTGCCCCCATCCCAGACACAGTGCTATGCAAAGCCAGGGCCAGAGCTGGGGAACAGCCCAGGTACTCCCCAGCTTCTGCTGCCACCATCCGTACTGCTGTGGTGTTTATTTACCTAGAATTTTGTTTAAAATTATTTCACTTCGCTTTCAGTGAGAAGCCCTTGAATGTATGTTTCAAAGCTTTGATTTTCTATTCTGTGCAAGACCTGTGCCTAGCACCTGTCTGTGATCTTGGGGAGGTTACATGCACTCAAGAACAGATATATGTCAGCCTAAAAGTTTAAATTTCTCGGGTGTCTCTTATCCTGGAAAATCTCTTCACTCTTTCTGAGGGCAAGCTGATAAAAATCCATATTTCCTAGATGTAAAGTATCAATGTTGCTAGCTCCTTCTGCATTAGTAGATTGTCTATTTTATGGGGTTCTTAATAAATCACCTAAATTTTAACAAATTTGCATGAATTAATTTTAAAGAAGGTCATAACATTATAAAAGTATGTATTTGTACTTGTTCCACATGACTCTATAAGCTGTAGCTGTTTTTTTCTCAAGCTGATAATTGTAGCTAGTAATTTTATTCATTTGGCAGCATTTGTCTGACCTTCCCTACTTTCCCTTGTTCCCTGAATTGAAAAGAATTCTTGGTAAGACACTACATAATCTTCCCAAAAAAGGGATAGAACTTCAAGCTCATAATAAGGAATAAAAGATTTAATTTCCCTTGTAATTGATAAGCATAATTTGTAAATGAACTTGCCCTATGGAAAGGTGAAAAATGGCTGGAGCAGTTAAAAATGAATTGAATATGGAGAAAATAGATTCCCCATAAGAAATAATATAAATTTGTAAATGTGGAATACAAAATTATTTATAGACGTTGAATGAACAAATTAATTTGGCTGACATTACCTTCAATTTACATAGAAACCATCTTTCACATTTTCCATGTAGACCATTTTGTATGTTCTGCTGTGACTGAGGGACAAACAAAGCACATGAGTCCTTTAAGGCAAGAGGAAAACATCCCGAAAGTCATTTTAACTGATTCCAAGAGTTGTGCAGCAGGCAGAGATTCAGGGAATGACAAAGGCACATGCAGAGAGGGAGGCAGTGATGCCAGGGAAACAGCTGGTGTCTGAAAAGCCCAGTTTGCTGTTCTGTTATTGCTCTGCATGGAGGCTGGGGTGGAGCCCAGGCTGCTCAGGCCACGCTCTAGCAAGGATTGTGCTGGGGAGATGCTGGTCTGAAACTCATGGCTAGGGAGGCCCCAGACAGCTGGGATTGAGTATGGCAAAATCAGGTCCTAACTCCACACTGCCATGGAGAATCATAAACCAGCTTCTTGCTTGACCACATGGACTCAGTGGGAGTGACTGTACCAAGGAAAGGTCTCTGGGGTGGCCTTGTTTCAGTTCTGCTCGCACAGTAGACATTGCTCCTAGACTACATGGATATATGTGGGCATGTGTGGGTACATCTGGTTTTTCTATCACAAGACTTGGAAGCAAATTTTTAATCTGTGGGTGTGGGCCTTTGTTTCTTTAATTCTTTCTTGTCACTCCAAAGCTGAAGAGCTGGTGAAGACCAAAATTATGTGTTTAAGGCACCAGTGCTGCAAACCAACCACTGCATGGTTCTGTTATGTCATGTCATAGCAGCATCATCCGGCACATTTCTTGTGCAGGAAGACCTTGGTGAATATCTCAGTAGATGCAGCTAAATGGTACAAGCAGAGTCCAGCTCCTGAGCCCCATGGAATGTCTGGGAACAGCCACAGGCTGGTTTAAAGGCCAGGGATGGTGACTGACTGATTCTCCCTCTTCCCTCTGCATCCTTTCCCATCTTCTTGGTGAGAAGTATAAGAAACACACATTTATTCTTCCTTCCAAACTGTAGCTAATCAATAATGAGACATGCTGGTATCCTTTCCTGCTACTCAGGCACATAAAACACTCAGCAAGTTTTTTCCAGGCTTTAGAACTCACTGAGTTGAGCCTTGCATGGTGACACTGCATGACCAAAATCAAGGTGCAAAAATGCCTAAAATTCAGGACCTCAATTTAACTCATTTTTGTTGGGACATTTCAGACAGAGGATAGAGAATGACACATGAATCCAAAAGCCAATTTTTGTATAAAAAGTCTAATAAATGTTTCCAATTTCGTCCACATTAAAAAAAACCACAAACAACAACTCTGCAGTCCTGTTCTGTTTCAACATTGAAAGTCAGTAGCAAACTATTTGAAATCAGCCATTCAAAGTAACTGCCACTGGGGAAGGAAACGATAGTGTCAAGGTATTAGGAAGAGAGAAGCAAATAAAATAGGTTGCCCATTTTCCTTTCTTTCATCTCTTGCACAGTTTGGCAGAGAGTTCGGGAAGGGGCTTTTTGCCTCTTCAGGGAGAGACATAAACTTGGACCACACATTCTCAAACACTGCCAGCTTGTCATTCAGCTCATGTATTCAAGATGTTGCATATTAATAGCACTCCCTGATGACTGGTGGATAGGGGTCTCTCCACCTATACAAAATGAGCCTCTTGGCACAACAAAGTACAAAAGAGGCCCGAACAGGGAAAAAATGCACTTGAGAACTGGTTTGGAGAAACTCTGCACAGATGCTCATGTGCAGATGCATATTTCAGATGGTTTTTTCCTGATTAGCATGCAGGAAACTCACCTGTTTTGCTGTCTAGAGGAGTCACAGCAGACATGGAGAAACACCTGCGTGAGTTCAGTTCTGTCTCCCTGTGAATATGATTTCCACCCTTATTCCATTGCTGTTCTGTGTAGCCACTGAGACCCTTTTCAACCCCCCTCTTGGACATGCCTAAGGCAGCAAACACAGAGGAGTACCTGGGGATGGAGACAAAGCATGAACAGTCCAGGGTGCCGCATGCTGAGAAGGGAAGAAGGGAATGAGTGGATGGATTGGTCACACAGGTGCATTGGGGGTGCTCTGGGGATGCTCAGGCCAGATGGGTTGTGGTGTGGCTGAGATGGGAGGATGAGCTCCCAGGGCCTGCATAAGAACCTCACGTTTGTCATCTGCAGATGATCTGACACTCGGCACATACAGAGCTGTACCTGAGGTCTGGTCATGGGATTCAAGAAAACGAAGCAGGCTGTTCCCCCCTCCCCTGCAGTGTGCTGCTTACACGTGTCTGCCGTTGATTCTCACACTGAGCTCTACAGGCGGATCCTACACATGCATGGGGAATAAATTTCCTTTGTGCTCTGCTCCATTGTAGTTTACTCCAATTGCAGAAAGCACAGCTTAGTTCTAACCATGTGTTTTGTAAAAATGAGCCTCAGGAGGAGAAGTGGGGAGAGAGTTGCTTATACATGTGTCGGTATCTGATGCAATCCGCAGTGTGAGCCACGTTTTTCTGGATATTTCAGCATACACTGAGAATGACACATGAGTAGTCCAAGCTATTTTCAGAACTGACAGTTTTCCTTTTCACTCCAACAATTGCTTCTTCAATACACTAGAGTATGCAAAGTGCTTCAATAAACTTTTAATTGGGAGTAGGAGTAACAGTGAAACTAAGGGAAAACTTTAGGCAAAACGAGAGCTGACCTCAGCTCATACCTGTTTTGCGGTTTGTTGTTAACTTTTTAAAAGAGGCTGCACACCTTGGCATTTGTTGGTTTCTGGCAAGGCTTTTCAGAAGTCCTTTCCAGGAGTCCTGAAACAGCCTATGAAAGATTGCTTTTATGATGTTCTTGACCCAGGAAAGATCCAGCAGAAATCTGCTCTGCCAGGAGCCATGGGCTAAAGCTGTCTGGATATATTTTGATCGAAGTTCTTAGGTATTTCTCTAAAACAAAATACTCAAAATGCTTGAGATTTTCAGATTTTTTCTCCAATCCTTACAACAGAGAACAGATTACAAACAAAACTCTCCAGATTAATGTGAGATGGATTTTGCTCTAATGGCTCTTTCACACTCTTTGCCCGAAGTTTACTGACTGACACCAAGAACACAAATATGCCAGGGACAGCGTGTCCCTCCACTTTTTCTTCAGCTGGCAAAATCAATTACGGATCTGAGTCATGGTGGTGTATTTCCTAGGAACTTAATTTCTTTCTATTACCCTTCTGACAAAAGTAACCAATCTCTTTGGAGCTTGGAAAGTAAGGTGCATCCCACAGAGCTAATGCTGTGTGCACTACTGGTAGAAAGGTATGTTTAACAAAAGCTGCATTCTGGATGCACTCCAAATATCATTACTATTGTTTAATTTCAGCTGCAGTTCGGCATCTGTTTAAGATAGTTTCAAAGATAATAATCTCACCAGACAGATACAAAGTACAAAACTGAAATTATGTTGCTCAATTATTTTGTTTACTAGTGGTGTTAAACTACTGTTTTTGTCTGAATCATGCAGAAGAGCTGTGGGTTTTTTTACCTTTGAGATCCTCTGAAAATGCAGCTGTTTAGTATCAGTACCTATTTCTTCCCAGGTTATGTTATATGAATGAGTTTGATAGGAGTCACCATGGTGAGGAAAGGATAATGGAATTTCAGGTAAGAGTTCTCCATAATGAATTCATTCCTTACAGCATGTTAACACCCACCCATGGAATTAGGGACCTTTGTAACACAATGCAACAATTTACTAGACATCACAAAACACCAATTATAGAATTGGACTGAAACGAGCTGCCAAATCCTCTGTCCCTGATAAAAGAAGGATAGGTATAGTCATGCCAGCACATTTTAACTCCTTCCTAAAAATTCACTTGGGTCCATTGTGAACATCCTCAGTGATACAGTAGATTGACTGCAGTGCTATGTGTATGACATGAAAGTAAAATAAAGTAAAAATGAATAGGTCATGAACAGCAGTGAATATGAACTCAATTTGGATCATATTTATTTAAATAATTACAGCAGATTGTTAACTTTGAGAATCTCCTGATTTATGCAAGGGAAAATGAAAGAGAGTTGGCTTCTATATTGTATATTTAGCTTGATAAAAGGAAGCCAGTCTGCATGGAAGAAGTGTGCAATTGAAGTTCCTCAGCTGATATTTTATAAAAGCACAATTAAATGTCAGTACTTTACAAAGAACTCTTAAATCCTAAGACTGAATCTCGTCTGTTTTTACTGGTAGCAGAGTACCAAACTGTAAGCAGAACTGAGCAGGATCTGACTTTCCATCACAGACAGTTAATAATTAAATCAAACATTATATTCAACAATAGAACATATGCATCAGCTTCTTTCAAATTGCATTTCCTTCCTGTTAGATCCATTAGTGTAAACCAGACTGCCTTTAGAAAACCCCTTATTGCTGCTGTCTTTCAGCACAGTTCCTGAAATGGATAATGTGGTGCATATTATGGGCAATTACACAGAACTCCCTAGTGACAGGGTTTTAGAGTTTCAGAATAAAACAGCTGGAACTACAGGGCTGTAAACTAATCGGAAAAAGAGACAATAGTAACACATTTAATGCACATTGTTAGAACATGGACAAAGACTAGATGTGAAATACTACATATCACTATACCTACTGTATTGCACAGCATCTTCACTGCAAAATCCTGTTTAACTCTTGAAAGACAAGGCACTCAAAAGCCAAAGATTTTGTCATGAACGAATGCATGCACAGCTCTATAACCTGAGCTAATTGAAAACATTAGGGGAAGAAGCCTTGATCCAGAGCCCTGGTTTTCTCTTAATATCAGTGTAGTTTGAATCAAATCCAGAACTCTATTCAAAAATTATAATTTATTAATGAATGCATAATGAATATATACCTATATATGCTAAAAAAGCTATGTCTCCGTCCCTCTTTTACTGTTTCAATATACTGAGAATTTAGAATTTGCATCGCAAAAATTGCATTTGTTCTTGGATACATCTTGGATATTGCCACAATGCATAGTGTTTGATCCTCCATCGGTTTAAATTGATGACAAAGCTCCCATTAATTTTAGTAATACAGCAGTGAATTTTTAGAATAGCACATGCATCATTTAAAAGCACAATGACCGTGATTACATGTGTAATCACAGTAATTGTGCACACAATTACTGGTTGGGTATCTAACTGCCTTTCAAAAATCAGTTGCTCTACTTGCATGTATACTCACAGCAGTCACTTGTGCAAATGCAGTGCGGCCCAGAGCATCCCCACCTCTGTGCTTGCCCCTGAAATACTACAGGGGAAGGCTTGTCTGTGGCAGTAGGGATGTAGGATAGAGAAGTATTTATTTAGATTGCAGTAGTTTGAACAATAAATAAAAAAGGAAGAGAAATAGCTGCAGTGTCTCTTTGGGAAAGTAAAAATGTAAAATTACTTCAACTAATTTTTCAAAAGGACAGAGACTGATTTGCACCAGCTCCTGTCTTGTGAGCCTCCTTATCAGCAGTGTCCAGCAGGCATGGGCACGTTAATGTTTTGTGATAGTATGGCAAAATGATAAAATAATATATCAAATAACAGCACCATACTGGAATAAAACAAAAAAATTAAAACCAAACGAAACAACACTGAGTAACATTTTGCAGCTTAAAAATTTCAGAAAACAATTAAAGTTTCAACATAAGGCAGTGAGTTTCTTAGCATGCAGAACCCAAGAACCAGCTGCTGTGGCTCACTCTAGTTTAAAAGGTGACTTCTTTTGCTCAGAAAGTTGATCCCTATAGCTGCAGAGGTATAGAAAAGCATATCCTCCCTAGACAGGGATAAGAGTTCCAGATCCATCCTTTTGCTCAGTAAAATTGTAGCTGGATAAAGTTTACACAAACCATTTCATGCGTTTGTCCCCTACAGTCCTGGCCTCCCTCCTCCCGTGGGGCATGGCAGGTGTGCTTTGCTTTCCTGGTAGCAGCTCTATGATCCCTCAACGGAGGGGAGAGGTAGAGGAGCTGGGCAGGCTGGGCTGGCAGCCTGGCCTCTGCTTCTCCCGAGGGAAGGCTGGGCCATGAGTCCACACGAGAGAAAGCAGGTGTCAGTTAACAGCCTGAAAGCAGCACCCTCTTCCTGGGGAGAAACCAATTCCAGGGGATGGGAGCACTGGAACTGTGTGAGAATGAGAAGCAGCAGAGCATCCCTGTGCTGTGACAGCCAACAGCACTCCCTCCAAGGGACTGGGGCAGGACAGGATCCCACAGCTCATGAGAACATGAAAACAGGCCCCCCAGCAGCCCTGACCCTATGGGAAAGGCAGCTGTCTTTCTAGATGGAAGAGTCAAAAACTGGCAATGAATGAAAAATGAACTTTTTCTGAGGCTGCCAGTGGCTGGAGGAGGGATGGCTGGACTGGGAGACTTTCAGCAGACTACACATTGTATGTTTACCAAGGAGGAAACCTTGTAAAATGTGCTGGGGCTGAGGTAATGGTTATAAATGGTTATAAATCACATGTGCTGTCTAGATAAGATCTGCATATCAAATGTTATAATGTTTGACAATATCTGGGTCTCAATTTCCCTTGTTTAAAGGTGGAAATTTTGAGGCTTATCCCCATAATGCGGGATTTTAGTTCCATCAAGTTTTGGGAAGTTTGGTCCTGGGCTCTGGTGTGCTGAGAAGAAAAATGGACAGTCTCTTTCAGGAAGAAGAAGGAACAGTGTTCAGATGCTTGAAAACTGTTTCTTCTGCTGCTGGGAAGCTTCAGCACTTTTCCCTTCAAGAGCATCAGCTTGTAGCTGAGCTCAGGGCCAGGGAGCATTGCACTGCATGCATGGCTGTGCTCCCTGGTTTCTCAGAGCCCATGGCCACAGAGACTTGACATGTTTTCAGAGTAGTTTATTTAAGTTAATCCAGATGTCATGTCCTGTTGCCTCTGCACAAATAGTTGCTAAATAGTTTTTTAAAACTTTATTGAAGCATGATTCCCTTCTTGATTCTCTACAACCGTCCTTCTGACATTGTAGCAGATTGTGTTCTTAATTTCATTACAATAAACGTGATGTAACCTCAATGACATCCAATCAGAGGGAATTTCACCTCTTTACTTTGCCTTGGGTCTTCAGTCTTGTGTAGAGGAGCTGTTTATGTAGACTAAATTCAGTACAGAGCATTAAATGCTGTCACTTTCGTCATTAACATCAGAGATCTAGATGAAGCCTTGAAGGCATGAAATCCCTTAAGTCCTGTAGAAAATGTTCCTTTATACAGATCTGAAGTGTTATTCAAAGGAATTCACCCTAAAAGATGGAGAATTGCTGGGACATGAAGAACATAAGGCTCTAAGCCTGTATATTGGAGAAAAGTTCCCTCAGAAGTGTGCATTTAGTCACCTTTGGTGGCACAGGCTGCCTTGCTGCTACCTCTGCAAGCGTGGCCTCACTTTCACTGTTATTGCAACATGTGTCAAATGAAATGAAAACAGAGATTTGGGAAAGGATATAATTAACCTACTTGTAAACATTAACCTTAAATATCTTGCTAATTATCTCACTAATTTAATCACTGCAGATCTCAAACTTGTTTGTTAAATATTTAATTCTGTGAATTGTTTTTGATGCAGAGGTGTGGAGAGCTTTCTGTGAATGTAAGTTACTTTCTAAAACTCCATAAAACCATTGTTATGTTCACACTTCATTGAACAAACCCTGCTGTCAACAAGACTTTTAATGGAAATCACAAGACACTGTGCCCTGAGGCGAAGAGATATAGTGCCCTATTATTTTAAAATCTAATGAACACATTGTGTAGAGTGTAGACCAGGGTAAACGTCTTCTGCACATCTTCAGGCTTGATTCCGTGGGAGTCTAGACTGGAAAGCTCTGGGTTTCCTTGTTCCTTCGGTTGCAGTGAAGCAATAAGCAATACAGCTATTTCTTACCTAGTCACCTCTTTGTTACTTGAGTAACTCAGCAAAATTATGTCCTTGATTTTCAGCCCTTTTTATCAAGTCACTACTTTGTGCTACAAGGAACCTAAAAGGTGTTCAGATGCTCCAGTCACAATGCCACCCAAAGTGCCTTTAATTATTCCTGAGAGGAAGCTCTTGAATTTTGTAGTGTTTGTTGAGAAGCTGAAAGCTCTGTGTTTGTTCCTTCCTCCCTGATGGGAAGGGGGCCGTGCTCGGGCTGCTTCCTGCAAACACCCACGGCACAGGCAAGCACTGCAAGGCAGGGCCATGGGGACACTGGGAGCAGTGCTGAGGCTGGGAGAGGACACGGGTGGGCTGTGGGTGCTGGGAACATCCTGGGTGGAACGGAGAGCTGAGCCAGGACACACTGGGAACATCCTGGATGGAGTGGACAGCTAAACCAGGATATACTGGGGAACATCCTGGATGGAGTGGACAGCTAAGCCAGGACATGTTCTGGAGGCTGAAGGCACCCAAATCTTCTGTCCCATGAGAAGGCAGAGAGATTTTATTAACCTTGTATTAGCTGTGCAGTGCTTCCCCTCAGACACGAGCTTCAGCCAGACCCGTATTTCAGGCTGTACTCCCATGGCAGTTCTTTGTCAGTGTTATTTTCTCCATTTTTGTTATCTTTTTCTTCTTAATTGAGGAAGAAAGTGAAAGATTGGGACTCACATTGTGTTTCTGCACTGTAATTCTTACTATCAGAGGTTATGCTAAATCAGAGGTGATGGCTCACAGCAGACCTGAGACAAGAACCATTTGATTAGTTAGGTGTCCATATAACTAGCTTTTTGGGACTATATAACTACCTTATCATATGTTATTTAGAATTTCATCCTGATTGTCTGTGGTTATTTATTACACACTTACATACTGGTTAGTTCAATAAAAAAACCAAATTTCTGTGAATTTAGCTGAATAAATCTCGGTTTGTTTTTGTTAGTTATATGAAGTCTTGTTCTTTCTATGCATTATCTCAATTTCTGGGCAGTTTCCTCCTTCATTTACTCCTAAAATTACTTCAATACTAATGAATACTGAAAGACAGCCAAGACAGGATGAACTTTTGGACAATTTATGCAAACATGACAGATTATAATAGATTTACTATAAACATGTCAGGCACGAAAGACTTGACTGCTTTTTAAATACAGGGATACTGGAAGAGATTTATGGATATTTTCAACTGTTCATTAAAGAGAAAAATATTTTGAAACTATAGGCTCTATCCTTTTATCCATTTTTGCCTTCCAGGCTGAGTTGCAAACCTTTGATGTTTTCTTCACCAAAAAATAAAAGTAGTTATGAATTTATTTCTTCGAAGTACTTTCATTTTTGTGTCACTTTACAGTTTTTATTACATTCCTGGCAGTCCAAATTATGGTGTTTGGAGAGCACCTAGAATCCACAGCTCTGAGTTTTCTGAAAATAAGGACTAAGTTCACTTAATGATGCTTTCTGGCTACTGTCTATTTTCTTCTCCTTTACTAATACAAGGTTAATAAAATCTCTGAATACTTTAACTGCCTGTTAGACCAACCAATTAAAGGTTATTCTATTCTAAATGACTGGAAGCCACTTGATTGAAAAGTTAACATGAAATAGCTAGTACCTGTTGCATCAGGTTAATAAAAAGCAAAGTCTTAGACATGAAAATCATGTATAAATATGCTTCCTGTAGTTGACCCAGGTATCAATTCTTACAGCTATACAGGCTTATTCTTAACTGTTTATTGTCAGACTCTGCTCTGTGCCCTTACAAATCAATAGTAAGCCTTGCTTTCAACTTCAGTGCAACTGATGTTGTTGGCAGTCAATGATTTTGCAAGATCAGTTCAAGATACTGGAATGGTTTCATGGAATTATTGGATTCTTTCTAAAGTAGTGTTAAACTCATAAGTAAGAATTTAAGGAATTTAAACTTGAAAATATATGCTCTTGCACTGCTTCTTAAAACCAGTGTATCTTGCCAAATCTCCTATCAAGTCAAAGCAGTGCACCAAAATGATAGCAGGAAGGATTGTGCAATGCTCGAGTATCTAATCCTACATACTCACAGTGCTGAGCATGCCCTCATTTTTTCAATAGATGGGGAAAGATGGAGAAAGATAGAGAAAGAGCAGATTTGGGTGGAAAATAGCAGTTTTCATTGCAACCTTAGAAGGATATTGGCAATTTTGAAACAGAATGATTTGAGCATTCTGAGACCCTTCAAAGGATGGCAGGAAGCTTAATAAAGGCTTCATCTTGGAAAAATGGATAGCTGAAAGTAGTATTTTACTAATTCTTATTAGAGATGCTTTTGAAAATTAATTTAAGAGCCACAAACCAACATACATTTATGAATAACATAATGCTGTTGGAGATAATGCAAATGTCTTTATAAATAACATAGTTATTTAAATAATAACTAACTTAAATAATTATTTTTAATGCCTCTTTTTTTTTTTTCTTTTTTCCTATACGAACAGGTCTCTGCTGGTCTGCATTAATTAAATGTCGGTAGGTTTGTAATCATTACTTCATCATTACTTCTGTGTCCCTGATTTAAATCTGCAGTAAAACATTTCTCCATTTAGTTTGGTGCTTTTGTGTCATATTTCATACACTAGTTGTCTCTTAATTAAATCCATGATGGCCCACCAACACAGACTATTAAAATAACTATACTTTGCACTTGACATATTTATGAGACAGATTCATAAGAGTATAGACTGATACTTGAACTACTCACTGAGAAATGCTAATAAGATTATGATGAAGGTAAGATTAGAACATTCGTCTCCTTTTCGCTTCTCTCTTCTTTACAGGAATTTATTTTTATAACTGCAATTCACTATTTCTATTCCAGGCTCTTTGATGTTGTTGTATATACCAACAGTTCATTCTGTGTCGATTTATTGTGGCAATGAAGAGTGGGAAACTGCTAATTTATATCACATCAGCAAAGTGCATAACTGCAGTGTTCCTAGAAGTATGAAAGTTTGCAGACATCTGTAAACCTTCGCATGGGACTGGCACGTTCAAGAGAACACGTTTGGAACTGAGTGATGAAAAATATGGATGATGGTGAAGTGCCATGTTGTTTTACCTTGATTGCCTTACTCCTTCAACACTCCTGTTGGTGTAGAGACAGCTCGGTCTGCTCCTGGACAAGGGAGGAGACAGAGGCATTGTGTGTGTGACCCCTGAGTGCCTGTTTGTGTCCCTGACCCCTCAGTGCCTGTTTGTGTGTCTGTGACCCCTCAGTGCCTGTTTGTGTGTGTGACCCCTGAGTGCCTGTTTGTGTGTGTGTGACCCCTGAGTGCCTGTTTGTGTGTGTGACCCCTCAGTGCCTGTTTGTGTGTCTGTGACCCCTCAGTGCCTGTTTCTCTGCCATTCCAGCTGTGTCCTTGCCCATCCCACAGCTGTGGCAGATGCAGTGGAGTGTCCTGAGCTGTGCAGCTGCTCTGGGCAGCTTGGCTGTCACTGCAGTGTTGGAAATGGCCTGGGTGTATGTCCTCAGTGGGTAAGGAAAACAGAAAAGCAAGCAAATCCATGAGTCATATCACTTGAAACACTGTTAGACATATGGTAAGATTTGATCATTCACCTGTATGAATATCTTGGAATTGCCTTCTTAGCATTATTTACTATCAGAGTGGCTGATATAATTTGTTTGTTAATTCTCTTAGTAATTCAGATGTGAAAAGTTCAAGGAACTCCATGTTTGAGCAATTTGTTGCTAGAAGTGAAAGAGCTGCTAAATTAAAATCATCAAGGACTCTAGCATTTTTCAGGACTGCGATGTTCACATCTTAGAGACCTTTCCTCTCTATTTTTTTTCCTATTCACATTGGGAAAAGCTTCCACTCATCATTGTGTTGGGGTCCAGGTGTGGGTACAAATGGAAATGGCTCTAAATACGTGCAGTTTGAAAGGAATGTATTTTACAAGTGGGCTCTGTAGAAAGCCACATCTACATGATGTTCAGATGTTCTGCAGGATAAATACATTGCTGTGCTTCATCCTGGTATTCTCTGTGAATGCAACCAAATCATCAAATGCTGGGATCTCATTTAGAAATAAATACAATATTAGAAACTAAGAATAATAAAGTTATATTAAATATTTCATCCTCTACAGAAATAAACCAGCTACAGTTCAGGGAGCTTCACTAAACACATTAAATCTAATAAAATCGCCTACACGTACTCCTGACACTAGTAGTAATTAAAATAACTTGTTTCAAAAAACTGATCCTATACATGAATACTTATTGGCAATTATTTCTAAGTTCTTCAAACCAAAGATGAAGTAATTTGATTCACACACAATGTTCTTGTAAACGTGGTTCATACTGGGTTTTATATGCAGCTTAGGACTGTTAATTGCCATTTTGAGCCTCACAGTAAAATAGAGTTCAATATGTCGCTTTTTCTGAAGTATTGAGAAATGTTTGAGAAATGCTTGTCTTAGTCTAATCAACTGTGAATAATATATTTCTGAGTCCTACTTTTCAGTATAAATGGATCTGACTTTTCTCAGTGCTTCTCAAGTCTAATCAACTTGTTACATTCATTTAATTAAGGAAATCTGTAGCGAACTGTGAAGTCTGTGTATGTATGTATCTATGAACAGGCTTTTCTGTTGTGCAAAATCGGAGTATTTTCATCGCCAATGCAATTGTGATTGTTCATACTGACAGGTAGCCTCTAGTAAAGAAATCAATTCTTTTTCTACACATATGGGTCAATATGAATAACATATAAACTGTTTTCTGAACTGCCTCTCTCGTGGTAGACCCACCACCCAGTTTCCCAAATTCACACAGCAGTAGCTTCCAGGCAATTCTCATTTCTGGAAGGGTTATGAGTACATAAGTGTTCTTCCATGCCTCAAAGGGGAAGAAGATATAATAGAGGTATAACATACAAGAGGGGGGATAAGAGACTGACCTTTTAGTCACACCAGAAAATTAAAGCACTGGCACAAGCTTATGGTCAGGATCTGTGTGCCACAGTCACCCATAAAGGAGTGAGCTAAGGTGCTGATTCAAAGTCCTGTCTGTGTTTCCCAACATTACATAATTTCTTCTAATTTCTCTGAGAAATCAGCATTCTAGGAAGGGAACAGCTGGTACAATAAAGGGCTTCTACATCATATATGCATTTGTTTTAAAAAAGCCCTAAATTTATTTAGCAATAAACGTTCAGAAGTCCATCATTCCTATCAGATTTATGTGATATAAGGAATATTTTTTATTAGAAATATAGAGAGATGCTATGGAGATTGACATATTATTTTTTCCTCCTTATCCTCAGACAAACTCTTCAGACTCAGAAAAAAAGTCTTCAACCCTGGTCTAAAATACTGTCCAGTGCTTATGGGTTATAAAATTAAAATCATCAAAACTGTCCTTGACAGAATGTTTCTTTCCATTAGTTGATTAAAATGGTTTATTGTTGCCTACAGCATCGTTACTTTAAATGTATTTTTAAACAAAGAGCAGATGTGGCCATGTCCTGCACTATTTCTCTTTGTGTGGTTTCTGATACAGAAGTGAATCACTACCTTGGCAGATCCTCCTGTGGAGAGGGAGAGGTGAGGGGCTCAGCAACGACTGGGGTACCAGCTGGGGGGGGTTGTGCAAAAGTACTGCAGAAAGTTGGAGGAAAAACATGCAAACTTTCAGCAGCAAGTGCTCAGAGTAGAAAATAACCCCAAATCTGGAGTTATCTGCCTGCCATTGCTGTATGTTTTCTCTGACAAAGCAAGAAGTGGATTTTGGCGTTTTTTCAGACTGACAGCTCTAACCTTTGAGATAGAGCATAGAAATGGAGAGTAGCTGATCCTAAAACATTAAACAAGGTTGCATCCCCATGAACTCTCATCTATCTCCTGCTGTTACAAAGAGAGCTGAAAAAGTCTAAGTCTTTGAGATGTATGTTAAATTTCTTTGTTTCTTGTCCCATCCATGTTTGATGGGGGGAGCTGAAATCTCAACACAAATCCTATTTCCAAATCTAGGGGTCATTTCAAGCAATAGTTATAGAACAGGTACCTTTCCATTCCCTAGCACATTTTCTAAGGCATGTTGTCATCTGATAGTAATAGGGTCTTTCAGTATCAAATCTCAAATTATTGGCCATGTGACCTTATATTCATTAAATATTTGTTTGGGAATCATAGGTTAATTAATTTCCATTGTTTCTGTTTTAATTCTATACATGCTTATACTATACAATTAGAGAAAAACACAGACAGCCACGAGTAAATGTTGCTCATACAAAATGTTTCTATTACCCTTTACTTTTAAAACCATTAATAGATTATTAGGCGATATAAACATTGGAGACCATGGATCATATTTGCATGTTAATGAAATTCATGAATAATACATTATTTGCTATGGAGAATACTAGAAACAATATTCCTCCTTTCTAATAGCTATAAAAGCTGGAGGTTTCCTGGAGCACACATCACATCCCCTCTGCAATACCTTCTAATAGAAAGAAAGTAATCCAGCTTTTCAAAGCAATCTCTCACTAAATGAAATAGATTTGTTTGTGTTGCTTTGCAACACACAAGTGTGACAGTTCATTTTAAACAAAATAGTTTTAATAATGTCATTACTAATATCTATTTGGTCATCTCTCTGAAAAATGGTGTTTTAATAGGAATGTTTCATTTTAATAAATGGCAGAAGAGGCAAGCTGCCCTGAGTCAGCAGGAAGTGGATATACACCAGAGAACAGGCTGATTGTGTTAGATTCATCCAGAACATTGAACAGCACACAGACAGTCCAAGAAAAAGCAACTGGCTGTATTCAAATGATTAGTCTTACTGCTATGCTGTAGCACAGATTCACACATTCTTCTATTATTCCTTGACCTTCTGCCAAAAACTCCCACTTCAAGTAATAATTAGAATTAGTGTTTCCAGTGCATGCTTCCATCTTCCTAACAAACAGTAATGAAATGTGGCTTTTACAAAATATGCAGTTAATTAAACTTTTTTTTTAACATTGTTTGAGTAATACAGTTCCCCTGTGCTAGCCCCTCATTATGCCTGTCTACCTGGGATTGGTGAATCGAAGGAAAAGCACTATCAATAGGATGAGCGAAATTTCAGAATTTTGCACTTTAAAATTGCTTGTGCTTTTAAATTTTTTTTTCTTTTTGTTTTGTTTTGTTTTATTTTGTTACAGCCTTTATTTGTAATCCTGGGTTTTTTTTTCAGTCGAGGACAGTATGTGTATTATATAACAACTCTACAAATACCCTCAGTGTGAATTTGAAGAACACATATATCAAGAGCTACAAGATAATAAGTGGATTTCTAGGCAAGCTTTTTGAAAAGGTGTCTCAGCACTGTATTGCTTAATAACACTATGCAAATAGATATTCTGATTTCATTTTTAAAAATATTATTTCATGCTTTTTTACTGTCTGCCTTAATTATCCAAATGCTGAACAAGTATAGTCTTTTGATTGATGAGAGTTCCACCCCTTTACCCACACCCCTGCAGATATGAGGCTCCACAGTTTAGTACCATAAATCACTGTGATTGTATAACTTAACTACTGTATGATCAGAGATCACATGCAGTGGTAGCCTGGATATGCATTCATCCGTCGTTATGAATGTTTTAGGGCTAAATTTATTCTGGATGTTCAGAGAAATATCAGTTTCTTCACTTAAGAAAGCAATGCATTTTAAATAAGCAATTCTTGCAACAACTGGAAATAATCACAAAAGTCTTCTATTTGCAATCTTCATTAATATGAGTTATTTCATCACTTTAGGAGAAATCTTTTCAGAGGAAAACAACAATTAAACCCCTCCCCCCAGGCTCTGACAGCTAAGGATCTATGGATCAGCCATTTTAGTAATTAACCACAATTCCTCTGATTTGTGAATTTCCAGATGATGAGGCAGGAAGCAAGTTACATCTTGGAGAAATTGCCCTCGGGAGAGAGGAAAAACTATTGCGAGGTTGACAGCACAACCTTGTACCGGCACAGTTTCCCTTCCCCAGTGGTTCAAGGAGTTCCAAGCACCCTCCTGTAAATCATCAGCTCACATCTATTTATTATCTTCCAGCCCAGTGCACAACACTATCTGTTACACACGGATACCAGCAATATTGCAAGGTGGACTCAAGGGATAAAAGGCAGCAAACCCTGCACACCTCCTATGCCTGAGTCACACCCACTATAAAGCCAGGCTCTGTTCATAAAGCACATGCTGTTGTCAGAAATGAAACAATATGAACTGTTGCGGCTCAGAGTTGGGTTTTTTTTAGTGTTTCTCCAATATGCTTGATCTTATCATCTTGATATCTTTGTGTTATTATATGGAGACAAAATTTATCTGCATGGTAATGGACAAAATGCCTATGAAAATATTGCTATTCATTCAATGATTGTTGTTATATTTGGAGTAGGCACCAACCTCACTCTGTGATGCTTGTCCTGGAATATCAATAAATAAATCATAAAAGCCAATGCTTCAAATATTGAAAAATTCACACTTCAAACTGTGTTTTGAACTATACTGAGAGCAATGCCTCAGATTGTCCTTTTGCTTTATATGAACAGAGGAAATTCAAAGTAGGAGGAAGTCTCTCCCGGGATTTGGCATAGGGGAGTGCCACAAACCATCAGCCTTCCTGTCTCTGCTGTGCCAACGAAGCCTCTCCTGGGATGTACCACGAGAAGCAGACAGTGTGTCTGGGGAGTTAATGTGGCTTCAGATGAAATTATCTCCTGCAGAATCCATCTTGCCTGTTGTTTGAGTGCATGCAAAGAAGCCAGGCAGTGGTGAGGAGCCAGGCCACAGCAGGGCAGGTGAAGGCTCAGAGAAAAGTAGAAGCATCTTCCTACGACTCTGCTAAGTGAAGTTCCTTGCACCACAGACTTATGCTGCTGGTGAAAATGGGACATCACGCCTCTTTTTCTCCTTCTGTCTGGAGCCCAAATTTGGTAAGAACAAACTCACTGAAGTCCCCACTCTGTTGCCCATTTCACTCCTCACTAGTAACAGATATCTAAATTATATGGTGTGATTGACAGCATTAAAAGGAGAAATGAGGGCAAATGTCCTTCTGAAAAGTACACTCTAGCTCAAGCACGAGTGTTTGGGCTGATGCCCAAGTTGCAGAATGACTTTCCATGGTTTGCATTGTGCGGGGGACCACTAGGCAATTCTAATGGTTCTTTCTCTTTTGCTTTAAAAGCACTGATATTAGCTGAAAGCTAGAAGTAGGAATGGTATTTTGTAGTAATTGTAAATGCAAAGCTAGATGAGCACTGGAAGTCACTCAGGTACATCTATTCAAAGGCCAGAAGAAAAAGCACTGCAGGTATTCAGTGCTTTATCTGATTAGAAAACAGCCTGGCACAGATGTGATTTCTGCTCCATATATCAAGCTATGGCAGGCTTTTGCTGCTTCATTATGAAAGCATCTGAAGTAAAATAGGTTTTGGAACATAAAAAATGACAAATTTGGAAAAATATCTATATGCCAGATGGGTGTAGGAAGAATCCGTGTGACAAATATATTATTAAGGGAATATGCATAAGGAAAGAAACTGTGCCCAGTTCTTCCAGGGATGGACAGCCAGGAAGGTAGCGTCTCACTGTGTCTAATGTATTCTCATCTAATCTAAATCTAATTAATTATGTTGCATCGCTGGCATACAATCTAGGCACTGCACACAACAATGGGAGGCTGCACCGGGGTTTCGGGAGGGCTGGCGGCTGCTTGGTCCTCCCTGCTTTAGCTCGCTGTCCCCGGGGAGCGCAGCTCGGGTGACGCCGGGGGAAGGAAAGGGCAAGGGCAAAGGCAAAGGCAAAGGCAAAGGCAAAGGCAAAGGCAAAGGCAAAGGCAAAGGCAAAGGCAAAGGCAAAGGCAAAGGCAAAGGCAAAGGCAAAGGCAAAGGCAAAGGCAAAGGCAAAGGCAAAGGCAAAGGCAAAGGCAGAGGCAGAGGCAGTGGCAGCGGCCGGGGCAGGGCGATCTCCCCGCCGGCCCTGCCGCCAGCCCGGCCCCCAGGCTGCTCTCGGAGGGGGTGAGAGCAGATCGTGAGCGCTCCAGCACAGCTTCTCCTTGTGTTTCCTGAAAGAATAGGAGCATTTTGGCAGTGGCTGTCTTATTCCAGTCATGCTTTTGGAGCCGAGTTGGGTGTCAGAGCTGGGTCCTGCAGCGTTTGGGAGGAAGCTCATGCACAGCTCCCGGTGTGGGGTGGGAAGGGAAGGCAAGGCAAGGCAAGGCAAGGCAAGGCAAGGCAAGGCAAGGCAAGGCAAGGCAAGGCAAGGCAAGGCAAGGCAAGGCAAGGCAAGGCAAGGCAAGGCAAGGCAAGGCAAGGCAAGGCAAGGCAAGGCAAGGCAAGGCAAGGGCTGCTGCTATCGGGAGCTCGCCCACCTGAGCTCCCCAGCCCATGGCTCTGTGTGGGAGAGCTCAGCACTGAGAGGGCTGCGGACACGCGGCGAGTTCCAAAGGCTGAGCTCTGGTGCGGGAGGCTCCTGGCAGGCGGCAGCGCTGGGGCTGTGCAGCAGCCCGGCCATGGGGCAGCACTGATGGAGGGAGGGGGTCCCTGGAAACTTCAGCTTTGCACTGTGGGGCCCGTGGGATCCTTCAGCCCAGATAGGTGGGGCCAGGCACCGGCCTGTAGACCCTTGAGGAAACATCCCCGCCTCTCGTTGGAAGCAGGCAAGCCAGGATTTCAGCTTTAATGTAAATGACCCAGAAGGACACGCAGCTCTGGCCAGCCACTCCCATCTGGTGCCTGACCAGATCTGATGAGGTCTTACCAGCAGCCAGAGGAGCTGCAAGGAGATATTACACACACGGGTATGAGTTTCAGCCTTTGGTTGTTCCCAAAGATGGGATAGCACACCTGGTTTGGGTTCAAGGTGCAAATGATCTAGCCATGATTAATGTGTTCAGAACTGAAACAGAAATGGAGGCAGGGAGGGTGGTACTGCAATTGTATCATTTGGCTTCACATAATTTGATTTTACTAATGCCTCATCCACTATCTGATTACTCTTTTCCTTTTAAACCCAGCCAAACCAGGAGGCTTTTGCTCACAGGCTTTTAGTACTATTTTATTTGGCAGTTATGGAATAAAAGAATTTTAGTATTGCCTTAGAATTTCTCCTGACATCTATCACAACCAATCCAGCTCATATGTGGGTGAACTGTGTTTTGATCCAATTATAAAATTCTATTGGAGTCTTGTTACATTCTTATCCCATGTGCATGTTGAAAAATTCAAGAGCAAAAGAAAATTCTACAAAATGTTTCTCATTTACTGTAGGCTTGGAGACACAAAACTGCATCACAGTCATTTGTGGAGGCTAATAGCAAAATAGAAAAACAACATATTCTTCAGGAAAAAAACACCCTGTTAATCAGCAGCAAGACTTAGAGGGAGAATAGTACAGTCTGTGTATGGATATTACAATCGCCTTTTGGAGACACAGCCTTACCTTTGTTAATTGTAGAAATGCAAACTTTGTTGATGTTCATCCTAGAAGTTAGAATGAAAAAGGATCTGCCAGTCTGAAGACATTTTGGAGAGTGCATAAAAATGACAAATTTGAAAGAGCCCAAACACAAAATGACCAAGGTAACACATAGCTAATGTCCCAATGGATTGCAATGACTATAATACTTAAAAATGAAGATACTTTATACACCCTTAGCATCTCTATAGCAAAAATGCATTATTAAATCAACAGCCCATGCACTATTTGATTACCATGATGGAGAAGTTGATCTAGGGTATTTCTGTCTCAACACTTTCACTGTCTTCAGGCTACAAAATACAATAAAAGGAATTAGGTGTCTTCCTTGCTCATCAGCGATAGAAAGCCATGAAGAGGCGAAGCTTCAGAGAGTGCTGCTCCCAGGAGAGGAAATACACTTGCTCCAAAGCTTTCTGCCTCCATCCTGGTGGAGTCTGTCATGTACCTACAATCAGAATCCCCATGCTAAAGCTGGGATTTGCCAGGATCAAGCCAGCAGCCCTGGGCAAGAGCCAAGCAGCAGTGGCAGGGCCAGGACCAAGTCTGGAGCTCAGACTTTGGTTGGGAGCTGTTCAGCCACATGGAAAAGCCAACAGCTCTTTGACTTTCCCAAATACTTCTTGGAATTCATCCCTTTCAGGTCTGTTGGGATCCTATGGCTGTCCCCAGGAGCAGGTGCTGGGTGGCACTGCTGGGATGGATGGATGGATGGATGGATGGATGGATGGATGGATGGATGGATGGATGGACCTCTCTGCCTTGCCCAGCTGAGCTGTGCCCTCCGTGTGAGCCCGAGGCCACTGTGCTGCAAGGCAGCAGCAAGGCTGTGCTGGGGGTGGCCAGGACATGGGCAGCCCTGCTGGCCACAGGCACCCTGCACTGCTGGGCTGGCTCTGCTTGCCCATGCTGGTGCTGGGAGATGTGCAGGGAGAGGCTGGGAGGGGAACACAAACCATGTTAGGCCATTCTTAAGGCTGGCTGCTCTTGGTTACATCAGTTTGGCCTCTCTGTGATTCCAGTAGCTTGATAGTGAGTCCTATTTTCCTTATTTCTAGGGTACAGACAGGTTGTTGATCCCCCATTCTGGAATGCTGTCTGTGTTTCTGCACTCCATGGGAGGCTGATAAACGTGGCACCTCTCCTGGTGGCTTCCCCTGGTCACTCGGAGCCCCATCATTAAGTTCTGACACAAAAATCTGTTTAGTCACAGAAGCAGATTGCTTCCATGAAGCGCAGAAATGTAATTTGCCAGTACTTAAGCTACAATATTAAATACTAACATGCAGCTCCTTCTCCTTTTCAGTTCTTTATAGCAAAAAATACTTGGTGTGAAATCTTTTTTCTACAAGGGTCAATGATAAAATCTGCATCAGTGACAGAGCAGCTTCTGCCCTTCCTATGGTGAGCGGTTTTATTGGTTTTGCATCTAAAGCTGTTCCAAAGCATCAGTGCTTTAATTGCCAGTCCAGAGCACTCCTACACTTGCAAAGCTGGTGAAGAGGTCATCTCCGTATTGCCCTCACCCCAGTGTGTCCCAGGCAGCAGGACAGCCCTGCTGGGGTTTATCCTGCAGTGGCCATGGCCAGTGTTTGAGCTCTGAGGCAGAGCACACTCCAAGAGCAGCTGTGAGCCACTATGCCTCACCTCAGGCTCCAGCCCACTGTAGTTAATCATTAAATAATTCTCCTGGTGATGTTATCCAGCGCTGATAAATTACAGATTTCATTGTTTTGCCTGGAGCAGCTTTAAATTGTGTTAATTTCATTGAAGATTGACACTGGCTTTTATTTCCTTTTGCTACTGTTTTGTCCCGTAAAGCGACACACACTACAGACTTCAGATTGCTCATATAATTGGTACAATATATTTTTTCTTATATTTTGAGAAAATTTTAATCAGAGCCTCTGAAATACCAAGAACTTTGAGATCAATAAAATACTAATGATAGTGTATTAGAAGAGGAATATTACCACAAGTCAAATAGCTTTTGAAACAACCTTATTGTTGACCATGTTTGTTTTACATGTGATCTCAGAATGATTTCTAATTTTATACAGCAGTGAATTTATTCCACCTACAATACACGTTTCTGACACAGGGTTTTCTCAAAAACTGAAGATTAAATACATTATACATCTTCCTGATGAGCCAAACTCTCATCGGTCTGATTCTCTCCTTTGGCAAAGGAAAAAATATCCCCAGGTAGTCCTACTCTTTTCAGGCAGAAGAAAAAGGCTGTTTTAAGTTAGTGGGATCTTGATCTGTTCTTTGATGACAAAGTCCATGTATTTTGGAACAATTAACATAACAGTTCTATGTGTATTGAATAAAGCATAAGGAAAATTTTGGAGCTGTAATTTACAAGTAAAAAAATGATATTAAATAACTTCCATACCAGCAACAATGTGACACAATACAGTACACTGTTGGGGTAAATAAGAGAAGGTTTTGATTGTGCACTATTGTAGCTCCCTGAGAAGAATGTTGAGTTCAACTAGGAAATATTGAATAAAATTTCATATTCCTTCTGAGGCTCCATATCATAGCTGATATTTTAAATAGAAGTCTCTCTCAATATTTTCACTAGGGTGCCTGGGGTTTGCATTGGAGGGGTTTTGTGTATTTTTTAATTTTTTTTTTAACATATGGTATAATGCAGTCTAAACCCCCACCTTGCTGTAGATGTGCACAGAAATTAATTGAACAATAAATGAGGTGTCAGGTGCCCCAAGGCACTGATAGGTATTAATGCCCCTGACCAGCCTCACCTGGGGCATCCCACCCCGTGCAGGAACTCAGGATTTAATCTCAGCCCTTTACATCCCCCTATTTCCCAGCAGTGCTGTAGGGCTGCTGGTCTCCAGCTCCTGGTGTGTGTCCAGGCTTGGGGACAGAGCTGTCCTGTCAGTGTGCACCTGGCTGGCACTCTGCTTTTGACCCTGACCTGCAGGTTATCCCTAAGCCTGGCCTCCAGGTCTGTGCTGTTGCTGTGAAGGTGCCTGGTGTTGGGACTTGTGGTTGAAGCTGCCCTGCTCTCCCTAGCACTTGCTTTGTGACTCTCCTGATCCTGCCTCCCTGTCCTGCTGGAAGAAGACATGGGTTAGTTGAGGTAAGTAAATACTATAGTGGAGTTTACTTTACCTGGAGGAATCTGCCCTGTCCCATGTCTCCATAACCTATTTCTTATTAGAAAGGCAGTAAGAGGAATAAAAGGCAAAAAGGGGAATAAAAAAAGTAGCTAGATTTAATATCTTGGAACAATTGTTCTGTGATAGCTTTTCAGATCTGGTGTTCCAGATTTTCCTCAGAGACAGGGGTTGCAGCTCCTGCAGGGATGCAGCTGCTGGAAGCTGAGCTGGCACAGCTGCAACTGAGGTTGTGCTGTCCTTTGATGTCCTGTGCAGCCAATAGGTTTTTGTGGTAATTGGTGCTTGCTCACCTGCCTGATCTTGTGTTTATCTATTCTGTGCAAACCCAAGCTATTGTGCAAGAATTTTGTAAATCAAAGCACAAGCCTCCTGGCATCCATGTGTCTTGTACAGGCCATGGCAAAAGATTTGGGGTGGTGACATCTGGGAGCTGAGAAGAATCTGGAGGGTTTGTCTTTGCTTTTTTTTTGGGGGGCAGAGTGTTAGACAATGAGTTGATCCAAATTGCATGGATTGTTTCAAGAGAAGAGCTACAGTAATTTGCAGCAGAATGGATCAAGTTAAAATTCTCCAAAATACCTCCTCAATAAACATTCAGCTCTGAAGAAACCCAGGGTGCTGTTTCATACATTTAGAAGAACAACTTACATGTGTAGGCCATTTAAAGAAATGGGATACATAAAGCACCTTATGTTGTATTTCTCCACCATTTAGGAAAAAAATATGGGAAACGGTGTCACTTTAATGGTTTGCCTATATTTATGTCCAACTCCATACAAGGCTTGTCTGGCCTCCAGGAGGACAGAAGATAGCTACCTACAGGTTTCAAGCCTTACACTCAGTTAAGCTACTACTTGGGCAGATTTTCCACTTCTCCTTTAAAAAAATATGAAGCATTCTCTGTTTATTTTGCCAGATCTTGAGGGAAGTTTGAAGGAGAAGCAAGAGTCTGCTTCTCTGGGATAGGTGTAGGGTTCTTCTCCAGGATATCTACGAGTGTATTTGGATGTGTGTCTGTTTAAATGTAGTATTAGTGTGAAGGTAATAGAAGAAATCTGGGCTTCATCCCACAGAGTCATAGACTGGAGCACCTGCCAAATCAGATCCTTTACATGTGGGGTTTGATTGGCATAATCTCTGAAGGTTTTTTGTTTCCAACTGCTCTACATAGATTAGCCTAGAAGATTAAAAAAACTTGTGGGTCCCTCCGAGTACTTGGGATAATATATTCTCATTTTAAAAGTACAGTTGAATACATTGAGTAAGGGAAAGAAAGGCATGAAATCAAGACTTTAGAAGCAAGGCAAAAAGTCACAATGTTTGTTTCATGATGTATCTGGGATCTTACCACCTGGAGAGGTTTGAGAAGCAGACCTTCCAAATAAAAATAGCAGAATAAAAAAAACCAATAATAGTAAAAAGCAGTGGTGAGGTACTTCAAAAATCTACATTTTACAGAAGTGTAATCATGATTTAAAAATACAAAAACACTGTGACTCAAAAGAGGGAGAGCGTGGGTGTTTGCTGGGGATGAGTCAAAAGAGAAGAAATTTCAATTCCAGAAAGCAAATGCAAAAGATGAGGCTCTGTAAGTAGAGCCTGCAAAAAGGCAGACCAAATTTATGCATTTGTTCTGCATCCAGGGTTCACCTCCATGCTATGCAGAAGTCATTGATTAACTGACATTAGATTGAAATGGGGCAATTAGACAGAGTAAAATGTCTACAGCATAAATTATACAAGAAAAGTGTCTGAAGAGAGCCTCCCCTTTGTCTTTAAGACTTGCCAGCTGTTCCTTTTCTGCCTTGTGATTTTTACCTTTCCAGATAAGCATATTCCTTTCTCTAAATCAATCTGACGGGGCAGAGCTGACTGTATATCACAGTGTACAGCTGTATGTCCAGATACATTTTTAATAGGTCAGCCAGTCCAGTGGCAAGATAGCACTGATTCATGTTAGCAGATGAGCAGAAAATGATGCTGTGGAAGCACCTACAGCAGATACCACTGCACACTTCCTTGGCCCTAGTTACTTGAAACTGTTTGTCACATGCTTAAACTGAAATGTGTGCTTTGGTCTCCTTTGTAGCCAGTGAATCAGGTGCTCAGTCTTCTACAGTATTGAAAATTAATTACAGGAGTTGGAAATACTGCTGTTTACCAGTATAAATAATGGAAGTAAATCACTGATTCATTGAAAAAAGAAAGCTGAGGCAGTTCTGTGGCTATGCTGGCTCAGTGCTCTTTGCTTGTAACAGTGCAAAATGTGTTTAAATGCTTTTTTGCAACAGGAACAATAAAAACTGGGTGGGTTTTTTTGGAAATAGATGGCTTTAAGACTCCTCTTGTGGTCATGGCTAACACAGTGTGATCCAAAAACACCATAGTAGTGAATTCAGTTTGTCTGTAAAGGAAACGTGCTCTTTGCTGTGGTCCTGGGGCTGAGTGAGTCTTCATGCCATGAGCATGCTTTTGCTTTTCCCCTCATCCCACTGCCTCGAGCTGTGGGCTATTAATGGGGCTACCTAAACAAACCCTTCTACAGAAGCAGAGAGTAGTTTGAGATGTATCCAAGCTGCAATTTTCAGCAGTTTTTACAGCCTGTATCCATTTACCAAGTCCAGACCCGACTGACTATGAATGGTCACAGCTATGGCAGCAGAGCCACACTTATCTTTTACATATCAGCACTGAACAGGGCTCAAGAGTGGGAGATTTACACAGGCCCATCTTGCTGGGGACGTTTGATTTGTTCTCAGAGTTGTGTTTTGCTTCCTGTGAGGCTGCTCTGAGCTCTGACAGGAGTGGGAAAGGCAGCCTGCCCTGATGCTGGGGCCTGAGCTGGGCATCTCTACAGTGCAGTGTGCACTGAAAGCCTCTGAAGGGCTACAACGGGTTTGGCTTTTGTCCAGTGTAAGAAAAGCAAGTCTTAGCATCTACCTGTTTGAACAACACAAGGAAAGATCACCTGGCTGTGCTATACAATGACATGCACTGGGCTTTGTAAATCAACTGGGCATTAAGCATTTCCTGATCTTCACTTTACTTATGATAACAAGATTAATGCATGAGCTTTTCCACTGTAGAATAATGTGCAATTTGTAGTGTGGCCACGTGAGATGAAGACTTGATCTTTTGTAAAGCCCAGGCTACTGTTTACAAAATGGGGAAGGGGGAAATGCATGTTTAAAATTGCTGTTGGCCTGTGCAAAGTGCTTCAGAAAGTAGTCAGTCCTGTGCTGTGTGCAAGATTTAAATTGGCCTGAACTGGTGGAGCCTGCTGGATGACTGCTTCAGTTTTGCATTTAACTTCCAGCATATTGTCCATGTAATTCAAGTGATATTTTCATCCACTCCTTTTCAGGCCTTTGTATAGAAAGGCAGACTTACTGTTTGTGTGATTCTAGCATGGCACTGGTTCAGAGCCACACAAACCTGATGGTATCTCCCACTTACCTGCAGCAGTCTATACCTGGTTCCAGTTTTGTCAGGACTGCCTCAAGCATAGGAAATTCACAAAAATCAGATGTTTATCCTATTTGTTTAAGTTTAATGTGCCAAGCAAAAAAGAAACCAGGTGAACACTTGGCTAAGTGGCATTTATATTAGTTTTATACTGGGCTTTATCTGACATGCCAGACACACTTAGTATTTTATAGACATGTCTCCCAGCCTTCAAAATTGCAGATTGATTATTTTGAAAATATTTTACCTAAGTTACCTATTTAACATTTCATAATTGGGTTGAATGGTTGTACATATCTCACCCAGTACAATCTGAAGAGAAAATGAAGTGTTTCCATTTTTTCATGTATAGACCATGAAAAGGTAAATGTTGACCCTTATGATAATATATAAAACATGAGAGAAATGTAAACGAAGCCAATCTCATATGTGCTTGTTTGGTGATTTCTTGGTGGTAAGGAGTATTTATACAGCACTGAAGCTAAAATATCTGAATATCACAAAGCATGATGATTTTGTACAGGGAACTTTTAAAACTCATTTGAAATGAACCTGTCAGTCATCATTAATGGTCTGTGAAACCCTATCCCAAGTTGGTGCCAAGTCTTTCCCACAGAAACATTGTGATAAGCTCTGCTGTGTTCACAGTAAATCAGGGAGTCTCACAATGAGTTACATGATAAGCTTTGCAGGATTGCACAGTAAATCATTGTGTTGAACAATTACAGAGTAAGCCTCCTTAGAGTTTTCTTTATGGGAGCATCTGTCAGTAGTGGATAAAAGTCAATATTCATATTTTTATGCCACTTCTACTACCTATCTCAAATTCAATTTATGGACACTTCTTAAGGTTGGTGGTAAGACCACTCTGTTAGCCTTGTATGCCTGCACATATGTTATACAGTTAATAAAGTACTGGGGGGACACTGCACAGGAGCCTAGAGACCTCTAAAGGCATCACTGAGGCTGACTTGGTGATGGGAAAGGTACCCTTGGCTTTCAGTGGAGCTGTGCCATTTAACACTAGCTGAGCTGGCTTGTCTTGGATCTCCAAGAAGATATTTACTAGGATTTCCAATTTATGCAGGGATTCACATTTACTTTTCTCTACCTTGGTTTTTGTTGTCCCATTCCATTTTTTCAGTCAGCATTGCTATAAGGAGCATCTTTCCTCCTAAACTCTGTTTTATTGATTCTTGTGGTTTACAAGACCTTTTCTCTCCCTACCAGCTCCTCTCATGTGATTTAACCTCTGCACCTATTTGATAGGCTCTATCTTAATTTATTTTTTACCTCCAAATTTCAGCTCTTCAGCTGACTCCAAGGCATCTCCCATTGATGTTCCCCTGTCCTTCAACACTGCAGACTGGAACTTAGCTTCTTGCCTTTCCTCCCAGGCTGATTCCTGCTGCCCCTCCCAGCCTGTCTCCAGGGCTTAGACTTGTCTTGTTTACTTTGGTTTCAACTCTTCCTCCCTCCCCATGTCTTGCTGCTTCCTAGAGGTTTTCAGGGCCTATTGCCAAGTGCTCCAAACATGCAGTTTGCATTCTTCTTCCTTGGCAGAGCCTCCTAAACTCTCACCACTCCACCCATTGTGTGCCACTTCAAAAATGCACACCTTCTAATCTTCCAATCTTGACAAGATGGAACAATAATAAATGAATTTCCTGCTGCCATTTCAGCATGGTTCCTTCAGGTGTATAAATTGTTGGTGTCAGATTGTAGGAGATGTCTGCTTTTCAAAGAGCAAGGAGTTGTGTTTGCATTAATGCTGCCTCCACGAAGCATCATATCCTGGAAAGGGCTGTCATGTACACTGGAACTGCAGCAGCCAAATCCCCATCTGCAGCACAGCAGAAAAGCTCCAGGGACATCAGGGGCTGGAGCTCAGGTTTGTGCTGGCTGGAGGGCTGGCCTGGAGTGGGCACTGTGGAGTGCAAGCCAGGAGATAGTTACTGAGGCCCTTTACATCTTTTGGAAATCCACTGCAGACACAGGAAAAAAAAAAACACAGGAGAGGATCTCACTGAAAAATAATAAGAAATCTTGACTCAATGCTTTGTGGTTTTAGAATGACCCTTCACACTTGTTTTATTGATGAATGTATTGTTAGGAAAATAAAATATTTTGGTTCATAAGCTTAGAGCTGCTGCCACCCTCTAAAATCTTGGCATGAGGCATTACCTTGGAAGTGTACATGAGATTTGCTAGTGGTAATCTGTCCTATGTGGTGGTGAAGTCAGGAAGGAGCTCAAGTCTCTGCCACCCTAGGTTTGTTGCCATCACTGAGAGTAAGGTTTGTGATTTTTGTCTGTTTCAAGTCACCTTATTGTTTTCTCTAGATGTTCATTTGAGGTGGTTGTGAGGTTAGGAAGAGGGAAAGAGAGGTGAGGAATACGGAACCCTTTCTAGTCTGCATGCAAGGCAGATCATGTACAGCATCCATTGCTGGTTTAAAAGCCCTAGAGAGGATGTCACAGGGCTCTGGTGTAGTAAATATGTGTAATATCAACATTTGCTGCCCTTATTTGAAATGTCATAAAATGGGATGTGTACACTTGATGCAGAAGAAGGCTGTGTAGCTTCCAAGTATGTGTAGGTAGAATATTGCAGCTTCTTCTGTGTAGTGTGCATCTGTTGTGCCCAAACTAGAGATGAAATCCTGTCTTGTAGCTAGTGAAAATAGCTGTTGTATGAGCAGCCTCCTGAAGTGGCACAGAACATGGGTGCTCCCCTTTTGCAGGGGAGCTGCCTTGTGCTGGCATGCAGGAATCCTGCAGTTTGGGTTTGTGATTTGGGGAGTGTGTGTGAGCCCAGAAGACTTTGGGAAAGCTGGAATGGGATGAGGCTGTCAGCATAACAATCAGATGTATGTGTCACCCTCATATGTACAAGTGTAATGTATGTATTGAGAGCAGCTTATTAAAGCAGATATTTAGGAGTCAAGAGATAAATTTACAAAAGGGTTTCATACTTGGGAGCTGGGCCTTTGAAGCTGTTGTTCCTCTCTTTTATAAAAATCAGGAGACATGCTGAAATTGCAAACTGCCTTGTCATCCCTGGAATCAAATCTTCAAATGAGGAGGAAATCTTTTCTTTTTCCTAGAAAAGATGCACTCGCTGGGTCTTTTCAGATACCATTTCTATTTGTGACAGGAACTTTTTCAAGGAAATGAGCAGAAGGTAGAACAGCATGCTGCTTCTGATTGTACATTTCTTAATATGCTTTAGAAATATACACACTGGTAACACTTTTACAAGAAAATGCCTCATCTTTCATTAAAGAATGACTTATAAAAAAAGCCTTGACTTTTGTATGGCTGTGTATTTCATTAGGTATATTTCATACTTCTCTAACAACTCCTAAATGGCAAATAGGCCTGAGTAGTACTGGAAAAGCAATTTGCTTTAAATGGTTCATTTAGGTGAATTTAGCAATTTTATTTTGTATATAAATTGAAAAGCTTTTCTTAGCTCAGCTTTTCCACATACCAGAATACAGGTGTTTAGTTATTGACAGAGATCATTCAAAATCTCTGTGAGACAGCTTAACAAAATCAAAAATACTTGCTTTCCAAATGTTATTTTTAATTACTCCAGATACAATACTTGGACGTTACCATGAGCAGGTAGGGTTAGATTGTGTGACACTCATGGGGGAACACCTGATTTTATCAGATTTCCTGTAAGCTGTAGGAACTGTGTGTGCCAAAAAGCAGCTCAGTAAATGCTAACTCCAAGATAGTGCCAGAAGTCAAGTTCTGAGTGTTTTATATAAATGTTTTTCCCAAAAGTCATCTTGTAACTTTGATCCTCCTAACATGTTACTTCTAGCACAAATTACTTTGAAGAAGAATAAAAGTATGGAATAAACAGAAAAGCCAAGCCCAAAAAGATTCACATCAGCAGGCTTTGCAGTGAAATCATATTGTATTCTCATGCAATGATTTCTTAGTTCCTCCTTATTACCCTTATTTACCCTTCCTTTATCCTGATGCTTGAATTAAATCAGTATACCAGTGCTTTTATTCTCTGAATGTCTTTTAATTTGACAGCCTCATGGCCTCAGTGCCCTTCTTTGCCAAATATTGCCTTTTTGTAGACACAAGTTAATTCCTATCATATTGTGAGACAGGCTTGTGCACAGTGAAAGCCCAGCTTGCAAACTGTCTTGTTTCTTTCCAGCCCCTGAGGAATTGTCAGTAGGAGCAGATAAAACTATCAGCACGTTCCTTCTGCTTTCGTCTGAAAATTCTGAAAATTTTCTCAGACATATCCTCAAACATGAGGTGTTTGTTTTCTTTCTTTTTCTTCTGTCCACTACTTGCTGCATCCGCTTTCTTTCCATCTCCCCCATTTCCCAGCTCCCCTGTAGGAATGCAATGGCAATATATCTTCACTTGGTCTCCTTGCATGGCTGGAAGGAAGTGCACTGTCACTCATGAGCCTTTACACCTGCCAAAGCTAACGAGCTAAGTTTGACCCTCATCCTGACAGATTATTTAGAACTTCACACTCCTAGGAGAGTTGTAGCATCCCAAAGGAGCAGCTGAGTGCTACTACAGATATTTCTAGTAACAAAAGTTTTAATATGCTTTATGTAATATAGATATTGATGAATGGATTCTATTTTAGATCTAAAATGCCTTTTTTTTTTACTGAATATCATAATTCAAGTTTCAATAACAGGAATATAGTAATGGTATTTTTATTGATAGCTTATGTTTCAAAAGTTTATTTGGACCAATGGAGGTGATGCAGAAATGGCAGATTTTGGCAAAGGTCCTTCTGCCTGGCCTGACCTGTGGTCCTGTGCTTTCTTTTTGGTGTATGTCTTGTACTCCTAATCCCTGATGGCAGTGACTTTAGTCCTGAGTGATGGAATGTGAGCTGGGATCAGAACTGTGTCCTAAAACTCGTTGTTTTGATGGCATAACTCAAAATTATGACAAATAGGAAAAGGAGACGGGTAGTTGCTCTAAAGACATTGTGATTAGTGATGGGTGAACATGTTTGTACTCTGATAAGAAAAGCACTCAGAAAACTAAACACGTTTTCCAAAGCTCGGCTGGTGGGGAAGGGGACAATGAAAGGCTGGTGGTGCACCCTTGAGACTTTCTCTGTGTCCACCTGGATGTGTAGCAGAGGAGGGCAGTGCTGCCAGTGGCACTCTGCTGATGTGGGGCAGGTGTCCCCAAAGAGAGGGCAGGCTGGTACTCACTGAATTGTTGGGGCGTTTTATTTTACCTCTGTGGACAGACTGTTATTTTATGAGGAATTTTCAGATTAAGGTCTAGACAACCTAGAAAGCCTTTCAAAAGATCCACAAACCCTCTGAGCCAGTGTGTTGTATTTATCTCTTAAAGAACCTTGTCATTAGGCTCAAATTAAAAATGAGCTGTCAGTTTCTATTAATAATTAATGCTGAAATGTTAGCACTTTGAAAGACTGTTTCAAGTGTAACACATTCCATTTAATGCTGAACAGTTTTATATTTACAGTAATTCCACCTTTCATCCCTTAATGTCAACCTCTAAATCTTTAATGCTTTAATCACACTTCTTATTTTGATATCCCAAGTGAGCTGTTCTAACCTGTGTCCACTCCCTTTCGATGAGGTGCACATTTTATACTGGAAGGTTAGTCAGCAGCACTTGTTAATTATTAAGGAAAACAAAATGCTATTGCTGGAAAAATTGTTTGTTCCCAGCTGTATGTGTTACCTTTAATCTGTACTGACAAGAAGCAAGAGGAATCATAAAATAATCAGAGGAGCCAGGAGAGAGGATTGTTTGTGAAGAACATTACCCAGCAGAAATGTAGACAGCCTTGATTTGATTCCATAAATGAACCTAATTACTGAGTAATGTATTGTTCTATGGAAGTAACATATCTGTAAAATATGCAGTTAAAAGAAGGCTCTGGGAATTTGAAAGCAGATGATTTTTTTTCTTTTGAGCTGTGATTCCTATAGCATATTCCTGGACAGCTAACTCAGAGCTTTGGTCTTGTGCATCAACAAAAATTGCCCATCCTGCAGCATATATCTATGAGCCAAGTTCTTTATTTGCAGCCTTCCAATTATGAATAGGGGAAAATTCTGCAGAGAAACAGGCCACCTAAATGTGCTGTGAAGTTTTCTTTTTAGAATGCTTGTCTCCTGTAAATATCCAAGATATAATAAAATAAGTACTTGGAATTTTCTTAACTGCAGGGCAAATAATGAATATTCTAGAGAGCTAGAAAAGGTGCTTAAATTACTCTCAAAGAAAGGAGAAATTTTTGAATTTGTAGTTATAAAACACATTGCTCCAATTTGTTTGTTTCCCTTGATGTTTCAGAATAACTTGTTGAAGTGAGATGCAACTATACAGTCAAGGGTATTTGTGATCAAGTTTATGTAATATTAATGGACTATATAACAATATTAAACTAATAACCTGCTGCTTAGTTACTGGGATCAGTAGAATGAGATTCCACCTTGCACCTGGCAGATTCATGTGCCATATATAACATGCTACCAACTTATGTTAGCAATTTGTTATTTTCTGGGATAGATACTTAATACCATTATCCATATCTTCTTCCACAAGTGCTATTGCATGGAGAAGGCAGAGAGGTGTTTCACTGTAACAGAACCCTCAGCTTGGCCCTTCCTTTGCAGAGACTGAAAATAAGGTCTGGTGCTGGGAAGGGACCCGTTCTGGCCCTTGGGACCCACTGTGGATGGGCCCCATAAGGCTGTCCTTGTATGAACCATGTTTTAATCATGTGTATCTATCACTGGGAAGACACTCGGCCTCTGAATTTGGATGCTAACAATTTTTTTAAAACAATGTGTTATTTCTTTCATTCCCCTGTATCATGTGCTCCTTTTCCTTCACCTTGTTTGTGGGCATGTTTCTCATAGGTGTACTTGAAAGTCTCTCCACTGGCTTTGCATTGGTAGCTGGGAGTTCAAGCTCATGTGCAACTCACAGCAAGTACTAACTCACTGCATGACAATTCATTTGAAATCAAATGAATATATTTATTCATTTCAAAACATTTAGACTGAGACTCCAAAAAATCTCTATCCTGCTTGGCCTGGCGATTCCCATGCAGGCAGAGTGCTGTGTCAGTCAGGATTATTTTACACCCATTTTACCTAGTGAAAGCAGGATGTACAAAGTGAAATTTTGGTACTTATTATGATCAATTCTAGCAGCATTTCCACCACAGATACATGTATTTCAGTGAGACCAAACTGGAGTAAAAGAGGGAAGGATTTTCTCAGACTGTGAACTTATGCTTATATTATCAGCTCTCAGGAATATTATCTGCTTCTTTTATCAGGCTCTCATTGTCTGGGCTTTTTTTTATAATTATATGAAGAGTGGTTGAAGTCCTATTAAGTTGTCTGTGACTAGAGAAAGAATTACTGCACTGATACTTTCAATCCTCACTGGAATGTAAAAAAAGGCATTCAGAGTTTACGGAACCTCTGCCTCGCACATCAAAAAAGAAATAGAAAAAATCCTGCTGATACATTATCATGCAAGCATCCAATTCTGTCTTTTCTTGCTATGGAGACATGCACAACATACAGGAAAGACTTTCCTTTCTGCTGCCTGTGCTGCACTAAAGAAAAATATTTATAAGATGCCCAACAGGACTAAACAAATGGACATGTGTAGAATATGTACCTTATTCATTACAAACATGATTAGTGTTTTTATATAATAGATGCGTTGTTAAAGCACAGTGGATTCTTCGAAGTTTACAAGTTTGTTATGAATTGATTTATTCATGAAGTGCTTTGTTTCTATGACAACTTTATTGGTTTGCCAGTGGTCTAAATGCATATAGGCATGGCAGGAATTCTACAGTACAAAACAAATTACATGCTCCCACCTGAATGGCTTGATGCCTTTAGGGAATATACAGAAATAGTCCGCAATGAGGGCTGATATTGCCATAGACTGTGCCAGTATGAGAGGGCTCACTTAATAAAGAAAAATGCTTAAAGGTCTTCCACAGCTTCCAACTCTGCAATAAAAGCAAAAGATGGAAACGAAGAAAGGAATCTGGTAGGAAAACATAAAAGGGACCCAAAACCCAATTGCAGAGATGCTAGTGTATTCAAGAAAAAGCCACAGATCAAAGACCAGCACTCTCCCACAAATAGAGCTTGCAAGAAGCTATTAATATTCATAACAGATCTAGACCTACAAAAGAAACTGGAGGGCTATTGTTTAGTAAAAAATTAGTGTGAAAGTATAGGACATTAGTTGATAAAAGGATAGGAAGGCTTGCTAGGGCAACACAAAATGGCTTCAGAGAAAAAAGTAAGTGGATCAAATAACAGAAATGAAAATACAAGAGCAATAATTAAGGCAAGGACTTGGAAGAGACGTCAGAGACCTAAACAGAGTAACAGTTTTCAAAGCATGCAAGACAAAAGTTATGTGGCAGCACTTCTGTGAGTGACGCCCTGACACAGAGGTCTCTCCAAGCCAGTATTGTAAACTATGGTAAAACGGTGATGCTTTGGCTGCTTCTGTCCTATGTGATGCAAAGCCTTTTGTGAAATAAGCAAGAGCACTGGAAACTGGGACAGGCTCTCCTGTTCCATCGCCCATATCTGTCTGCTTTTCAAAGCAGAGGCAGCAGAGATTGCACTTCCATGCAAAAACAAGTTTTCCAGCAATGTTTTTCTATCTAAACAAAGCTGCATAGTATTCTGGATCATTTTTAGAAAATTGATATAAGAATTTCAAAGGGAAGAAGGGGCACTGATAATCCTCTGCCTAGCCTAAAAGCCAGTGTGAAAATGCCTTAAATTAGAGGAAACCAGTGCAAATGCAAGTTCTGTATTGGTAAACCACAAACTGCTTTTCTAGTTCTTCTGCCTCTCTCAGGAACCTGTGATGTGGTTTAGGTGTCTCCATGCTCGTTTGACTCAGACCAGGTTTTTGCCTTGTAATTTGGCTATAGGGCTGTCATTCATGGAAGTATTTTGCTGATTTTCTCTCTTATCATAGAATGTTGAGACGATGGGCAGATTTTGCAGCACTATGGATTTAAGGATGCACTGCCTGCCTTGCACTGCAGTGAAGCCAGACTGTAAAGCCAGTGGGGTTCAGCACTTAAGATTTGGCTCAATGAGTGCCTTAGTCAAATGCTGTTTTGCATTTGTGAACCGGGTCAGGTGCTTTGGAAGGTGACCAGGTTGCTGCAGACAGGCACTGCACGAGAGGCAGAGTCCTGAGGCCAGAAAGAGAAAAGGAGATGCAGTTGTTGAGATGGGAGGCTGCCATGGCTTTGTGCTGGGCGGGCACACAGCGTTCGCAGCTCGCCCGCTCAGTAAGTGCCTGAGACGTTTGACTAATTTGACATGGAAGCACTAATGAAATAAAAAGCTTCTCCAATTAGTGCACACTCTCTATTATTTCTGACTTGTGTTCTGACCCAGTCCCTTCCATATTCCTAATTGCCTGTGCTGCACTAAGTGATATCACCTTCCACACACTTTTATGAGCTATGGTCTCCTGTGAGGGGAGAGATTTGTGAGTAGCAGCCTCCATGATTGACTTGAAATGACACTGTTGCTTCAGCTGGTCAAACTGAGTATTTAAAAACTATGGAATATTTACAGAGATAGACTTTAGAGGGAGGGAGTGATCACCTACTTAGAACAGTGGGCCTAATTCTCAGCTGGTTATCCTTGTGTATCTATCATGCTTTCTTCAAAGCCCTTCATAATAGCAATGGATTTCATTTGGGTTTTTTGTTTTGTTTTTTTTTTTTTTTTTCAGGCTGGGTATAAACCTTGGGAGAGAAACGTGTCTTTTGACATCAGCCAAAGAGCTCCTTATTCCACCATGCCTTTGAGACTGAAAAAATGCTGAAGTAAAACTATTGGGTGACCTGAAACAAAATGCAGAGGTTTTTTTTCTTACTTTAGTTCTCCATTTCTAGATACTAAGTTTTCTGTCTCTGAAAGGAGTAGTTGCCCTTTCAGGATTCCGTCTGGATATGAAATGTGTAGTGAAGAGCTCTTTTCTTTCTCAAGGAAAAACCACAAAATCTTTTCCCATTAGTGTTCCTTTCTTACTGGTTTAAACCCTATGTGGGGCAAATAATGCATTTTCAATTTAGCTTTTATTTTAAGGAAGTACATAGGCTGAACAGTGGAAGGAGGCTATCCCTCAATAAGGCAGGGAGCCAAAAGTAGCTCTAAATCTCCCTTAATGGACTGGTGGAGGTTCTGCTTAGCACTCCTGAAATATCTGTTGGCTTTTTAGCACTGTTCCCAAGAGACCTAAGAAAGAAGGGCTTCTGGTGGAACACAGCAGGGCAAAGATGCACCAGAGGTTTGATGGCCAGAAGAAGCCCAGAACACAAGGTCCCTGGTCAGAAGCCAGCAGTGCAGGCACTGCAGAGATGGGCAGCCTGGTTGTGCATACCACTCAGCTGTTTTGTTACAGTTCTTTGTGCATCCTCTTCTCATTTTGAGAAACTGGGAGATGTTTGGAACATGCGTCACAGGGAGTGCTGCATCTCCAGCATCCCAGTAAGGTTGTGGTACATACATGGTACCATTAAATAGTGCTACTTGTAGCAGATCAGCACAGCCCCTACTGTGTAGTGCATGTGTTCCAGTAGAGTGGCTTTTGACAAACCTGCTTGGCAGTGAATTTTAAAAGTCTCATAAATGCTTTTATGGGCCCTTTTAAATGTTGTCTGAATTACGTAGGAAAATGTCATAGTTTATCCCATACCTAACCACAATATTTAATATAATGTTGGCTATAAAACAAATGCAACAAAGAGAAAACCGTTCTGAACTTTCTTGGCACTGTATTCAGCAAATGCTTGCTCTTTACCTGACATGCCATCATTTACTCCCTCAGCCCTCAGAGAACAGCATGATAGCTGAACTATCGATACAGTAGAAGAAATCACACAGGGAAAGTAAACTGCGATATTTTGAAATTAATGATGTAGTTCACTTGATGCACTGCATGCCTAATAATGAAAAATCTAGAGGGAAGAGCTTGCTTAATGAAGTTTTGAAAAATCTCTGCATTTCAGTCATAGACTGTGATGTCATTTGTGTATATATAAGGATATGCCTTTATATGACCTGATGTGGCAAATTTATGCAGACAGTACTTTACACACAGATCAAATACTTAACTTGATAGAAATGCCCCTTTTCACTGCCTCTCTGGGTCTGGGCTTGTGTGTGTTCGTGTGTGCACACAGAGGGGCTAGGAACAGGTACCCTTTTTCATTAAGTAAGTGACATTTTCATGCTGGTGCAGCATCTATCTATCTTCTTTCTGGCAAAGCTGTGTGCCTTTCAGTCAGCATCTGACTAAAGATCAATGAGAGAAAGCTTTTTGAAGGTGCTTTCAGGTCCTGCGGCAAGGGAGATGATCAGAAAGCTGCCATAAGCTTCGGACCCACTTGACAAATGAGGAACTATTTTGGTGCTCTGTAAACTGCTGTCACATCAGTTAGAAACACTAATTAGAACTACTTTGCTGTTGAAAGTGTCCAGTGCATTAAATACCACTTCTGCTTATTGCAATTAGCTTATCCATTGACTTACACTTTATACCACAAGACTATCAAAGATGGAAATGCATAAGGGATTGTTTAATAATTTATGAGGGAAATTAGAACTGAATGGCAAATAGCTTTTGCCTGCTGGCCTTTGACCTTTCATTTCTGGCAGAGCATGAAACTCACATGTGAGATGTGCTCATCCTTGGTTTTGTCTGGCTGGAGAAGAGTCAACAAAACAGGATGCACAAGTAAGCAAACATCTGATTGTCTTTTTCTCAGTGATGTGGATATTAAATGTTGTGGGTAGCTTTTGAAAAGCAGCAGGACATAGTGGTACCACAGTATGTAAGGAGAGATTTTTACACACTTCCTGTACTGTTCTTCAAACTGGTTCTTTTTATTGATAAAGCAGGGAGATTTTGTTCAATAATTTATACCATGTGAAATTGGTGCTAATTTTTAATGCCATTTTGTCTTTTACAGGGCAAGTTTGCAAATGAAACGATCTAGTGAAGTTGTAAGGACTGAGACAAGTTCATATTTTTGTTTTAAAGTTAAATTTTGAGTCCATAATATTTAAATATGCCTCAGGAATAAGAACAAGGAAGCAAAATTTTCTCATACTGTAAAAGCTGGAATGGTAAATTCCAGCCATTAGGAATGCCATGACTCTACATTGCACACAGAAGTTTTTAGCAGAGAGGGAAAAAGAAAATATCATTTCAAATAGCTGACTTGAAATCTAGCACCTAACATAAAATCATAAGGCTTCATTCCTCATTCTGCTTTTGTTACCTTGGTCCAAGCACTTATTCTTTCTGCTTGGATTTCCACTGATGATATTAGTTCTTAGTTTGGCTGCCAGGGTGTTAAAGATCAGGATTTGTAATTCGTTATTTTAAATATAAGATGGCAATCTTACCACCATTCATACTTCTCAAGAGCTGGAATTATTTTCTCCTGAAGTGATTTTCGGGTTCTTGTTCTCAAATTTTTTTGTTCTCTGGGACCAGTCCAAAGAGCACCTGTATTCTCTTCCTTAAAAATTAGTAAGGTATAACTGCAATGCACATTTTTTTCTGAAGTGCTCTTTTAAAGGCAGACAGAAAACATAAAGCAGCAATAGGCAGTTCCATCTAAAAGATACTAACAAGAGTCACCTTCAATGGTCTGATTCCAAATATATGAAATTCTCCATGTCTTCAAATTTCTTCCTGATGGATGCAGAATATCTGCCTGAAGCCCTGTATTGCAGACTGCTCCATACAGAAATATTTCTGAAAAGAGTAATTACTTAATTTTCAGAAACTTTAAATTACAAAAGATGCTATTAACAAAGGAATGGGCATACATGCACTTACCAAAATGCAAGTATAAATTAAAGCTTAAAATAGTTTTGTTCTTTGAAGCTATTTGCAAGTTTGGGGGTTTTTTTGGAAAGAAAAGTGTCTGCAAGAACAGAAGAGAATTGCAAGATCTCAAGTCATAACTGAGTCTCCTCAGCCTGCTAACACCAGAGACCAAAGCAGTGATCTCATTTGAACCCTTCACTTTTGCTGCCTGTAACTGGGAGAAGGGAGAGAATTGGTTTGGTTTTTTCAGATGAGATTGACTTGGAAACCAAACCCAAAGATGATGCAACAGATCATGCTTTAGTGTGACATGCAGAACTGTCTGAGGCTGCTTTGGTTTGGAGCAGTTCAGCTCTTTGTCCCTTAGGCAAGCTGCACTTCCTTCAAGTGGCTTTGCTCTTCTGGCTGCCATAGCAGGAGCACAATAGAGATATTAATTTAATTTTTTTTTTCCCCAGAAATTTACTGTGTTGTTGAGAGTTTCTGGCCATTAGGGACGTTCAGACCCATATGGGAGTTATGGTAAACTTTTGAGGTTCAGCTGTGAATCCACCCTTGCCACCAGCAAAGTTGCCATTGATGCCACTGGAACTGAGAAGCAGTACCTGGGCAGCAGTGAGTCCCAGCCTGAAGGAAAAACATTTGCCTTCCTTCATTTCTAATTGTCTGCTGCCTTCTTTTAAGACTGGTAACCATAGATCAGAGGGGAAAAGAGGATTATTTTTAAGCATGATGAAACTTAACTTGTAATTGCTGTTTCCACAGCAGCCAGTTGAGAGGTAAGAGCATAGCTTTACCAGGCATCTCCTAATCTCTAGGATTTACAGATGCTGCAAATGAGCAGGAAATCAGGGCAGCAGTGACCTACCTGGAGTGCAAGTGCAACACACTCACAGATATCTATGGTAAAGAAACAACTTTTCTAGTAAATTTTGTGTCTCCTGTGCAACTTTGAAAAATGTAACGGTTTGATGTTTGTGCCAGGTTTCACCTAGCGTTCATCAGACCCTGCGTTGTATTTAAAGTCAGTTTTGGTATCCCTCTGCTTGAGACAGGGTGCCACAATATATGTCATTGCTGGCAAGTTTCAACAGGGAAGCAGTAACTTACACATTGACTGCTTCCCCTGATGTTTCATGTTCCTGTAAAATCAGCTACTTAGAAAAAAGCACAGTGTTAATTTAGCTTACTCTTTCCCATGAAACTGGTAAGACAATCCCTGTGAAAAGCAGCACTTCTTCAGATGTCCAGTGTCTGTGGTGTGTGCTACAGTGCACGCTTTGAGAGCCAGCACGGATTTGTGTTTCTCCTTCATTTAAAGCCCCTCTATGGTGGCTGGCTAAATTTTTCAATTCTAAGAAGCAATTTGGTTTTCCTACATCACACAAGGTAAGCAGAAAGTGTGCTGTCATGTCTGTGGCACCTATTGAAACCTGCCCTCACACAAAATGTGCTGTGGGAGAGAGTTGGCTCCCTGCACAGCCCTTTGCTCCTTGGAAGCAGCAGATGCTCCCAGCCCTGAGCACGGGTGCTGCTGCTGCTCTCCCCTGAACTCCTTCTCCTGCTGTTTGCCAGCAGTGCAGGCACAGCACACTGCCTGCTCAAGGCTCAATCTGAAATGTGTGTGTGCTGGCCAAGACTATTGATTCAGAGTTACTCTGGAGCAAGTGTAAGGTTTTCTGTCCTAGAGCATTGGTAGTGTTAATCAAATTCATATGTATTTCTCAGAGTGATTACTGAGGAAATCTTAAAAACCATACCACACATAAAATGTTCTGAAGGAAGTGTTTGTTATTGTCATTCTGTTCACCAAATGCTTTTCTGGATTTGTGTAATCAACAAATAACTAAATGAAGTATTGGCAATCTTTTTTTGTGTAATCCTAAAGCAAACATGAAAAAGGAAGTTATGCAAGTAGCTTTAGATAATGTCTCTCTCATGATATCAGGGAATTTTTGTTCTGCTTTAGACATTTTTGTAATTTTTTTTGTTTGTTTTGTATAGAAGACTCCTAGCCCACTGGGGAGAATTTGGCCTTTTCTCTTGAAAAAAGGCTTCTCTGTCAAATATCTTGGCTTGTGTTTCCTTCCCCACCTGATACTAATTTTAACATACCCCTCATTTGAACAGCAATAAATCTTTTGACTGTGTGTGGGTGTATGTAAGTATGGCCATGTCCAAGAGCTGGTGCAGGGACAGGAGTTTGGCCATTCAGGTTTGTGCCTGGCTGCTCTTGGCCCCTTTTTCCCTGCTAGAGTGCAGAATGTTTTGGGGGGACCTCTCCAGTGCAAGGTCCCCTCCTGACAGTTCCCAGCTATTTTTCTATGGAGTGCTACTGGGACTCCAACAATTCCTTGTGCCCACCCCTGTGACCAGTTTTATCCAGCTGCTCTTGGTGTTGAGGAGATGCAATTTCACAATAAGGTTATTTTTCTAATTGATAGAAAATAGTTAATATATTCATTCTGTTTATTTTAACCAGTGTATGTATTCAAACTCTCAACAGAAGCATGTATGTCTAGGGCAGCCCAGTTGAATGCAGCTGTCTTGGGAGGAAAAGGCTGTAAATTAGAACTGGACCAGAGATGTCATTATGTGCTCTGAATTAGTGAGACAGCAAAACTTTGTTTCAGGTTTCCTTGCCTGACAAATGCTCTTGTGAACTGTCTTAGTCCCTTAAAACGTCTGTAGATGGAAAAATTCTAGCGAGAATTTTAAAATGGTATTTGAAAATAAATATAGGGTATATAAAAATACTGAATAAGCAGCTGAGCTGGAGAAAACTCTAAGAAAAATTGCTATTGTGTAAAGATATATAGTTGCAACAGTAGACTGATACCCAATAATTTACTACAAAGTTCTAAAAACCAGATGACTGCAAAGTGTTTGCTAAACCATTCTTTTTCATCTGACATGTGGTTGGATTATGTGAACTGACTCACCATTTAAATGGGGCTACTGAGATTGGTGTGTTATTGATTCAGACAATCCTTGACCCCAGGGATAACACTTGCTGTAGCAGAGGAAACTTGCTTTTAGAATCCTACATCTCTCTCTGCATCTATGTTATTTGGCAATACTGAAAACAAAAATATTAGGGATGCAAAGAATGAGTTAACACTGGCAAATTCAGGCAGCTTGTTTGATGAAATGGTGCTGGTGCTCTTCAGGAGAAATATTGAGAGGTGCTGAGACTTCAGTCCTTTGGATTCCAATTCTTTTCGAGAACGCTATCCTTAGGAACCCTCTTTTTCTTTTGTTGTTTTTTTTTCCAGAGAAAACTTAAAATAACAAGTAAGTAATGCAGCAGACTGCTGATCAGTCTTAATTAACTGAAAACTTGCACTTTTTTATTTTAGAGATATCATCCCTAGGCCTGTTTGTCTACTTTCTCAATCTGTCATTCATCAAATTCTGAACATTATCAATCTCCAGACATTGAGCAAGTAGCCTGGCACTTGCCCAATAGGTACTGGATGATGCTGCAGCTGTTGAACAAGTACTTCATCAAAAATTATTCTTTGGCTTTTTATCAGCTTTTTCAAATCCCAGGTTGCAAATCAGTTGCTTCCTTTTTAGTTACACAGAAATAAAATGAGATGCACCTGAATACTTTTAAAAATAATTACTTCTAATACTATTTACCAAGGCAAACATTCATCCATCCTCATGCCTTCCTCTGTAGACTGTAGCACTCACTCCTTTCTTACTCTTTCATATGCAAACACTGTCTGTATTATAATCACTGAGCATAAGTCAGATAAAAGCAAAATCTGATGTATTAACAATGAAAATGTTCTTCTGAATAAAAACATGGATTACCATGGAATTTCTTGCTAGGATTATGCTAAGAGCCTCAGAACTTGTCTCTGAAAGACTTAGTCTTCTAATCAAAGTGAACATGCCGTTTTTCTGTGCCTTTTTCCTAAGCAGGTTGAAGAATGATCTCTTCATATGCACAGCTTTTCCTAGGCACAAAGTTTCACTAGAATCATTTGGGGAAAGGGCGATTGGCAATGTCTTATGGGTGCTCTTCCTTTAGTCTCTCCAGTGCTATTGAAACAATATGCAGACTGGGTTGGTCTTTGGGAGCCTGAAATCTCTCACTCTGGATGGTGTTGTGAAAACAAATCCCTTTTGGTGTGGGAGTATCTGCAGAGAGCAGCTGATGTGGGCTCTCCCTGCAGAGCACTGCCTGCCCTGCTCACACTGCGTGGCTGCAGGCTCCATGGTGGGAGGGAGTCAAATGTGGATCCCGGTGGGATGTGTGTATGCTAGGCTTTGGAGATATGTCTCCTGGAGTTTCAGACGGCTCTGAGCCATTTGCTGACCTTTTGAAGGATTCCTAAAGCTGTTAGTCAGAAAGCATTAGTGCTAGATGCTGACAGTTCTGAACAGGTTACATACAATATGTTTCCTTTGCTTTTACATACTTAGATGATGCTTTACTAGTGCCAAGTGGTGGCAGACAAAAAGTTATCAAAAATGGGTATGGCATGGATGGAAGGAAATGCTATGTGTGCAGAAATCTTGCTTTCCTCTCAGGGCACAGGACTACTGTTCAGTGGTAATGTGTAAAACAGCAGCCCATGCCCACAAAATGCAGTGGCAGTGTCCTACTGCCATCTGTGACTCAAGTCAGAGCACAGTCAGACAGCACAGGTTCAGTGCATTTTTCCTAGTGGTAAAAAAAAAAATCCAGTAAAGTCTTCACAATTCTTCCTAGATGGATCAATGTAGCATAACATAGTAGTGCACTGATGAGATGAGTCATATTGAAACTGAATCCATGCTGACAGTGAATTGCTTTCACTTCAGCAAATTCTTGAAGCACCTCATTTCCTACGAGCTAGATTATTTTTTCATAAATTGTGGACAACAAATAAGATGAGTTTTAGCCCTTGCCTTTGTTGCTGAATGTGGCAAGCTGATCTGTGAGTAATGGAGCCAAAAAGAGCAATCTGTTCCAGAGCCTCCACGAAGTTTTCCATTGTTTGGGGAACGAATCAGTCCATTCTCTACATGAAAGGGAAAGTCACGCTTAGGAACTTGATTTGTTGCAATGATCTTCTTTAATGTGTTGCACTGCTGGTGATATTCTCACTGATATTGGGGTCCTTTGTGTGCTTTGTATCAGTTTTATTTTCTTGCCAGGAAATTGGCTTCCTTACATATATAGGTGTTTCAATCCTGGATCCTTTCGAGCCCAGAAGTGTGCCTGCTAACATGCTTCAGACCCGACTGCATTCACAGAAAAGCTGGCATCAAGGATTTTACCCCATCTTCCTATTGCAGAGTGAAGTTTCTTCTTAAAATTAACTCCAGTTATATGGGGCATAAAGAGTCATTTGGGAGCTCAGAGTGGCATTTGGAAGGGCATTGCTTTTGCCATGCTCAGGTGGTTGCTAGATTGGAGCTGGTTCAATGTTTCGTCTATACTGAGACAGGACTAAGAGAAAAATGTAACTTGAGTTCATGTGATTTGGTGAGTACTAACCTGGATGTCCACTCCCCAAGAAGAAAGATCTGGTTTTAAAGGGAGTTCCTACCTGGATCATCTAGATGTAAAAGAAGTAGTAGGCATCAGTATTAAGAAACCTTTAACAAGAAGAAAGAAAATGGAGACAGAATTGAAAAAGAAAGGGAATGAATAGGAGGTAAAGTTAACCCAAAAGGGCAGCTTTATCTGCAAAGGTGGGGAAATGGTGAATGCTGGAATTTCCTTTCTGATGAAGACCAAGAACAGGTTGTTTTTTTTTTCCCTTAAAAGGATTATATCACATATATAAAAAGTCATTCACCATTGTCAAGTGTTACTGTAGCTGCTGGATAGGCAGTGAGCAAGAGCTCATTCTTCCAAATGCCTCAGGATCTTGAATAGAGTATGTGAAGAGCAGCTAAGGAAAAGGTAGTAGCCACCATTCTTCATTGTCTAGCAATGTGGATTGCTGTAGGAACAGAGCTGAAGGCCCCGTTGGGTTCAGGGGTAGGCACTCAGACTGCATTTTTGCCCTCTTGTATAGGACTTGTTGACATACTGATCCCTTCTCAGCCCAGAAAAAACCTAATTAAATAGCTTCTCTTTCCATGGCAGCACAGGCAAAGGCTAGAGGACAAGGCTCCTACCATTATCCTGGTCCCCCTGGAGTCAGCCAAGCTGCAGCCAGTGGTGCTCAGCTGAAAGCTTTCATCCTCTCCTCCAGGATCTTGCCATTCTAGTTGTCTTGCATGGTCAGACTAGCTGGGTGCAAGTGAATCCAAGAGGTCAAAGTTTCACACAGCACCTCTCCTGTGACCTGGGGAGGAAAGTCTGAAGTCTCAGCTTACTGCCTGAGAAATGACAGTGTAAAGAAAATCATGTTTCCTTTCAGATTGCTTATAAATCTTAGCAGTTTTGGGGCAAACTCACTACAGTCTAGGGCCACCCTCAGTAAGTTTGGAATCCCAGATGTTTGCAGTGCCCCTGCTGACCCTTTAGTACCAAGCTGTGCTGAGGTGGGGTCTCTGCTTCTGCTTGGCAGGACATCTGTGACTCTCCCAAGCTCTCCTGTTGCACCTTTTATGCTTCATAGAGCATTTGTGTTTGCTGTGTCCTACAGAAATGCCCTGGGCTTGCAGTGACCAGAGCCCTGCACCTCCCTGCACGTTGCCTGCTAATAACCCAGCATGGGCCTCATTTGGCAGGGGGAAAAAGGACTTCACCCAAGGCATCCCAGAATCTCAGAGGCTGTGTAAAATCCATGCAGGGTCACTGGTGTAAATCCCAGATGTCCTCTGAAGGCTGGAAATGCCTTCCTGAGCCATTTCAGCTGAGATGCAGCTGAGTCTGATCCATCAGCTTAAGAGGAGACTGGGAAATGCTTGTGAGAAGTTGGTGCTGCTGGGGAAGGAGTTAATTTTTTCTCAGATATTTTTTAAAGTTTTGTTTTGTTTTACTCTTCAGTTTTTCTCTTTGCTCCTCAGAGAGGAATGTGGGCTCAGCTAACAATGAGTTAGGACTAGACTAGGCTGTTTTTAAAGAGAAGCCTGAGATTGCATGGAAGGATTTTGTTCCTTTTGTCTGCTTTTCTGTAGAAGATGCTCATTAAAAGGAGAGTCTGAATTTCAAGAGCAGGTCTAATAGAGAGGTAGAAAGCAACTCTAAAACTTGACTTTGGATCCTGATTTCCTGCAACGTCTGCTTAAATTCAGATTTAGGCTGGCATAATGAGTGTTACTCTGAAATATGCCATGCAGAATATTTCTAGGCTATAGCAGGCTCAATTAACTCCTGGCAGCTCTGGGTGGTCGTTCTGAAGCACATTCTGTGGGGTGTTTTTTCAGGGGTCATTCAGCAGTGTCTCGCTACAGAGAAGAGCACTATTGAACTCCTTGGAAAGCTATGAAATTTCATACACTGGCTGCAACCCCAGGAGACAAATCCAGCCCCAAACACTATCACTCTTAGATTTGTGTTTCATTCAAGAAGTCATGAAGCCATCTATTTTGCTAGAGAGAAAAAAAAGAAATCATTATTTTATCATCATTCTGAGTACTTTCCATAGGAAGAAAACTTATCAAAAATGCCTGAGATCTTTGAAAAATATCTCAATTGTGCAGAAAAGCATTACATTGATTGTGAACTTAGCCTTTCTTTGGGTTTTTCTGCTTGTCATTTTTACTTAAATACAAATATTAATGAAGACCTAAACGTGCCCTTTTGCTATTGCCCTTTATTTTGCTTTTCTATCAAGATTGCTCATAATCCTACAGCTATCTTTTTGCACTTTAAAAGGTTCTTGCTTCTTATTCCTGTCAGGATAATAATGCTGCATCATTCCACCTAAGTACCAATAAATAGAAATGCAGAGCCATGACTTCTATTCAAAAGCATGCAGGCTTCTTTGTATGTTTTGGTATATATAAATATCTTTCAACTTGTAGCTGTAGTACAACATCTGAATTGAATCATGACTTATTCTTTCTATTAAAGCTGTGTTGTCCTTGCCATTATCCCTTTTTCCAGTAAATGAGTACAATGAAAAATTGATTCTAGCTGTATTGGACTGCAGCAAAGTAACAAAAGATGATTGTTACATTATCAAAGTCCTCTCTGCATCCATAATATAAGAATTGAAAACACCTGTCTTTATCTTCTCAATCAATATTGCACCTGAGTCACATTTTCCTGGAAAACATTTTAAAAGGTGTCCACTGTATGTTATTTAGATTTAACAAATGCATTATTCAGGCTGTCTTCATTTATTTTGATTACCTGAGATTGCTCTGCCATCCCTGTGAGTTATAAAAAGCCTAATATTAAAAGCCACACTAGACTAGTATGTCAGTACCAATATCAGATGACTTCTCCTATGTGAAACCCTGTGACAGCTGAACAAGTACACTATGTAAAATTTATATGGAAAACTTGAATACAAGGGGGGCATTTTGTGTCAATGCACTCCCTTTCTAAAATGTAGAGCAGGGCAGAGGGCTTCAGTGAAGGGTAGCTTGGCCAGTGTGACCCAATTGGAAGCAGATTTGGGGGAAGTGACAGTGGACATTAGTCTGCATTTCTTGAAAGGATAAGCCAGAGTTGGTTGCCTAAGACTGTCAACTGTGCTTTCCAGACATGCTTTCTAATATTTTTAACATGCAATGCTTAAGAGCAGCTAATTTACTGCATGTCTCAATAGCAGTCTGAAACTGTTGAGCATCTAGTAAGAACAGAGAAATAAGTGAACAGCTTTAGAGACACGGCCATCATTTCAATATGTGCATTTGCATATTCCATCTAATGCCTCAAGTCAGATGCCTAAAATTAGTAGATTTATTTGGATGTGTGGAAATAATTGTAATTTGTTTCACAGCAATCAATTTGTGATGCTTTGATTTTCCTTTCTACAGAATTAAATTATTAAGGGGCAAATATGATTTTCAAGATACTTTTTATCATTCTCTCTGCTTGAAGTTTTGGCAAGTTTGACACACTATAACCCAACATTCTGCCATGAGTAATAAATATTAAAAAAGGCCCCAATCAAATAAAAAACAAATTAAGTATGAGAAGTGCAAAGAAATGAGGGACTGCAGGCTAGTACCTTGCCAGGAAATATGACCATACTGGGGGCACCTCTTCCCTATCGTCCAAGTTTCTGTAACCATGAGACAGCAGCAGTGGTCTGAGTGAGGAGCCTGTGCCCCTCAGGTTTTGTGTGGGGCTGTGTTGGGACTGCAGGGAGTCAGATGAAGGGTTGAGCTGTTCTGGGGAGGTGCCTTCATGATCCTCCACACACAGACCTTCTCTCTGGCAAGTCCCATAAGGCACAGGCTAATGGGAATTGCAGCAACTCCGTCCCAGCAGAGGTGTTGGGGCTGCTGCAGTGGTGCTCAGCAAGGGCTCTCTGCTCCAGGATTTGAGGCTGTGACAGTCCTGTCCTAGGCAATGGGGAGAGATGACTCGGGGTCATCTGAGTCCTGCTGCAGCCCCTCAGCTCCCTGAACACAGCTGGGACAGGACTCAGGACACAAGGAATGTCCTTGCTATCCAGGAGAGACCTCGAAACACACCTGAGTGCTGTTTGTATTCCCCCAAGGAGCCTAGTGCTGACCTACAGTGGCACGACACACACTTGGGAAGCAGCAGAAAGCAAGCTCAAGTGCTCAAATTTTGGTCAGTACCTGAGGCTAAATCATGCCAACCCCTGAGCCCTCCTGGCCCTGCAGAGCAAGAGGCCACCCCTGTTCCAGCAGTGAAACCTCCAAAGGCCCTGCCTACACTTCTCTTGCATTTGGCAGGAGTACCCATATTTTTTTTCATCCTCTGCCCTCATTTTTTTTTCTCTGTTTAAAAACCTTGCCTTTTGTTTTAGTAGAGGAGTAAAAACATCTGCTTAAAGATTAACTTCAAAGCCCTTAGTCATTGCATAGCTACAAGCACAGAAATGCTCCCTCCCTTTCAAGCTTTTTTAATCTTTATTTTGTTTGTTTTGGTTTTGTTGTTGTTTTGGTTTTGTTTTGGTTTTTGAGTTGTTTGTTTTTTATAGCTGAGCACAGGAAGACTGGACTGGTAAGTCAGAGCCCCAGTTTGACCATTCCTGTACTGAAACCTAGCCCTGCTGCTGCAGCAGGTCCTGGGACCACCCCGTTCATGCCCCACTGACCCATCAGTGCAGTGTTTAGCCAGGATCCAGTAAAGCTGGAAGGTTTCCTCACTGCTTTGTGCCAGTTCCTCAAGTCTCGGAGGGGTCAGACCTTGGGGCCACCAAAATGGGGGAAGCAGAAGAGCCCATGTGAGGGCAAAGCCTTGTCTTCAGCTGTCCTGGATATTTAAGGGGATAATTCAACAACATCTGAAGTTTGCCTTGGCTCAGGGGAGTCACTGAGTGCTAGGATGCCTCTGTCAAGCATTTTTAACCTTTAACTGGCAATATCACATTGGTACCTTGATGGGAGCAGGCTTTCTCAGGAGCTGTGCACACCTCTGCAGCCAGTACAGCCTTGCTGGTGGCATTTTGGAGCTTCTACTTCTGATCCCAGCCCGACCAAAGGTAAGGAGGGGAACAAGAAGTAAGAAATTACATGGAAAAAAATGTGTCTGGATCTGGTCAAAGGCTACTCCTATTGGAATTTGACCTCTGTGCATCTGCCTGGCATCCCCCCTCCACATGCCTGTCCCCTGCACAGAGGATATCTCAGCTGAATTTCTTCCTCTACTCAGGCCAGGAGTGTTCAGGAAGCTCTGCCTGCACCACTGGGGTGATAGGAAGGGTCTGTACACCTGGATCCATGGGAAGCTGTAGTCCTGCTGTCTGCAGAAATGAGCTGCAAAACTGGTGCTTAGATCTAACCCTTAATATATTCATATTCTCTTATCAATGCAACTAGCAAGTAAACTAAAAGCTGGGTTTATGATGGGATTCTGGCTTTCATTAAGGAATTTTGTACCTATTTAAAAAATATATGCAGGAGCATGTTGCTGATTATTTTGAGAACCTATGCGAAGTTATTGATTTGCAGTAGGAAAGGCTTGCTGTGAAGTGTAAATTAAGCCATTTAAATCATCTTGCATGGTAACTGGACTGTAGAATGAGTTAATACCTGCCATAGTTTTATACTTGCACTTGTGGTACTTGCTGGCCTAAAAGATCCTGTTGTCCTCCTGCTTATCTTTGCCAGCAGATAACCCTCCTGCTCTCCAGGCTGGGTTTTGTTTGCTGCTATTTGATGGTGTCCCAGAGTGTGCTGGCTGCTCCTTTGGCCAGGCAGGACTGGCTCCCCTCAGCAGAACAGGACATGGGGACCTCGAGTGTGCACAGCAAGGACATCAGTGGCTATGTCCAGCTCTGCTTTTGATTGCTACACATGACTTAAAAATGTTTCTCTATGGGCAGAGTTTCCACCTAAATACTTATGCCAGACATGGTCAGGGATATATTCAGTTTCATCTCCATCCCAAGTCACCTGCAGGTGAGATGTAATTGAAGATTAGACAGACCCTGAATTTTTTGCATGTCCCTGCATATAAACATATGGAGGCTGTTTTAAAGACAGACCAAGGGATATATTAACATATAAATCCCGTGGGTAGTGGTACTGGTTCTCAGGCAAACGTACTCATGAGCATGTTTTCAGAAACATGGAGCTGAATGCTGCGGTAGTAAGAGATATTCTCTGGAATCCCTAACTGAACCTCTGCCCTCAAAGCGGGGGACTGCACAAAGTCACACACCAGACAGGTGAGGGCTCCTTCAGCAGGTGCTCTTCACTAATTAAAAAGCTGAAGTGGAAGTTTTCTGTGGTGGGATAACTTTCCCCTTCACCTATGTTTTATGTTAACATTATAGTTTAGGCTTTTAATGAGTTGCTTTCAAATCTGCTTTTTCCTAACAATAGAACTAGAGTCATTCAGTAATTGAGGGATTATTTGAGACAGGAATAATGCACATGTCTGTCGAGGCAAAACCACCCTGACTTCAAAAGGCCTTGCACATGATGCACATAGCATTTGCCCCTTTGGAAAACTACAAGCTTTTAGGATAACAGACCATTGGCTGAGTCAAGTGATACTGAGTGGCTCAAAACTGTAACTTAGTCCTGGTATGCAGTGCTGCATCCATTCAGGGAAAACACAATGTTCTAAAACTTCCAGATGAAACAGAGAGAAAAAATTAAATGCAAATGTTAAAATGCATGTTTTAGTTCTCACATTTTACAAATTTAAGAGGTGCTGAATTTTACTGACAGTTTTCTTGGCAGCAAGTGAATTCCAAAGATGCACATGCAAATATTTGTCAAAACTGAATTTTCAATTTTGCATGCATAAGGATTACTCCAGAAGTGCTGGCATACTCACTTGCTCCCAGAAGAAAAGTAGTGTCATGTGGCATGTCTGGCCAATCACAGAAAAAATGTGTATTTTTAATTTTAAATATTCTGATTAATCCATAGAGTAAAAAAATATAGTGAAAAAGAAAGTCACTGAATATATTTGAATAATAAATTCAAGATGGTGTGATTGGCTTATATATATTCCCCAAGCAAGGCGAGACAAAATTAATCAAATAAATTATTCATTTTGCATTATTTGTTCGGGTCTTTTTTTACAAGTAATGCCTAATAGCAGTGTCTATAGCGAATTTTGCAGTTTGCTACAAAAGCTCTCATCTCATGTGTCCCATTGTCCTGATACCCACTGCTTTGTTTGGGTCTGACTTCTTCACACATGAGCTTTGCATTTGCTGTGATGGTGTATCTTCTGTGAAAGAGTTTCTAAAAGCAATCAGGTCTTTAGGAGCAGGCACTGAAAGTCCAAGGTGCTCGTTGACCAAAAAGTCATTAGAAATATAATGGTCCCCATTTCTACTAAATCATTACAACACAAATAGCATTGCTCTGCCTTGGCCTTCGAGCAGAATTAGATTCAGGTTAGAGTGCATCCGTACACTTACCCAGAGAAGCACTCAGTGCTGCTGTCCTAATTGCACCCCAGATATCTAGACCATATTTACTGAGAGGATTTAATGGTTCTGCTACCAAAAGTCTGTTAGTCTTTCATTGCATTTATTTTCGCCAGAAAAACCAATCACTTTGTTCTCAGAGATAAATACAGTAATTAAAATATAATTCTTTTCTTTCTTTGATAGCTATGTCGTGTATGGTACTTGTCTACAGTTTTGTTCCAAGCTCATAGAGGAGGGAAAGCACAAAGTTGAACTATTTAAGCATGGAGCAGTCTCCTGCCATTACCAAAGCCCTGCACTGGGAAGGGGATGGCGAGTTGCTAAGCAGACCTGTGCCTCCTGCAGCAACCCTCCCCTCGTGGTGGATGGGGAGCTGAGTGTGTGCAGGGGCACTGTGGGGCTGTGAATGGCAGTGTCTGCAGCTTGCCGGGAGCCCCAGGTCCCACCACTCTTGTGAAGCAAAGCAACAAGGAGCTAGATCATCACTGTGCTCCATCCACTGAAGGTGAGTGATGGAACGACAGCTGATGCTGCAGCACAGTCCTGCTGAGGGGAATTGAGAGTGCTGAACAAGGTGTCTCTGCCCCAGAATGTGTGAAGCTGGGGGTTTGATCAAGAGCCTGCCAGCCACATCCTGCTGCCCAGGCTGCAGCCAGGGCTGGTGCAGAGGGGGATTGTGACAAGGCTGGCAAAACCTGGAGCAGTACGGTCAGCTTTTCTTCATAAAAACTGCCAGATGATTGTGGATTTCATTGCCAAACATGACTGTATTTGAAATACAAAAGTGCACAAATGTAAGTGGCGCTGTCAGCTCCCTAAAAATCACATTTTTGGAAGTCTGTAATACTTGTTCTGTTCCATATGTGGAGGGATTTTTATGAAATGTTCCAGGCAGAAAGTGAAAAACTCTGTGGTGTACTGGCACGATGAAGCTATCTTGCATGAATGCAGTGCTTTCCACTTAAAGTGACTTGCATAAGTGGAAATATTATCCCCATTTTGCTGATGAAGAAACTGAAGCCCAGCATTTCCTTTGAGTCACATCCAGTGAGCAAGGATAAAGCCAAGAATGAATGTGCTGACATGCAGGATTTCCCATTGCTACCAGACAGGTTGTCACCACTGAAAATATTTCATCCTGACTTTATAGTTGTCTTCTCTCTGATTAAAGCACTATCTTACTAACCATTTTATTTCAACACGAGAGAAAAAAGGAACTGTCTGTATTTGCTTCAATCTGTTCTCCAAGGCATCTCCTAATGTGGCAGGAGTCTTTGCAAGCTCCTCTTGTGGTGACTGGGCACACCAGAGAAGAGGCCATGTCCTAAATTAGCTGATGCAACTGGTGCCTGCACTAAATCTGCATCTGTGCAGGTCTACAAAATATGGAAGGCAGCAAAATGTGGCTCCTGGAGGACTTATGTTGTCTGTAAGGAATCATTATAACTTTGGTTAGAATTGTTAACAATTCAGCAAAACCATACGAGACGTAATTATGTGAGTTATTGATCAATGCATATTAAGAAAGACCTCCATTTATAGGTCATTATGAAGCATTATTGGGGCCTCTGAGTGCATCAATAAAATCATTTATTTCTTCACATGGATACTAAAGAAGACTTAGAAAGATGCCATGTGCAGAAAGCTGCTTGTGCCAGTAAATTATATTTACATCTGCTGCATATGGATAGGCGGGATACAGGCCAAGTATGTGATGGTGGGAAGCAGCTTGCTGCTTCTGTTTTGGGAAAGTTCATCACGGTTGAAATTTTGGACAAATTAGATTCTGAATCAAGCTAGAGAGACAGCAGCAGATGAGCTCAAAACTTTAGTTGCTCCAGAAACTCCATTCAGAATAATATACTATCTCACGTGTCTTGTCTTTCCATCAGAGTTCTGAGGATATTTTCTGGTTGCTGATGGGAGCAGAGAAGAAGAGAGGATCTTACACTGAAAGGGAGAAAAACACACAAAATCTGCTTCGCTCTGAGTTTTGTGTTTGGAAAATGAGGACATGGAAGAGGTCCATCTTTGCTGCCATTTGGATACAACTGCAAGAAAAATTAAAAAGGTATGAAAGTCAAACTATGCCAGTGGCAAATCTGGTCTTCTGCACTGGTTTGTACCCAAACACAATATAGATGATAGATAAATTCAACTACAGTTTTTGGGCAAATTGTAATGCTTGGAGATGAAGGATAAAGATACAGACATTTTGTCCTCAGAGGCAAATGGGTGCAGTAATTTCCCTGATAGAAAACCAGAGCTGAATGAACACCTTCCACAAGGTCCTCTGACCTGGTTTGGCACCTTTTTAGACTTGTCCTGCTGCCACCTCCCTCCATTGGGCAGCAGCTAGGGGCTGGTAGGGAATAACCTGGAGTGTTATGGTCAGGGTCCAAGGTCAGACCTCCACCCCAGGGCTTCCCCTTCACCAGGAGGATTCCAGGCAGGAGCTGCTGAGGCGTGGGTGGAGAGCAGCTTTTGCTGGCTGTGCATTTTGTTCCTCTGGATGAGCAAGAAGCTGGATCTGCCTCCTAGTGCTGTGCCCAAGACAGGATGGAAGCAGCCTGTCTGAGGGATCCGTCCAGTGATGCAGCCTGCACATTGCTGTTGCAAATCAGGAATACAGTGCAGAAAAAGCAGCCTGTTCTTTAGGGAATGTGAGAAAAATGGGCTCTGGCTTTATCTCCACACCTGAGGTCGGATTAGTGACTCAAGCAAGCAGAGCTACTGCTCTGCAACCCAAATAATGTCTGGAATGCAGCTCGGTGGGAATGGTTGCACTGCATATTTGGGGAAATATAAACACAGAAGGAAGGGGGGAAACGAAGGACTTTTCAGTCACTGTGCTGATAGTTTGTTGGCTTGTAGCTGTTACATATGGAGAGCTGGCTGAAAGGTCACCAGGTGTTTTCCAGGCTGGCTGCTGACAGGTGAGATGTGTGTTAAAGGGAGCAGGCTGTGCACAGCTGTCCCTCACTTGCTGGGGATGAAAGCCCCATGTGCTGGCAGAGGGTTCAGGGGCTTCTCAGCATTGCTGCTGGAGTGCACAACAGGGCCCTTTTGCAGCACTCTGCACCTTGCCTGTGTGCAGCAGCATGCAGTGGCCATGGCTTTGTCCAAAATCATGGACATGGACTGAGCCCTGTGCTTTCCCTGGCTAGGGAGCCTCTGATATCTGCATGGACCATCCTGCAAGGATGCACTGCCAGCCTTTGCTGCTCAGGGCATACCTGGGGATTGTCTCACAGTACCTACGTCTGTTTCTCTGGCAACTACTTCACTTTAATCCATATTTGAGTCACACCCAGACAGTGACAGCCCACCATAGCAGATAACAGACAGTGAATATTTTGTAAATCTAAAACAAAATTTTCCTGCCATGGATACGTGGTGGAGACCAAAGGAGACTGAAGACCCTTTCCCAAGCCCTTGCAGGACAAGTGCTGCTGAGGCTGGAGCAAACCTGACTCTGCAGGCAGACTTGTTCCTTAAACTCCTGGCAAGTAAAATTACAGCAAGTACTACTGTGATTTGCAGAAGTAAACGTTTATTTCACCAGTAAAGTGCAAATGTCTGGTGTAGTCCCACAAAATGTACACTCCTGCTGATGTCACTTGTTTGTGGCTATCCAATTTTGGATTATGTTTGCCTCTCAAATTTAATAATTTTGACAAGTTAACTTCAGCCCGTTCTTGACAAGCAAAGTAACTACAAGAAATGTAATCTTGACATGTGTCAGTGCCAGCCCTGGGCTCTGCTGCTTGCCTCTAAGTTACAGTAAGGGGCACACCTCTCTCCCTCATGGGCTGCTGTGACCCATCCTTTCCCTTTATCTGGGGAATAGCCTGTGACCAAAATCCACCACACCAGAGACAGATCAGCTCCCAGCAGATCTCAGAGGAGCTGGGATGTGGCTGCCAGGCTCTGCTCTGGTTCTGGGGCTCCCTGACAAGCCCTGCTCCCTGTGGCCAGAGCCCAGGCATGCCTCTGCCTTGAGCATCTCTGGCTGTACTTACCCCATCCAGCCCCCTCCTCTACAGGTGATGAATACTTGGGTGTGTAAATTAAGAGAAAATTTAAGAAAAATTGGCTAGAGAAATTAAAACTGCCTCAGGCAGCTTAACTTGTACAGCGACACATACAGTACTTAGCACCCTAGATTTCATTATTCTTAACAGCATAACTGGAGTCCTATTTTCACACATTAAATATTCTTGGATTTTTTTCCCCAATGAGCAGACATATGATTTTTTTTCTCTGCCATCAACATGCATGTTTTGTCCTTTCAGAGACTTTTTTTCAAATTGGAATACAGATTAGTTTTACCTACGATTTAAAGGACTCCAGTGCTTGGTAAGGCCTCAATTCCTGTTTTTTATGGAAATGCATAGCTGTGGGGCTATGGGGAGCTGCTCACTGCTTAGCACTTCTGAGAGCAGAGCTGTACAAGAATACACTATTTTCACATCTAGGCTTTCACAGACCATGTGAAGTTTGACTGTTTGCCATGAAAAAGCAGTCTCCTTAAGCAGGAATAGGCATTACTCTTGTGCTTTCCCAGGCTAGATCTGCAAAACCCTGAGAGCACGAAGGAAGAGGAGATGTCAAAACCTACAAGAGGCAGGGACCAGATGAGCAAGGCCCACTGTATGTGCCTGAGGTAGAAGCTGAGGGTGTATAATGAGGAGGCTGGCTGGCAATATCTGAGATTTCTATTTGCCACTGGGAGCAGAAGGGAAAAGACCTCCCCACCAAGCCCTGTGGCAGGCAGACTCCTGGATAAGATACCCACTGGGTGGGTGGGAACACACCAGAAGGCATTTGCTGAAGCAGACTGGGGGCAAGCTGGGGGTGGCCAGCCTGGGGGGGAGGTTGGGTGAGTCCTGTCGTGGGCTTTGGGAGCGTTGCTGGCACTGGTGTCAGCATTACCTTTGCATTTCCACTTCTTGGGTTAAGGCAGGGTGTGCAATGAAAACTTGTGTGTCAAGGTTTCAGTTTTTATATGCACACACCCCTGCCTAGATCTTACTGGGCTGTTTCCTCATCCCTCTAAAGCCCTAGAGCCTTTCAGGGTGAGATTTGTGCAATAGAGAGCTGTTCATCAGAGAAGAGAGCCCAGGGAGTCTGCCAGCTCGCTAAACACAGGTGTCTGCATTTGGGGGTGCTGAGCAGCTTGCTGGGCTGCTCTGCTGTCTAGTGAAAAGCCCCATGGACTGAAAAAAAGTCTAGATCTGCTTGTGGACCTGAATCCCATCCTTGGGACTCTATGCTGTGAGACAGAGGGTCCCCTTGTCTCTACCTCACATGCCTTACCCTCCCCTGGCACTCCGGGGCTGTGGGTCCCTGCTGCTGCAGCGCTGTCCTGTGTTCAGGTGTACCAGGCTACCTCATGTGAAGTGTCAAGTGGCACTAGACGTTCATGATTAGGAGCTCAAATCCTTCTGTAATTGTCCTGGGAGCAGAGTGAGTGAGTGCTCTAGTGCAGAGTATCATCTTTCCTAAGATGATCTTCAGGTGTCTCCATCCTACTGCTCATTAAACGTAAGCCTCACCTGCTGGGATGATCCAGGCATATCTCATCTAAATAATTCTTTGCTATTCCAGAGGGCTTAGATATTCCTGGCAGCTTTGTCTGTCTTGTTCTCAACCAGTGAAGCACAATTTAATCTTAGGACTTGAAATGTTTTACTCTAATGAAGTCTCTGAGCTTAGAGCACGGGTAAAATGTAGAAATCTATATGGTAGAAGAGGTCAAACTAAATGAGCTAATAGTCCATTTTGGCCCTAAATTATGAAATTCACAGAATGATTTCTAATAATGAATGCATTTGTAAAACTTGGATGCCTTCTTAGGGATAATCTGCAAACAGAAAAACAACTTGTTTTGTTAAGCAGACTGTGACAAACAGTTCTTCCAACTTTATGCTATGCAGATGTATTTTTGGATATTCTTTGGGGGAAAAATCTACTGCAGTCAAATCTACATAACCTGCAAGAAAAGAATCTGAAACAAAACAAAAGATATATGTAGATTATGAAAGGTAGAGAATCAAGTAGGAATTCTAATGTAAATGTATGTCACTATCAGTAGAGATCACTTGTAAAGCACTATTTTAACTTGAAAAGCTAAGAACTAGAATATTAAAGTGAAAGTCTTTTTACATGTGCATTTAGAACAAAAGGTACCCTGTCATTAGAAATGATATATAACAGGCAGATGAGGGTTGTTGTTTTCAGTGTTTGGTTTAAACACAATAAAAATGAACAAAATTAAAATATGTTCATTGGTGCATGAGGATGAAGTCAAGATCAGAAGTACAATTTCCTAATTTTTAGATTTATTCAAAGACTCTTCCTTTGTATTAACTGCTACAGATATTTAATGAATACTTAAAACCAAACACTGCTTCCCACCTCCCCCCCCCCACTGTGTTCAATGCGTTTTCTACAGGCAACCTGATAAAAAGAATATCCAGGAGGAGGGGAAGGCAAAATCAAAGTTGATGTATCAGAACATCTACTGCATGTCTAAATACAATGAAATTTGAACTGTGTGGGTGTATTCACTCATTTTAAAGATCGTTCATTGATTTTAGTTTTATGTTTGGAATTGTGGTATGTTACACAAAGACCATTTTACTGATCTTTATGATTCCGTAAAAGCCTATAACAATTTGGATAAAACTGGCTGCTCTGTATTTTTTCTTTGTTTCTGCTGTTAGACTTTATGCTTAGCTCCAGGTATGACGAGAACATGGAGCTTTCTCCTCATCTCATCTCATCGCTACAGACTCCTGGGCACCCAGGCACTGGATCCATCCTGGACTCTTCAACAAAGACACCTGGTTTGGCCATGTGTGTCAGTTCATGAAGCTGACATGAACTGAACCTGTGGTAACAACAGAGTATTGGAAAGGTATCACTATGACCAAATTTCCATGAGATTTCAGAGATGCAATGCCCTGTTCTGATGAGATTCTCTCCTCCAGCCACCTGTCTGAAAGTTCACTTCCCAATATGAACATAGAAAGAAGGATAAGCTTGATGAAAAGGTGAGTCTGTGTCCAAGCAAAGCTCTGAATTTTTCCTTTTTCCATACAAACAGGAGGAGTGAATTGTAGTCTGAGGAAAAGTAAGACAATATCCAGGAGTGTCAGATATAGCCAGGGAATGGTAAGAGGACTTAGAGCAGAGGAGTGGGAGTCCTGAGAGTTGGGGAATATTTATAACTCTGCAGAGATCCCACTGTGTGGACTTGGACAAAGTGCTCCAGATTGATGTGAATATCAGTAGCAATACATAAGACCCCTGTTGGCTTCCACAAGCTTTGAAGAATGTTTGAACCAGACTTCAGTGGTTCAGTACGCACTGCACTACCTGCTCCCATTCTCCCAGGCTGAAGCACAGACCTCCTGTGTGGAGCTGCCAGGCCAAAGCTTTTTTCCTCCAAGACCTGGAGGAGGCAGAGCAAGGATGCAAGGAATTGGAAAGAAAGGCTTTTGTGTTGAGAGACTGGACAGCAAAGGACTGGAAAGTGTCACTTTCATGGAAAGAGCCCTCACCTGGCTGGGCACTCCTTGCCTTGGGTGCCCAGGGCAGCTTTCTCTGGGCACAGCAGGGTCTGTTGGATACACTAAGACATGGCAATTAACCCTTCTGTGCCAATTGGCCAGTATTTGCAAAGAAGGCTGATAGGACAGGGTTACCATGCAGCTGTAAGCCAGAGGGGACAAAAGTGAACCATCAGTGTAACCTACACCTCCCAACCTGTGCCTGGCAGCTGGAAAGCTGCAACTGTTCTCCTGTTCCATGACTGAGGTTTTCAGGGTGGCTTCGTTTCATCTGATGGGTGAGACGTGTTTCCTATAGTTAAGTTGAACAGACAGCTCATCGTCCTGGCTACCTTTTTCAAGGGTATTTTTAAGTTTGTGCACATAGGTTTTCCACAAGGACCCAGTTTTTACTCACGCTCTCCCTTTGCTAAGCGATAGCAACCAAACCATGCTACATCCAAACTCCTAAGCTTTGAGATAAAAAAGATTTCCTGAGGAAGAGAGCTTATAGTCTAATTAGTTGATAGTGTTTCTCTTCACACAGTTTGTACTTCTGGATTGAAGGTTGAGGTGATTTAAGCACTGGCTTTCACCACAACAAGCACCTGGAGCTCAGCTAAATTCAGGCAAAGCCCAGGCTTCCCAGGCACAGATTGCATGCCCTGTAACATCAACCACTATAAAGATCGAGACCTTAAAACTGATGCTGTTATTGCTGATCCCAGCTGGAGAAATTTTGGTGTCAGAAATAAGCTCATATTTAAAGAGATTTTTCTCTAATCCTGGCATGTTTCAAAATCCGGGGTGAGATTTAGTTAAATCCATGAAGGGAAAAGACATGAAATCCTAACCTTGGTATCCACAAAATTCCTGAACCAAAATGGACACCACAGGATCATTGATGAGCTTATCTCCATCTCACAGGCAGGCACACACTGTCTGTGTGTCACAGGGAGGTGTCACACACTGGGAAGTTGGGTGACACATCATTGTGCTGGGGATGCCTGTGGCAGGACACCAGTAAACTTGTGCCACTACAGTGAGTGCCATTGCTGCCCAGCCTGCCTTCCTCTTGTTTTTATTATTAGCTAAACACAAGTGTGTCCATCTCCCATGCTGAGACCATTGGTTGGTAGTGGAGGGGCACAGCAGGGCAGCTGTGTGGGGCACGGGGCTGCATGGGGCAGCATAGGTTCCCTGCCTCCTTAATGGCAGCCATGCACAAATTCATGATTAATTATCACTCAGAGTTCTACTGTCTACAGTCACAGTTGAATTACTGTGCGAGGAGAAGAGGCCCAAAAAGGAAAGTTTCTGGTTTTGTGGAAGTCGAGGTCCTTCAGGAAGCCCAGGTTCAAAGGGCACTGTTGGCACTGTAGGTGTAGGGGGAGGAAGCCACGCTCTGCTGTGCCCCTGGTGCTTTGCCATATTCTTCCTCTTTCCCAATTAACTTCTGGAGTGCTCTTGCCACAGCAGCACCAGGTCAATAGCTGTGAGTGGAAAGTCAGCAGCTCTAATGCAACAGCACAGCAGCATACTTCCATTAGATTTTTCCAAAAGAGACTCTTCAGGCTTCTGCCAGAACACATCTATGACTTCTTGTACGCAAAATAGTCTCTTTCAAGACACTGAGTTGTGTTCTTAATATCCTATTTACCCCAACAGCAATGAAGCTGACAGCTATGGTTTGCTTTAACTAATTGGTTAATGAATTTTGTACCACCACTTGTTTCACACATTGTCAAAACAAGAAGCTTGTGCTTCAGAGGGAGGCTGGGTCATCTTATGTAGACTCCTTTAATGCTAATTTTAAAATTTATTCAGGATATTTGTAATTTTTTCTGTTTTGAAAGTATCCAATTGTGCTTATTTTAATTTTTTTGTAAATTTTTCAGAATTCTGCTGACTAGCCTCTACTTTTTGAAGCAGTTTCATTTCTATTTGGATTTAGTGTGGTGTGTGTGTGTGCTCAGGGTGCTCAGTTTTTCTATGTGCTTGCTGTTTTGCAGGGTGTGTACCACAGACCCCACATCATTTTGGTTTAGGGCAGACGATCCTGGCTTGTATGAGAAATAATTTTATCTTACAGGCTATCTATCTCAATGGCCAGTAGGATAGTCAGTAAAACATCAGACCTGTGGCATGTGTGAATTCTGTTCTCAGACCGGCCTTGGTCTGCAGGTACAGTCACAATGGTACTTGAGTGCCATGCAAACAGAAACTCCTCTTCATGTTCCTCTCCATATTCCCTGTCTGAAAATATCCATTTCCTTCTCCCTTGCTGGGAACATTGCAGTAGTTTTGCTGAGAAGCCAAGGACAGGGAAATTCTGGTGCAAATTCTACTAAGCAGTTTTCCAGGGTGGTATTTTTAGACAACATTGTCTCTTGCATTCACTGTGCTCTCCCAAAGACTTGACACTATGGAGAGCATTAGAAGGTAATATTTGTGTTAACAGGATTCAAATACACTGATTTTTAGTCCGATTTGCACCCACATTTAATTGTTGCAGGATTTTTGTGCCTGACAATAATTTACTGCTGGTGCGAATGTCAAGACGTAACCATTTAGCTCACTGATTTGTGGGAGCAATGAGGTAATTTTATGCCTAGGTCCTCTCATTTGTACCTGCCAGCAATGCAGAGGCAGTCTTTCCTAATCAAGCATTAAAAGTTCTTCTTGATTAATCTCTGACTTTGTTGGAGACATTCCAGATTTAAGCCAGTGTAATTCATTTCAGGATCAGACCCATTAAACGTTTTCCAATGAGTAATATACTGTGTCACTCTTCTGCTCTTAAAGATTTCCAGAATCACAGAGGTACTGGTGTTGATCTGGGAGATACATGTGTCTTCTGACTCCACTGGCACCTTTTCTCCCATTTCCTGACTTTCAGAGATTTTTCTCTAGGTGAAATTTCTTTATTTCAATTTCTTTCTGCATTCAGCTGGAAGAATTAACAAATGGTGAAGTGTGATACTGTCGATCCAGTGCTCTGTGTGGCCAGGCAATCAGGACAGAAATAATTAACACTGAAAGTGGCCTGCCAGTATCCTGCTGAATGAAATTGGAAGGAGTTCAAATACAAAAAGATTTTTAGCTTACCATTTCTGGGCTACACATAGCAATAGCCATTTGGAAGGACAACTGCCAGCTTCCATTTCAGATTGCTTGACAGCACTAACTAGAGCACTAAGAGCATCACTCCATTTCAGCAGGAGCCGTTAGCCAGATTTGAGATGCGAAGCATTATTTCCAGACAGGGGGAGAGATCAAAGAGGGAATCAGGTGCTGCTGTGATGTGTTGTAAGAAGGTGAATTACTCTGAACATGGAAGGAAATGTGGTGTGGGGTGTGCCTCTGGTTTCTAGCCTGGCAGACAGCTACACATGATGTCCTGGCTACATGGTGACCCCCTGCTCCCCTGGGTGCCTGCTACTTGTTGCTGCTGTGTCCTGCCACCTCCTGTCCCCGTCTGTCCCGGCGTGCCACCATGCAGGGACAATGGCTGGGCCACACAGTGCCCAGCTATGTCAAGGTGTCTGTGTCTGTGGAGTGACACAGGGAAGTCCTGCAGCTCCTGTAGCTCTCTGAGGACCACTCTCCTCTTCCTCTTTCTGCCAGTTTCAAAGGTGGCTGATGCATCATGAAAAAGAACAAGTGGTGGCTGTAAAGGTTAAGAAATCTTCCTTAGGAGCAGGGATTTCTCCTGCTGGATATGTGACCATCCCCTCTTCTATCATGGTACTATTGTACTGAGCACCTGCTGAGCATCCAGGTTAAAGATGTGTTTGTATGACACTGCTATGCTTTAGCTCATTTCTCTGGCTTTGCCTCCCAAAATGCTTGCAGATCCATTCTGCTATAGCAGATTCCCATGCAGAGAGTAAGAAAAATAATGCTTTACTTGCTGTAAACTGGTTATCTGCTCTGATAAAAACTACAGCTGTACAGATACAAATTAGTTCTGTCCTGGCAAGCACAGAAGCTGCTGCATACCTTTTGTGCCCTACAATTAGCAGTGTGTTGCTTTGTCTTACATCTGCCTACATATTCCTTTCAGGAATATGCCTGGTGCTTTCAGTGTTTGCAGAAATGGCAATAGAGCAGAAAAATAGGAAAAACAAGGGAAGAGAAAAAATTAGGAGTAGCAAGCCTCTGAAATGGTTTTCCTTTGGAAATTGTTCAGGCTGGTGAGCCGAGATGCCTGTGGTGAGACTGCACTGCTCTGTGGTGGCTGCCAGCTTGCATGTACAATAAACTTCATGGCCTTTCTTCCAGGATCCCCAGTTCTGCCTTCTCCTGCTAAGTGTCCTGAGATGGACCACTTGTATCTCTGCCACTGATATCAGTCATGGACAAGCCATTACCCTGAGATCTTAGAGACCATGACCTTGCTCTTAAAGCCACTGGACAGCCAAAGAGAAGAAGTGCCACACAGAAGCTGTGTGTTGTTCATATTTACAGGTAGGTCTTGCCCTCCCTTGACTTGTGTTCTGTGTCTCTTCTCGTTGAGCAGAAAATGATGGTCAGTCTCTTCTCTCTGTTGCAAGGAGATCTCATGTTGGAGCCTTGAGCAGAGGGGAAGAAACCCTGGGATCTAGCTGAGTATTAACTTCAGAAAATGGCTTCATTAGCTGCTTGTGAGAGTAGTGTTTCTCACTGACATTATGTCACTTGCTTGCTATCAGACTAGCTCAGTTGTCTTGGTCTGCAGGTCTGGAGAGCTGTACCTGTTCTTAGAATCAGACATGGATTGAGATGCTTTATTAAAATTGCACCATAATTATTATGAAGAATTTGGCTTCAGGTTTTCCCATCACTTCCATTGCATTTTTTTCCCCTCAGTTTGTACTGAATGCATGTATTTCCTCCTTTTCATGCATCCTGAATTCAAGTTTTAAAATGGACCTTGCTTAATTTGACCTTATCTAGCTAATTTGTCTTGTGCCTGCGATTCTAAACAATGTTAAATGGAGTACGTTTCCTTGTATCTTCCCAAGTAACTAAGTCTCCTGCGAAATTCAAACCATTAAAAGTAAGGGTGATAGGAGAAGCTCCAAGAAATGAGTGAACTTAATATAAAAATTTATAATCATGTCAATTCCACTTTTTAAACAATTTCTGAAATGTTAGTTTGCTTGAACGGCTGGTCAGAAGTACAAAGGTTAGGTTAAGCTTCCTTCGTTAATGGTTTGGCTCAATGCACCCAGCAGTATAATGTATTTTATCAGTGAGGGAAATGATATTGGTTTAAGAGGTTTCATGTAACAGTCATATCCTGGCCAAATGTAATTTTGAAAACAATCAAGGCCATTATGGCTCACACAGAAAGAAAGATAAAGACAGATAGCTGTATATGGGTTTTTAATAAGTAATTCACCCTGGGTCTTGAAACATCAGATTGCCAAGTAATATTATTAATGTATAAGCATGTTGCTAAAATCATGTATTCTTTCCCATTGGTTGACTATAGATATGTTTCTGATGCAAATATCATGTAAGTGTATTGAATCCAAGCTATGTAAATAGACTATATAGTACATCCATCAAGCAGTTGACTTGATTATTCCACACACTAAAGAGCATTTTCTGACATCAATCTACATTCTGCCTAAATAGAACATTTTTCACCAATGATATTATGCATCATTTACTGTATATTTGATACTAATTGTTCAGCATATCGATCACCTGTCACTCAGAGTTTAGTGATTTTTGCAACTTGTCCTGGCAACTTGGAAGTTGCAGGCAGCTGCTTGCCCATTGTCTGTGGTAGCAGACTGATATTTCCTGGGCAGCACTGAAATCTTGTCCTGGACAGGCATCATGGAGAGGAGTTAAGTGGGGACAAGGGCCTGCCAAATTGGTACTTGAAAAAATTACACCCTTTTGATTTCCAGAGATTAGGCTATAGCAGCACACAAACACACTGCAGAGGTTAACAGATGTCACTTATTCTGCACCTTCCTGTTTGGAAGCAATATTTTATTAAAGGGTCAGGATGAGGGCTGACCAGCACCCTTTACGTGGATGAGCTGTGCCATTTTGTTCTGGGAGTTCAGGATGCAGAAGGTCTGCGAGCTGTTTCTCTTTCACAAGTGGTTAAAAGTGGAGATACTGAGGGACTGAAGAGTCTTTTTTGCATGCAGACTCTGCATGGAAGGCAGTTACTCGTCAAAGGAGAAAACATATTGATAGCTAAAGGACATGGCTCTTTCAGAAAATCTCCAACCACCTGATAAAAAAGGATGTGTTTTAATATAAATATGTTGAACTCTGATCAATTTTAAACATCTACTTCATATATGAAAATGTGAAGATTATTTTAAAGTAAGTTTAACTGCAGCTGGAGGGGGGCTGTTAATATTGACTGTTCTGTATTTCTCACAGCACATACATTATTGAACTCAAAAACTATTGGAAGCAAAGGCTTTATAAATAGGAGAAGAATATATTGATTTAATAATTTCATTCGCTCAGCAGTACTTTTACAATATTTTTTACAGAACAGGGTGGGGACTGTCTTCTTCCCATACACTTTATTCACCAAGCAGGTCATATCCTTACTGTATTTTGCCTTATAACCCCTCTGTGTTCCAGGCCTCTCTCTTTTCAGGCTGTCATAGCTCCTACCCCTCCATCTAAAACCACTGGCTTTACTCCTCTCCAAATCTTTGCTTCAGTCCCAGGAGTGCTGGAATGCCAGTGGGGAGCCTTAGGGGCACTAGGGTTAGTCGGGCATGAAAGGGCTGAACTGAGCTGCCCACAGGAAGGGGAATGAAAGGGGTAGATTTAAATTTTTTTGGTGATGAACGATACATTTTCTGGAAAACAGCATTTCAGGGAAATCAGAATATGTTAGGGTGAGACCCAATGCATTTTCAGGCATGGAAAAATACCTGGGAAATGGCAGGTGGCAAGAAATTTTGAAAACCTTGAGACAATTCACTCTGATATTTAAAGAACCCAAGCCTTTTGACTCTGCTTTGAAATGCATTTCTCAATTCCAAACTGATCTGAAAGAGGGGAAAATATTATGGAAAGGATTAAAACAACCCCAAACTTGAAGCAAAACTTTGTCTGGAGTTGAATGACAATTGACTGATCTGATTTGAAAAAAGCTATGTTTTTTTTTTCAGTTGCAGAACTCAGGTTTATGTTATTTTCCCAGCTTCACCCATTGAGCCCCTGGTGACATACACAAAGTGTAATGAATGTACAACTGGCTGCTCCTTTGTCAGTATGATCCCTAAACTATAGTCATCTCTTTCCACTCCTTTCCCACATTTTGTCTTTATTTTAAGAAGAAGAAAGGACTGTACATTAACTCAAAAACTGGGCCAAAATCACTAATATTAAAAATATTTAATTTTTATTAAAAGAAGTAATATTCACAATGTCTCAATGGCTTTGCTTTTCTCAAAGGCATGATCCTACACTGCTTCTATGGGGATGTGGACTTCCTCCTGCTCTGAGAATCTGCAGCCTCAGAGGTGGAGGTTGTCCGTGTTTCTCATGAATTCCTGACTCTCAGGTTCCAGACTTCTGCAAAAGGCTTCTCTGAGTCATTCTGGGATATCTATAACCCAGCATCAAGCAACCGAAGGAAATTCGCATATTCACACACAGCATTGCCTTTGCCGTGTGTGTTTTGAATCTTTTCAGCTGTCATTGTGGAGACCTTCTTCCCAGGGGTTATTTATAAAAGATGCTTTGATTCAGGCAGCATGTGGGTTGTATGTGTGTCAGGTAGTGCACACAGAGCACTCCCCACAGTGGCTCCTTCTTCCTCTCTGCTCTTCCCTGCCATTCTCTGCGCAGTGCCTTGGCTGTCCCCTTCATCTCAGCCTCCTGGCTCCCTCCCTCCCACCCGCTGCTTCTGTCCTCCGACACCGCAGAAATTTGCTGGATCCACAGCTGTTTTTGGAGGGAGAAAATTGTGTAGCAGCAGCTGCGGCAGCAGGCATAGCGGCGAATTACATGAGGATACAGATTATGTGAGCACTTGTTTCGGAGAGGTACAGCTTATCTCAGATGTAGACTCTGCATAAGCAGTATGGAAATGCCAGCAGCCCAGAAGGATGCTGCTGTCCCCGTTTATTTAGGCTGTTCCCTGTTGGGGCGGGCATGGCCCATGTGGGGAGTGGGCACAGTGGGGTCTGGGGCTGCACACACACAGACAGACAGACAGACAGCTGTCCTGCCTGCACCTCTGCCTGGCCCCAAGCATGGTCATGGCACCAGAGCAGCCAGCGTAAGCTCCTCAGGGCAGGAAATGTTTCCCTTACTTACCCATGAAGTATCATGCAGAGCAGCAATGGTTTATAAATAATAGATGTTTAGAAACACTCAGGAAAAAGCCTTCTGTAGAATCTACACAGTGAAACCTTGCGGAGGCATCCCTGAGCCTGGCGGGGCCACGGGCGCGGTGAGCGAAGCCGTAATGTCCCCCCATTCATCTCCCGAGCAGCCATCGCTCTCTGCTTTACATAGCTGTTTACTTTTCCAGGCATCTTATGCCACAGCATTAAGGCACAACAGGGTGTACTTTACTGGGACATTAATAATACATCGGGTGCATTGTGAGCCATGACTGCAAAGGCTGAATGACTTCAGTAGCCCGAGCAATGTATTAATGCTCCAGTAAACCACATCCGAGAGTGGTAATTCAAGTTTTATTTTGTCATTTTATTAATGACGCAACTGACATGATATTATATGTGACTCCATCTAATGGCACACGGGCAGTGAGGGGGCAGCAAGCCACAGACAATGCCAGGCACATCAGCTTCTGTCCCCTGCATGCAGGGAGGGCAGCTTTAGTCAGGGAATTTTAACCAGCTGCATATGTTTTGAGGAAATAGCACAGCAGCAGTAGAGAGCCCATGCAAACTTGTCTAACACATACAGCGAGCCTGGTAATGTTATACATTACCTGAAATGGGAAGATGGATCTTTTGCATATGCCTAATGCTGAAACTAAACGTATCCTTTTGGTAGGAAAACTTGGGATACTTGTTAGAGAAATGATGAGAGATACAAAGAAAAAGAAAGAAAATTATATACTAAAGAATGCGAGAAATAAGGAAAGACAGACGCCAGTTTATAGAAGCATCTCACCTCATTAAGCATCTTAATTCCCTTTTATTGTCCATACTGCACTGAAGCCTACAAGATGTATGCATGATTTATAAGCAGTGCTGTGCATCAGCTGAGCAGTTTTATATAGGGCTCTGAAAGGCTGAGGCACATGTGACACTCGGGTTTGGGTGGGTGTTTCTGCAGTGTAAGAATCTTGCCTGATTTCATTCATGGTGTTACTTGGCGCTGCCATACTTGTGTGCTATTATTTTCATAAATTAAGTAACTTTTATACCAAATGGAGCCAGGTAAGTATGAACCTGCTTTACTCTGATATGATTTTAAAATTAATTTGTAGCTGGATAGACCTGCATTTCACTAAAGTCCAGTAAATAAGTCACCGATGTTTATTTGGACCCAATAAAGCTTTATAGATAATTTTATAGTTGTTGAATATATTTGTTCACTTTAACATATTTTAGATTTTCTCATACTCTTGACTGTTTAGCTGTACAGTCATAAAGAAAATATAAAACAACAATGAAAAATGCCAGTGTTCAGATCCCGAGATAAATCCAATAACAGCTGTGACAGGATTGATTACAACAGAATCAGCAAAACCTCTAGACTCTTTTTAATGTGGTTTGAGACATAAAGAAGATAATGAAAGATGTTACTTGACAGTAGTAGGATCTATATTTAGAGCTAAAAGCAAACGGCTCTGAATTTTGGGTTTTTTTATTGTTTAAACATTTTTCCGCTACAAAATAAGATTTTGGTCAAAATTGACATATTCATGAAATCATGTTAATTTTGATGACATTTTCTTCCCAAAAAATGACTATTTTTCAAATGAACCTTTGGAAAATTATATTTGGAAAAAATTAGATAAAACAAAAAAAGCACTTTCGGAATTAAATTATTCATGTGTATTTATTGTTTTGGTGTCATTTTATGCCATGTCACTAGTGTTATTATTTTCCCTGCTCATCTTACAGAACCTAGTCCTCTTTGCCTTCTCTTTCTGCACCTTGCTGCATCTCTGGGTAATTTCATCTGCAAACACACAATCAGCTGCTGTTCTTGCACAGCTAACTTGCAGATCTACCTGTGTGCTCCCAGCCTGTCTCCTCAGCCCAGCCTCATCTCTGGGCTTGTTTCCTGTCATTTCATGTAGACGACAGTCTGTCAACTCAAGCCCAGTGTGGAAGAGACAGAACTTTTAATCTTCCCCAATTCATGTCTTCCCTGCTAGTCCCCTCTTTGATCACTGTGGACAACCTCACCACCCTGCTTGTCACTCAGGCCCATAATTTGTGTGTCATCTTTGGCTCAGACCCTTTCTCAGGTCCTCACATCCAGGATACAGCATAATCCCACTGACTGCTCCTTCTTAGCATCACTAAGGTGTTGCCTTTCCTGTCCATCCCCATGGCTGAGGCCTTTGTCTAGCATCTTCTATGTCTCAATTAGTGCAAAACATTTTTTTATCCAGCCTTGACAAATGCAACGTAGGTCTTTTGGTGCCCACTTAAAGTGACACTGTAAGTACTATTTTCTTCAGCCATCAATCTCCCATTTTCATGTCCATCTTTCTTCCCTCTTCTCTTTCAGCATTGCACCAAAAGTTACCCATTTGTCCTCATTTTCATGCTCTATCACATTTGGTTCCAGTTTTCAGCAGCTGCCAGTACTGCCAGCTGGGGTGGCCCTGGTGCCAGCACCATTTGCCCCATGCTGGGGGGCTCAGACTTGCACCCCAGCTCCTCCCACTTTGAGGGGAGCAGCCACCTTGCATCCTCCTCCCCATCCCACAGTGGAAGTCTCCAGGCCCTCTTTTCCTAACTAGTGCTGAGTTCTTCATTCCTGCCTGTCCTGTTGCTCACTATCATCCTGTTTCCCTGTGTTTGACACCATTTATTTTCTGTGCCCCACTTCTGTCTCATGCCTTGTAAGGCTTTAGGAGCGTGTACCATCTTTCTATTTTGTCCAATAGTTTGAGGTTCAGCCACAATCAGGTCTCATGGGGTAGAAGTCCATTATACTCAAACACATACATATTATGATAATATAAGCAGTTACTCTTCATTAATATTATTAGTGTGAGAATATGGCATGGTATTTATCAACCCAGGGCCTTTTATTACTTATTTAATATTCTACTGTTTTATTATCCTCAACTTTTATATTATTATTTTTATTTGCATAATTAGCTTTGATAGCTATTAAGCAAATATTTGAAGCCTCTTATTCTTTAGATCAAAGCATCTCCCACTTCTGTTATAATGAAACACTTGAATTCTTGGACAGTCTGAACAGAAAACTTAGGTAAGAGTCAAAGTGTTTCATTACAAACAATGAAGATATGCTTTGATCTAGAGAATAGGATTTTAACTATTAATTTTTCATCTTTAAGACAAGATCTAGCACAATAAAATATATTGTAAATATAAAGTGAAATCACAGTAAAGTTCATCTATTACATTGCATAATTTGCAGAATATGTTGGGGGAACTTGTTCATCGCATGGGCTGTGTCAGAAGCCTCCCTGGCCCACGGCCTCAGATGCTGTGAGTTTCAAAATTCAGTAGCTAACTCTCTAACAAAACTTGAATTTAAGGCTGAGAGGACGTTGCTGGGAACTTCCTGTGATGGAAAGGTGCAGTCAGGCCAATGCTGCAGTCAGTGGTGTTCCTGCAGTGCAAAGGGTTATGACAGGGGATCTCTGTGGATCCAGCTAGAGCTAGCCACAGCTGCTGCTAGCATGACACTACAGCCTCTTTGGGAAATCTCAGGTTTGCACTGTTAAATTTCAACTGACTTTTTTTAGGATTTTTTAAAAAATTCTTTCTATTCTGGCACATTTTGATACCTGACGATGCTCTCATTTACAGTGGGTGTGAAATAGCTGCTTTCCCATGAACAGTTGTTCAGGTTCTGGGTTTTGACCAGCTCTTGCAAGTATATCATTTACACTTCCACCTAAAATACACCATTTTGCCATTTTACTTTGCTAGCAGAATGTGCTTTAGTGTGGATATTTTGCAATGTCACCAGAAAGTGGGAGGAGAAAAGTGTTAAGGACTGCCAACAAGAAAAAATACTGTGAAAGATATTTATTCACTGTATACACATGGAACAGCCACCTTCTCACAGAGATTTCCCCTAAACCATGGCAAAGGTGACCCCTTCTTAAAGAGTCCTCCCTGCTCCTGCTGAGAAATCCATAGCTATCGCCTCTTTCAGGGAGTGTGAGGTCCATGGAGGTGCTAAACTTCCAAAGATCCTTTTGGGAACCAACAGATGATGGATGAATATATTTCATAACAATCTCCATGGAGACCAAAGCCGGGCTGGCATGCTCCAGACTGATGGTGATAGAAAACCCTGTTGGCAATGTGGATTAGTGGGTGCTCCTCTCCGAGTCAGAGGCTGCCCTGGATGATGTCGTTTATCTCAGGCGTAAATCAGATGTGACTCAGCGGCAGACGCCGCGCAGCCAAACATACAGAAAAGTCACGTCAGTATTGAATCAAAGCCTGAAACACTGATCATTATTTCAAGAGAGTTATGAGAATGCCATGAGTTTCAAGAAGATGATCAGCACTGCTAAAGAAGTGAAAGCCAAGAATTAGAGATAGACTGATAGGAAGCTCTTTGGATTTATTAACTGTTTTGTTCGGACTTATTAAAAAGGAATGACACCCGTTAAAGTATATCAGAGGAATGAGCTATCTAGCAGCCCCAGGGCTGTGACTGAAGGGGAGCTGTGTGATAAGGTGAGGGCTCTCTACTGCTTTCCAATGACAAGGCACTCAGTAAAAAAAAAAAAAAAGGTTTTGCTTTATAAATTGCTTGTTCAAGTCAAGAGTTTTCTCAAGCAAATGCCCCAATTCTTGTGAAATACATATATTTAGGCATTAGTCGGAGACATTTCTGGTGGTTTTATGGCAATTCAAAGCACTCCCATAGCTGTGTTATTTAAGGGTGATGTGCTCTGGCATGTCAGACAGCTGCTGGCCCAGTGTGGGTGGGGGCTGGGCAGGAGCCAGCCCTGCCAGGACAAGGGGCATTGCTGTGGAGGCCTTGGCAGTGCCCAAAACACTGCCATGGCTGTGGAGAACATGGACAAGTGAGAGTAGTTCAGCCATTCCTTTTTGCTGTCTCTTCTCAGTGGTATTTCAGGTTGCTGAACTGCAGGCTGTGCCCTCTGTCTGTATTTCCTGAAGCACTTCTGTATTTACAGGCACACTCCAGGTGCTGTAGGAGAACAGACACGCTCCCTCCTCGCCATCTTTCCAGCAGCCTCTTCGTGCACATCCTGCAAGCTTTGCATAAGCAAAAGCCACAGCTGGAGCAGCTCGGGGCTGCCCCCACCAGCAGGAGCATCCCATTTCTTTCTCTCCTCTCTTTCAGTGTTTAGTCACTCTTTGGTGTCAGCAGCTTTCTCTCAGTGCAGAAGTGAGCTGGGAACTCAGAGGTTTGATTCACCCACTGCACATACACACCCCTGGGTCCTTTTGGAGAGGTGTTTCCAATCCCCTTTCCATGAGGATGTGTTTGCCCCCCTGCTGCCCACTGTGCCCCTGGCACCTCGCCGCCTCTGGAGTTTTGTACTGTGTGTCTTACTAAGCAAGTAGAAGTCACAAGGTAAAATAAATCTCTTCATCTCCTTTTGTAACATCTGTAACAGCCTTTGAGTCATGTCAAAACAACTCTGGGCTCACTTATCTGCATTCAGGAAATTCTTCTTTACCAATGTACACTTTAGACTGTGTAAAAATGAGGCAATTTCTTTTAAATGGGAACTGTCAGTGAGAACTTCGAGACACAAAAGATGCAATCCTGCTGCATGGGAGGTCAAAGACCATAGCTTGATAGGTTCTAAAATACTTTTTCAGGTGGAGTTCCAACATGAACTTGAGTTATTTACCATCCCTTCAACTAATCCTTTCTGTTCAGACCATTTTCATTTTCAGTTTAAAAGTAGTGATGTGTTGAACCTCACCAGAAAAACTAAAATTCAGCTGGCTACTTTTCTTTTTTGGAAAATAATCCTTCACTCCCCCTATGATACAGCAGTCAAAGAGCATCAGATCAGACATCGTGTTTCACACTGTTTTCCACCACTGCCCCATGGGAATGCTTGGTCCTTTGTGCATACTCCTTTTTTTTTAGTTTTTCATTTGGGCAAACTTCATTGCATCTTATTATTATTGAAAGTTAGAGAAGAGATTGAAGACTGATTACAAGAATATGGTGCACCATGGGAAAAGTCTAGTTATATAAAAGCTTTGTTAAAAGTCCACTACTTTGTGTTCTGAAAAAGCCACTGCAGACATCCCTGTTGCTTTTATTGATCTTATAGATTCAGTACTGGGGCAGTTAGAGTTTGGCTTTGCTTTGGAGACTGGCATATTTTATCTGAATTTGCTTGAAATTCAACAGATTAAAGTGATCTGACAGCTTTTTGAATGTTGGCCTAGAAAAAGGAATAGTTTCTCATACAAGGTGAGACAGCTGTCTCCAGAAGAAGAGTTATCACTCCACATTGTCACCAGATTTCCTGATGCCCAGAAACTCTGGTCAGGTAAAAAGCCTCTGCCAGGGCAGCCTGGCAGGTGGCACTGGGGTCCGGCATCCTGCTCTGCAGGCACTTCTCTTCGTGCTGGCACTGTGCCTCTCTCTGGGGCTTCAATCAATTCAGATCGATCAAGTCCTGCAGATCAGCTGGGAATCCAATCCCCAGCTCCCTATGCCATGTACCTCCCTCTCCAAATCTTTACTTCAGTGGCATTTTCTGTATTTTAAACAGAATTTTTTCAAAACTGTGATATTCCCAAGGATATAGAATAGTGCTGTAGTTGCTGTTTTACTTAATATTAAAAGGTTAAGAAGCCCATGAAAACATATAGCTCTGTGGAAATTAATGATGCTTATCTCTTGTAAACTACTGCTGTGTATGTACCTATCCACTCATAATGTTTTAAAATATACATAGCAGAGTGCAGATAGTGATAACACATTTGATTTTATCAGCGACAAATATATATATATATATATTTGTATGTCAGACAAATAACTTCCCTTTCTGCTCTCTGTATTGATAGAATCCATAGAGGATTTAATCCGTCTGAGTGTGCTTCTCCATGTTATTCATCTCAAATGTGCACTCAGAAAGTTCAAATATTTAAATTGGTTGAAAGTTAGAATATTAATGGCTGTTCTTAGAAATTCAATAACAGTTACATTTTCCCAGATGATGGATACTGTCACAAATGGCTACCACAGGAGTGTAGGTAGTTAATTACTCAGCAACAATTAGGATCTTAGCCCAAGTGTATGAAGACTTTTCCTAGTATGTGTGAAGAGAAACACGGGAGCTCTCTGAGGTCCTGATTGCTGTAGGAGTGTGATAAACCTGATAAACCTTGGAGCAGTGTTGTGTATCACCTAGGTCTGGGGGAGTTCAGCTTAACCCCTTAACACAGGACACAGGATTTGGTGTAGATGAACTTTGTTTACTCTTAAAATATCAGTCCTGGTGAAAGAGGGGACTGCCAAGGAGAAATACAGTTTCTCTCCAAAAGTGCAGGTTTTCAATTAGAAAGACAGAAAAAGAAGCATAAAATTTGCAAAGAGAATTCAGCAGGCAAGAAAGCAAGCCCTGTGCAATGTTACCCTGCAACTAGCCACCTCCTCTTAGTGCAAAGACAGAACACATGCTTCATTTAAAACCTGTTTTTAAGTACACCCCTAATTATGAAATCATTACCCGAGACCTGCATGATAAGGAAAGAAGAATTATTATATTAACCTGGGGTCTTCAGTGCACTCAGAGGCATCACAAAGCAGCTCTCCTGCAGTCAAAGCCTGCGCACTCCCTCTTTTCTCTCATCCAGTGAGTCACTTCTTCCTTTTAATCTCCTATTAAAATCCTTTCTATCCTCTTCAGTTTATGACTCTGTTGCTGCAAGGTGGTTTGTGGCACTCGGTATGGCTAATCCTTGGGATCGCATCGTATTGAGAACAGAATAATTGAAAACAGCTTGAAGCAGTTGTAGTTAGGCACACAAATCAATGACAGATAATCATTTAAGCACAAACTGAAACAGACATTTACATGGAAAATAATCATGGCCTTGGAGTTACACCCTGTTCTTGCCATGCAAAATCTTTCATGGATTTGGCAGAGTACCACTGGATGCTAAATCCCATTGCCAACGTGCCCATTCCTTTGAGACAGCCCTGGCAAACCCCTGCCAGAAACCTGAGCTCAGCTGTAGATCACTTTGCATGAAAGGCTGTCCACCCTTGGGTGAGATAAAACTGCAGTGCCCCCCAAGCTGTGTGAGAGTCATGGTCTGAGATGAGCAGCCCAGAGCAGTGCAAAGCCACAAGGCAGAGGAGTGCATGGGGCTGCCTCTCCCCTTTCAGGCTTCCACTCCCATCCCAAGGCCCCACCAAGGGAGGGGTCATGCTCAGGTGCTCTGTTCTGGTATGGAAGAGCAATTATGATGAATAAAAATTCCTTCAGTGCAAATGTTTCCTGGCTTGGTAGTGCAGATGGGAGCACATATTTCCCTGTCATTTTCCAGTGACAATCATATTCATACCAGCTGGTTAAAATATTTTAATAAACGATTACCTGATGAGAACACTTTCTCATGGCTATGGTGCTGGAGCTTGCTCATTTTTGCCACATATCATCCAAATAACCATTCAAATTAAAAAGCAGAAAAAAGCCCAACACAATTTAAATTCTTTCTTAGAACCTTTAGAAAGGGACTCGGAAACCTAAGTTCCAACTCACCTAAAGAGTTCTAATTTGAAGAAAATATGTTGGGGATGTCATATGCTGTCTGTAGTTTGTCCTGGGGGGCTGGAAGAGCTGAGCCTCCATCCCTATCTGAGGCTCTATCTCATAGCTAGATGAGTGAGTGAGCATTATTTCTGTGGGTCTCACATCTCTGAACTTCCTGGACTGAATTTCTCTACAGAGAACATTCCAGAGTGAATGTTCCCTTCTGCTTCTGTCTGAGGCTGGGAGTCAGAGCTGGCCCAGCAGCCCCCAGCTCCCTCACTGCTCTCCTGGCTGCAGTGCCTCTGCCAGGAGCTGGCTGCCCTGCTGCTGCTGTGATGCACATGCAAGCACAGAAACCAGCCCAAAAGGGCTGGTCTAGTAAGTTCTTGCTATTCACATCTGCTTATAAGTAGGCAAGTGGGGTATATTTCCTATTATTTAACCTTTTGCTTTGAAAACATCAACACCTGCACCAGAAGTTTCCAAAGTTTAGTTGCCAATTTTTCTTCCACTTTACCTGACTCTGCTGAAAGGGTATTATTTATCAAACTAAGTGTATATTATAATCTTTGCAAAATGGTAAAGATCAAAGACTACCTTGCATCAAGCAGAATTACAGTGCCATAACATTTTTTCTTGTTACAGCTGATATCAATCACGATATGACAGCAAGCCACAGAGAAGGTTTTTCAGTCAGTATCACTGACACTCTACAACATCTGAAATACAGCAGGCAGCTAGCATGTGCTCTGGGTGTGAAAGGGACAAACCAGCAGCATCAGTAAGTGCCTTCAATACCGGTGCCATTAAGTACAGCCATTTGGCAGCCAAATGCATGCACACAACTTTAATTCTGCCCACGGCTGGTGCAGCCTCTTAAGGGAAGGGATAAAAGCCTCCATGAGAGGAGAGGGCTTGATTTCAAGTGACAGTGGTGACATTCTCAGCAATGACCCCCGAGTGCGGCAGAGTCTGCTATGCCATGCTCCTGCCTCAAAGGCATGTGCACCACCCTCCTCTCTCTGGGAAGAGGTGGGAATTTGGATGAGTGCTGAGGGCTGCCCGGCTCTGGGTGGTGAGGCACTGACCCAGCAGAGCCCTGAATAACATCTGGCTCTGCACACAGTGCTACTGCCAGCACTGCCAGCAGCTTTCCTGCACCAGCCGTGAGCCAGTTACTTTCTTCCACAAGTTGCAACCATATCTTTGTTTAGTTTACGCTTGAGGATATTTTCACCATGGCCACAGGCTGCCCAAGGAAAGGACTGAGATTTCTCTTGGTCCTCCCCAGGACCCCGTCAGGCTGGTGAATTTTAAAGTACTGCATGCACTGTGTCCTGCAGACTTTCCTCTGGGAGCATGTGGTGGAGAACAGAAAGGAAAGGGGAGCTTTACAAGATCTGTTTGCATACATATCCCTTCCATCTCTCCTCTGCACAACAAAAGCCAGCCCGTGTATTTCTCCTTGCAACAGATACAAGTCCACAGCAGCATCTTTCCGTGCTGTGCTCACAGCCTGTCCTTCTGCCAAGTGCCACCTGAGCTGCCAGCCCATGGAGGCCCCTTGCAGCAGGAGCATGCAGCAGTGGGGCATGCTGAGGTGCATCCTGCTGTGAGCCAGCAGGAGCAGCAGGGACCAGCCCGTGGAGCCAGAGCATCGCTGCACACAGGTGGGAGCCCAGGAGTGCCAGGCACAGCCAGGCTGTAGCTGTATCGAGCAGTATTGATCCTGGCAGCGTCTGGAGCACTTTGGTTTCTGTATCAGGGTTATATTAACATTACAATTTCATAAAATGCAACTTCAAATGGTCCTGCAACTCTTTGTCAGGCACTTGAATCAAGAAGAAACAAAGCAAATTTGGTTGGGAAAGTACAAGGTTCAACAAATTTAAACCTCTTGCATTTTCAGGATTCTTCTGCTATTTGAATAGAAAACTGCATGGTTTTAGACAAAGTGCCCATCTTCAATTTTTCAGTCTCCTTTTCCTTTGCTGCTGAGAGCCACACAATATACTTCCCTGCCAGTTACTAAAATGCTTCTAAAAACTTGAAGAATTATTTGAAAAAGGGCATTCCTATTCCTTATGCATAAAACATGCATGCATATTCATATAAAACATTTAGAAAAATTTGTACCAGTTATAATTAGCATGTTTTGTGCATCTATTTTCTTTGCTATTAAATAACAAATTTGTGGTAACCATAGCAACTGGAACATCACATGATACTGGTGCTATTTTGGGGATAACATAAGTACCTTTCTTAAAGAAGCATTCACACCTCTAAGCTATGAATTTTAATAATTTTCACGATAAAGTATTTGTTGGGTAGATTGTATTCATTCCTCACTCTAATGTTGATTTAATGTGGAATGCACTACCTTGTATTGCAGTGCCTATGACCACTTAAAAGCTGTGATGAGTTATCTTGTTTTGCGAAAAGGCAAGTGACTTAAGAAAGGCAAAAGAGAAGCTATGGGCTTTGAGATGAAAAGCACAATAAAATGAAGGATTTTTCTAATTGTTTCTGGGGAAGGAGCTCCCATTGGTCATGTGCCTCTTCATGCTTGAATGGAGGAAAGCAGAGGAAGGGTGTGCTTTAATCCTGGATTGGTACAACTCCTACAGGAATAAACCATAGTCTTGGATTGGTATATCTCCTCCTGGAATAAGCCAGAGGTGTTGCCATCAGCTCTAGTGGAAGATGGGAGAGGTCCTTGAGAAGTTCTCTAGGGAAGAGACCAATTTGGCCTTCTAAGCCAGTCAAGTGTGTTTTTCTACTGAGCCTGTGCTGTACACCACACCTCATAACAGGGGCCTTCCAACACATCTCTGAGCCTCACAGCTAATGGGATAAAGAGCAAGAGATCAAATGCCACAACAGTAACAAGTAAAAGAGATTAGGTGGCAACAAGGTCGGTATCCACATGCTAGGGTAGGGATTCTCTTAAATAAAGTTTGCTGAAGCGTCATATTACAGATAAGAACAAAATGCCTCGAGAATCCCTGCCAAAGTTGTGATGAATTGAGGAAAAATGGAGTAACATGGAAGAAATTCCCTTCAGTCTCTGAAATCGGTAATTCAGTTAATTGTGAGAATGTAAGTAAGATGAACCAAACAGGCACCGATGAGAAATGAGTGCTATTAAAAATATGCTGCCCACACTGATGTTCTAATGAAAAATGCTGGTTGACATGATTAATTGTTTTATCACAGAAGAGTCTGTAGAGATGAAACCCACCCTGAGCCTTCAGGATGCTGTTATCCATCTCCCAGAGCAGAGGTAATGAGCGATCATTCACCCCGGGTGGCTCAGGCAGGTGATTTGGGTTAATACACACACCCAAGAGGCCATTCGGCTGGGGAATTACTTTGCCTGAGTCTGCCTGCCAGGATGGAGTTTGGAGCAGAGGAATTTGACCAGAAGGTGAAGAAAGGGGCTGGGGTTGAGGAAGGGAGCCATGAATTGGGGCTGTAAGGAGACACAGGAGTATGTACAAAGGATGAGGGGTTGCAGGGCCTGCCAGGGCTGGCCCTGATGCCCAGACAGTGTCTGGGGCTGGAGCCCCTGGTGCAGATCACCAAGCTGCAGGCAGGCTTGGGGCAAGTTGCAAGGAGTAAAAGTTAATGAGAACTTTGAGTTTATAAGCAAACCTTACAAATTTGAGCTAGACTGAAGGTATGAACCTGAGTAAAGATTCACAAAATAATGCTTTGCCTCTGGGTCCGCTGTTCTGCTCACCTTCAGTTTTTCTCCATTCAGGTATATAATTGGGAAATTTTTTTTTAAGTTCATCCTTTCTTACCTCTGACTTCTGTTTTATCGCTACTTTTGCAGAAGAAAGTCTAATTCTTCTTTATTAAAAAAGAAAAATAGGGGGTATGTTTTCATGAATAATTACAAATGTTCAACTTCAGCCATTAGGAAATTATGGATTTTGTTTCAAAAACTGCTACAGCAAACAAAAAGAAATTAAAGCAAGCATTTAGATATCTCAAAAATTGAAAGTTTTGATTACTCTCAACTAACTCTTAATTTTCTGTCTTAACTTATCCTCCAGGATAAATAATCCAAGATGAAGCAATCCTTTTTCACCCCTCTCTTGCTATGCCTCTGGGGACTTGCAGAGCTTGTTTGAGGAGGCCATGGCAGGATGTGCTGTGTAGTGGCTGCCTGAGAGAAGAGGCTCCCTGCTCCCCTCTGTGCTCACTCTGTGTTGTGTTATTGACCCTTTGGGACTGAACCTGCTCTGCTCTCTCCTGCTGCAGCTCTCGCTGTGCCATGTGTTTCTCTGCCTGTCCCCTCCACCAGCGGCTGGGACATCTCCTGCCTTTCCCTGTGCTCTGGGTAGGGACTGGTCCTTGGCTTGGCTAGGGAACTCTGTCTTCCCTCATTCCAGCACTTCCCTCATCTTCCATTCTTGTTCTCTTCCAAATGCTTGCTTCTTAAGGAAGAAGTCTTGGGAAAAGGTCTAATGAGGCAGCAGTGTGGGGTTTCAGCTGAATACAAATGCTGGCAGGAGCCCTGAGGGGTGAAGCAAAAGTAAACCTATTAAAGGCAAAAAGGGAAAGTTGCACAATATGCTTTTTTCCTTTTCTTGATCCATTCTGCAAGACAGGAACTTCCCACTCTACTTTCTGTTTGGAAGGGGAGCAACACAAAGAAAAGGTTTGGAAGATGCTGGCAAGTGATAAAATACAAAGACATTCTTTTTCTTATATAGTAAACGAATGGCTTTCTGCCTTGCCTTTTGTTAAAGCTCTTAATCCAGCCTGTAAATAGGCACTTTCCCTTTGGACTGACTGTTTAGATATGAGACTTAGAGCTGATCTGAAGTAATAGGATGAGAAAACAGGGGAGATATATCAAAGAGAATGATACATAGGCTCACACCACTGAACTTTCTCTTGCAGCACTTCTCGTATGCTGTATGTAAATGTACAAAGTACACCTCATTTTACTGCAGACCTAAGCGAAGGCATGGGCTCTGAGAAGCCTGGCTGTTTGATCCCCAGGGCAGCCCACCTGCCCCAGGGAAAAGCACAGATTCTCTGCCATAAGCAGAGCACAAGAGGCGATTTTGTTGCGTGGCCTGATTTAGGCTTACAAAATGCTGGAAGAACTCTGCATTTAAGGATGCTGGAAGTGGAGATTCACACTCCCAGATCTCAGAAATGGCAAAAGGAAGCCTGACCAAGCAAAAAAAGTCAGCAAAACAGGGAATTGGGACTGAGAGAACTCTTAATCAAAAAACAGATTATCTTCAAAGAAAAACTATATTTCACGTTCATGAAAAAACTTTTTACCCTACTTTTTAAGCTACACAAACTTTTACAATGAAGCTATCGTGTTTCTGCTGTTTCTTTGGGACTGTTCCATGGCTTTCTGTGAGTAAGGCTGTGGCAATGCATTGTTCTTCTTGGATTTGGAAGCCCTCCAATTCATATTCAGCTGCTGTGGAAAAAATCCTAAAAATGCACAGACTTGTCTTGTTTCCAAAGACATTTCTGACCCAGGCAATGTATTCTAAAATCCTTAATCATTTTCTGCTTACTGAAAATCTTCACTGACTGAATAAGTATTTTTCCCAAGTCAGATATTAAAGGAGAGAAGAGATTTCTAAAACCGTTCTTAAAGATTAACATATATATATGTATGTAAGCACAGTGAGAGTATAAATATAAAATACGATGCATATATTTTCTTCTAAATTTAAAATGAATAAATTAATCACTTGCTTCCATTTTGTATTTAGGAATATTTAGATGCTATTTGATGCTATTTATATTTTCCAGGGCACCTCTTCATAAGAATAATTTTTTTATTAGGTGCTGCTAGGACTGTATTTTAGAAGACACTTAAAGCCATATAAAGATGTAAACTGCCAACCAGCACCATCAAGGTCATTTGAAAAAGATGCTCAGACTAGAGAGCTGCAAAAACAAGCTTAGTTTGTTCCATTTCTTGTATTAAACTTGTGAAAACCAAGGGGAACTTTGCAGATCAATAGTTAGGAAAAGGAAAAAAAATAAATAAAAAAAATCTCTCTTGTGCTGCTTACATCTACTTTATGCATCAGCAGAAGTAAAGATCAATATTTGTGAAAGTAATGTCCTGAGCAGATTTCCTTCCCCATTGAAAATACTGTGTGACTAAAAGGGAAACCTTTAGAGGAGGCAGTGCAGGATCTGCCCTGGATTCCCAGTCCAAGGCTGTCAGGACAGAGCTGGTTGCTTGTAACACTCCCAGCTTTTCTGCTGAACAGTATGAACAATAGACTGACATTCATGTGCCTGCTCTCCTTTTCTTTTGAGTCGTCTTTATCCTAACTGTATACTCTTCTAAACTGTATGGGTGAGTTCTTCTGATCTGCTACTGGCTTTTGTTTTCTTTTCAACGTAAACCTGTTATCTGTCAAAACCACAAGTGACATTAAGAGCAGTATATAGTTTTCAGTATTTTTATATAATACTTTTTTTTCCTGAACAGTTGAAAGGTGTAAAAAGTTTTCTTTGAATTCTTCCCTAAGATATATTTTTAATTCTGTATTTTAAGCAGTACAACTACTTTAATATCCCCTAGTTCAAATACAAAGCCATAATATCTAAAGCATAAAAAATAAATCCTTTATTTTACTTCAGTACCAGTATGATTGTTAATAAAAGGTGTGTCCGTCATTGCCTGTTTTAACATGACATGGAATAAGTTTCATTTCAATTAAATCTCAACTAAGTTAACTAATAAACAGGAATATCAGGCGATGGCATGGCACCACCCAAGCTGCTAATGCAAAATGATGAGTGAGCAGTGAAAGGTCAGTCCTGGAACTAGGGCCTGCAGATGCAACCTGATTTTCATATTGATTGTGTTTTCCAGTGGGCTTCAGGTCAGGAGCTGAGACCTCAGGGCGTGCTCTGTCTGCAGCTGTCTCACTGTTTTCTTTGCTTACCTTGAGCAAGTTCTGCAATGTTTCTGTACTGCTTCTCCAAGGATAAAATAGGTCTAATGTTTATCAGTATTGCAAAGGCATCAGAAAAGGTGTTAGGTCTTCCCCATGAGGAAGATGCTATGCACAATAGAAGATTCACTCTGTGTATGTATTTGTAATCTCAAGGGTTAATGTTTCTCTGCAGGATTGCAGGATATTTATTTTTACCAGTTGTTAAATCCATTGTGAGTTAATGAGCTTTTTTTTACAAAATGGTTTTACAACCAGGAAAAGAGAAGATACAGGCACCTGTTCTGAGAGGGGAGCAACATAGAACCGTGTATGTTATACCAAAAGCATTTGTTGATACATAACAGATCAATATTCAACTGTATAATAAGGTTGAGAGATGAGATTAAATGTTCAAATAGGCATTCTAATTAGAAAGGACATGTACATCTACGTATAGAGAACCTGACGGTGAGAAAATGACAGAGATTCAGCACTACAGTGAATTATAAATGTCAAATTACAAGGATGCATGTAAAAAAAGCTTGTAACTGTTAGGAACTAGACTCTGTATTCATGTGAAAGCTGTTGCCTTTATCATCTTCTTAGATCCCTCTAAGGTGTTCTGTCATTCACTGTCAAATTTTCTACGTAAGATAGTAAGACGTATGTCACACAAGTGTCCAAAACTGCTCCTCTGCCTTTGTCAGGACACACCAATATATTTTGAGGGGTTTGTAAGCAGAAAGAATATTAAGCAGGAGATCTGCTTAAGTATTAGCAGTTAGTTACAGACTTTTTCCCCCTCGGATGTGACAAAATCTAACACATGATGCCCAAAATGTAGGGGAAAAGGGAAGCAGAAATGTGTGTTCAGATGGCTGTGGGCTCAATAGGTTGTTAGAGAGCCATAGTCTGCACAATAAAAATGGATGCTAACTAAATATTGATGTGCAAGAGCATGTCTTTAATTTGCTAGGTATTTTTTTTTAATTAAAAGGTAAATAGCATTTATAATTCTTCTCACAGACTGAGAGGAGCAATAACACCTACAGAGCTCTCAAGACACCTGAAGAACTTCTTCGATGCATCTGATCCATGGGGTAGGTACATTTAAATGAAAACAGCTGACTATTTTAAGTGATATTTTTGTTTTTACACAATATTGGTTATTACTTCTAAAAATTTCTAACCACTGGTTGCAAGATATTAGTTGCATGAAACGTATAAAATACTCAGCCATGAAAGTGTGGTGAAAGTCCCTCCCCAAGTATCATTGACTTTACAAGACATTTACCGTGGTGCAGATGACTTGCATGGAGCCAGGGCTTCACGTGAACACGAAGGCACAAAGTCTGTCTGCACAAGCTGTGTTCAGACCCTTCTGCACACAGGCCTTGCCCAAGCGCTGCAGAGCAATCACAACTTCTGGAGGTTCCTTTTCTTAGCTGTATCTTCTCCTTCAATGCTAGCGTCCAAGCTTGCAGAGCTTACAGTTCATTTCCTCTAAGGTCTTTGAGACTCAACACCCTGTTACAGGTTTTGGGCAGTGGTAGTTCTTTCAGCAGAACCCATCCTCCAGCCAGGGTGCTCCTCACTCCCCACATGCTGAGGGGAGTCCGTGGCTGCACCCATGGCAGCTTTCACACATTTGTCAAACAGAGCAGCTGAAGCCAGAAAGAATTGGAATGGGAAGGCAGGGCCAGCTCAGTGCTGGATGTTGTGCATGGTCATGTCACCCTGCTCACCTACACAGCCACACTCTGAAACCTGAGCATCTTCTGCTGGCTGCTCAGCAGCACTCACCAACACTGCTGTGCAGGGGAACAGCCCAGCTCTGAGAGACAGCTGCCTCTCTTCCAGTGGTCTTTAGGGACAGCATCTCCAGGTCAGCTTTTCCAGTGGGGAGCCCAGCAGCTCACATTTTGTTAGGTTGCTTGAAGGGAGTACAATGGCTGGGAAGAGATGCAGGCTGCTGACACCAATCTCTCTAATATGCTAAAGCTGGATCATGTTCTGCTCAGAGGGTCTGATAGTATCAGCCTCCAGAGAATCAGTGTCTGACACTCCCAGTCTGTTGTTCATATTGGTTTGGTCTCAGCTGAGCTATTTCTAACAACGAAGAACATATCTGAGCGAGTTACAATTTGCTGTAATCATATTTTTCCAGTTTTTCTCTGTGATAATTACTCCCATAAATATCATTGCTTCACCTCAGCTCAAGAGAGTGCTCTCTGTTTCTGTGCTCAGTCTCAACCTTCCGTACTTGGATTGCTGGGGAAGAACAATGATAGCATTTGTTGTTTCCAGAACCACTCCAGCTCTGGGGCTGTTGGGGCTTCCAGGGCTAGTTCTGTTTCTTTGCAGTATTAGTTGTTAAAAAATGCCTTCTGAATTGAAAACCGATGAAGAAAATGCATTAAATTGCACCTATGTTTGAATTAATTAGTTAATAATAAGAAGAATAGGAATAATAGTAGTAATAATAATAATAACAAAAGCAATATTTAAAAGGTTTGATTTGGTTTTCAACCAGGCAGAGACTTGAAAACCAGAAGCCAGGATGCAGATTTTCAGTTAAATATCTCTGGCTGTACTGCTGGTCCCTGGGTTTAGTTTAATGTCAGAGAATGTTTTTAATGTAATCAGTGGGCTGAAGACCTCAGGAATTCCAGTTCCTAGAATGGTTACTAACAGCTTTTCTGATAGACCCTTAAAATAGGCTTTACAAGAGTATTGTCTATATTTAACTGCTGGTTAAGAGTCACAGACTCACTTCAACTTCAGAGTGCCAGGCACCAGCAGTACCCAGAAAGGAGGTGCTTGGTCTAAGACCTTAAAAAGCAAGTGAGTAGATGGGAAAGTAAAAGAGGCAAGAATAGGAAGATTGCTGTCCCCATTTCAGAAATGGTGAAATGTGGCAAAAGACTAAAGGACTAGCCAAAGTTACCCCTGTTGCCCATGGCAGACCTGGCATTCAAAGCCATGTCTCCAGATTTCTAATGTACCTCTTAACTACAAGGCCATTCTTCCCCTCCAGAAAATGATATATAGGTATATAAATGTGCATTGATGTAATGCCAAGTTATAAACCACAAGCCTTTCAGAACTCATGTCCCTGATAGATTACAAGAGAACTTGAAGTCAGGAGAATTGTGGTTTGTCTGACCTTATGCTAATCATTCTCTCTACTTGTGTCTTGGTCAAACTGAAAATGGATAGAATAATGAACCCTTTTGAAAACCGTAATTTCTGGGTGTTGGTCATGACCCAGTTTTTTTAAGTTGCTAGGATATGGGTATAATCAGGGAAATGAAGATTCTATCTTATGAGACAAGACCGAAAAGCTTGATTTAAACAAAAGAAATGATGAGAAGGAATATTAGTACACTGTGAGGGGAGTAAATACCAGAACTAATTAAGGACAAAATTGGCATCTGAACAAATGGATATAAACGGGCCCCTAATAAACACAGCCTGGAAATCTTAAGCCAAGTTATGAGATTCTGGAACAGTTTTCCAAGGGGAATAGTAGTAGTAGAGAAAGTCAGGGCTTTTAAATGGATCTCGATCAGTTTGTGAACTGGGTATCATGCCTAAGAAAACCAGAGAACCCGACTGTCAGTGTAAGCAAGTGCAGTGTCCCCATGTAAAAGCCAGGACATCACCAAGATGCAACATCAGGTGATGTTCTGGAAAAACATTGTGACTGGCTACTTCTGTCTCAAATTCCATCATGTGTATTTTGTTTTTTAGGCTCCTCAGCTCAGAGCCTCTTCAATTCCCTGTTATCTCACCAGCCTCGCACTTGGAAGCGTTATTCAACATTTCCAGGTAATCCTTCCCTATTCTCAAGAGCCAATGCAGGAGCAGACCTGGAACAGGTCAAGGTAAGGTAACATTGAACATGAAATTCCTCGTGTTGGCTGCTGAGGATGGGAGAGCAGGGTGGTGGCAGGGGCGAGCAGGGGCAGGTGGCAGGAAGCACACACAGCTTCTAGAACGGCTGAAGCCCCTGTGCAGAGGCTGGACCCTACCCCCACTGTGCAGCCCTCTGGAGGGGCCACCTGCCGAGAGCCTGCCAGCAGTGTCTTCAGTGCCTTCATTCCCGGAGGCAGGCGACCTCTCCTGCTGCTGGAACAGGAGAGTGCGGATGCTGGCACAGCCCCGCATTCCCGGCGCCCTGCCACGGGAAGAGGTGGCTGACCCGGCTCGCCTCCGTGCACTGCCCTGCCTGTACCCACACCCTCGTCCCCTGCCTTCACACCGGGCGGGGGCTCCGCCTCTCACCCGCCGGGGCCGCCCCCGCTGCGCTGCTCGCGGGGCCGGGCGGGGCTGGGCGGGGCCGGGCGGGGCTGGGCCGGGCCGGGCGCTCCTCGGGCGAGCCCCGGCCCTGCCCGGCTGCGGCCCCATGCGCAGCCAGCAGGGGTCTCCGCCGGTCCCGCTCCGCCCCGCGCCGCGCAGGCGGGCTGTGCCCGGGGGCGGCTCGGTCCGGCCCGGCCCGGCTCCCCTTCGCTCCGCAGCACCGGCAGCCCCCCGGCAGCGCCTCCCCCCGCCAGCCCGCAGCCCCCGCCGTGGGCTCTGCCGCGGCTCCGTGGGTGCAGGACGGGCCGGCCGGGCCCGGAACGCCCCCGCGCAGCTTCCGCCCGGCGCGGCTCGGGGCCGGGGAAGCGGGACCGGCGGAGCGGCAGCCCTCGGCCGGGATGGGCGGCGGCTGCAGGGAGACAAAAGGCCGGCGCGTGTCCGCCTCTGCGGCAGCGCCGGGTGCGCTCCCCCTCCCCGGGCCGCCTGCGGCAGGGACCGGGTCCGCCGCCTGACCGCAGCCCAGCCCTCCCCGCCTCGCTGCGGCTCCGCGAGAAGACCGTCATGTGCGAACGGGGATGGGCGGCCGAGCGCGCCGGGCAGCGCGGCGCAGGCAGCCCGCGGGGCAGGCGGCTCCGCTGTGGCCTCCCGAGCAGATGCCGAAGCCCGTGTGCGCAGTGTCAACCCTGGGCAGGGAGCGGAGAGGGGGTATCAGAGCGGGTCGTTACAAACCCGTGCGTAGGTGTGATGGGAAAAAGAAAGGGAGAGGCCACCTTTTATTAGGCACCGAATCTCCTGAATTATAAGTAGCAAAACCCTAACTAGATCGCCGTAACACTGGGCTGGTTGGCTTTTTTTCCTCTTGTACAGCATTTTATTCATTACCGTGTAAGCGTGCGGAGGCACAGCAGAGCGTGACTGCCGGAGTAGCACCGGGCGGTGCCCGAAGTTCACGCTGTCTCTGCAGGAGCAGGAAGCATCCCTTTGGGTTGGGGGGCGAGGGGCTGGGGCGGAGGGAGGGAGGGGCTGCTGCCGGGCTGCCCCCTCTCAGTCGCCGCCGCAGCCCGCCTGGCTTCCCATGAGGTGTCCCTGGGATCGGGAATGAGAGAAGCAAACTCTCAAGTTGTGCCCGAAGAAAAGTTGCCCGACTGGAGAAGTCGAGGGGATCCTGAGTGTCGCCACCCGCTCAGTCCTGTTTGGTGCTGGGTTCTTCCTGCTTTTTCTGCAAACCCAGGGAAAAGGTTTGCCTAGGAAGCTTGCCGTAGTCTTATGGAGACAAGGGGAGAAAGAAAACAACACGTCTTCAGAGTGGCACCTCGCCGTGTTCCGTCTTCTCGTCTCCTGGCCAGGGTAGGAATGGAGGCTGAGGACGGCCTGAGCAGTGCTGGTGCCGGCTCTTCCCACTCGTAGCCCCTTCCTAAAGAAAACACGTCTGGGTCCTCGTGGTGAAGAACCAAACCCAACAAAAGTTGGATCCTTTTCGAAGAGGGGCCTGGGGGCGCGGAGCGCGGCGGCTCCCGTCCGCGGAGCGCTCGACAGCGGCGGAGCGCTCGCCGCGGCTGGGACTTGACCTGCAGAGGGCAATAGCTGGACGCAAATGCCAACAAAGGCAGCGGGGCTCGCTGGCTCGGCGCCGCGGCCGGGACCCGAGAATGCTGTGTAGGTAGGCAGCAGTGCTTAATTAATGTGTATTGAAACAAAAGATCGAGTAAAGTGTTTGATTTGTCTTTAGGCTACGTTTTTAAGGCTAATCTAATTCATAACTGTTAGATTTATTCTAAAGATATTAACACAAACTTCCAGGAAAATAATGGGGTTGACTCCAGAATTACCCTAAACGATAATTGTTTACCGGAACGTTTACATTCAGCTACTTGGATTCGTATTATTTGCCTTATTATTCTTTGCGACCCAGACAGGAGAGGTGGAAACGAAGGGGAACTTTCCTAATTGTTGTAGCGATTGTCAGGGCGACCGCGCAGACTTTGCAGGAGGGGGCGGCCGGCGCGGCGGAGCGGGGCCATTGTGTGCGGGGCCGTTCAGCACCGGCGGGCGGACAGCTCCGGCCGGCCCCGCGCCCGCCGCCCGAACCCCGCGGGCCTGCCCGCAGCCTCCGCCTCCGCTCGGGGCGGGCGGAGGACAGCTGGGCTCCGCTGGCCCTAGCAGCCCTTCTCCCCACATCGGGGAGTGGAAAAGAGCATCCCGACGGGCGCACTTTGTCTCCCTGTCGGTGTCTGTAGACGCGGCTGCCGTAGGCGTCTGTGGCTTGTGTACATACGTGGCTTTTATAATTACACATAAGCTTCTATAACCTCATAATTCAGGAAAGACTAGAAAACGCGACCGAATTGGAGTGTTGGCAGCAGGGGTGATTGCAGGTCTGGATGCATACTCCGTCTCTTCCCAACTCGCCGCCCCCTTCCTCCCCCCCACCCCCAAATCATATTTATCTGAGATTATGTCAAATTTCAGTGATCGGAAATGTCTTGCCCAAGCGCCATTCCCGCTGGAAAAAGTCAAAAGGGTTCCTGGCATTTAAACGACCTTGCGTCATTCCTGATGAAATTAGCAGAGCTACTTGTTTAGAGCTTTGCTAAGGATGCACTTCGGTTGCAGTAAGAAGTAAGAAATGTGGGGTTTAACCCCACATTTGAGCAGAATCCGTCTGCTTTCACTAGCTGCAAAGCCTGAGACCAGCACTTGAAAGCGCCTTAGACCTGCAGTCCATTTTTCACTTGTCTTTAAGTGCAAGCGATGGGAATTGCTAACCTCGGCTAAGAAAATTTCATTTTCCCCATCCTGCTAAACGGTTCTGGTCGACATATGTTTGTTATCAGAGAGAGGTGCTATGAACACAGAGCCATTTTCTTAGCAGCTCTTTGACTCTGTGTTACCATAGTCCCACACGGCATTGGTCCTTTCCCGTTGGGAAGTCATGAATAAGAGACTATGAAGCTTGCACGTCAGATCTTCCTCAATTAATCCACCATTAGCATGTTCGGGATCCTCTACTGGATGGTTAACAGCAGCTTTGGTAACTGTATGCTGTCCATACCCAATTATGCTCTGCTAAAAATGAACTCTGCAGAACAACCTTCCTGAGCTGTCAGTGTCTCCCGTTTTCCTATTTTAACGCTTGTGTGTAGTGGCAGGCGACAGATGGTGTAGATCAGATCGATTTGATTGCATTAGGCGATTTTTTTTTTCCTCCTCTCCCCCCCGACTCCTTTTCTGGAAGCCCACATTCATCTGAGAGGCGATCGCCGGGGACATGGGAAGCAAGAGCAGCCGCCGATGTGTGAAAGCAACGAGACATGGCCAGCCAGAGGCGCCGGGGTCCCTTCACGGGGTTTGTTAACATGGTAATCCGGCGCCAGGAGAGAAAGCTGCTTTCTGCTGCCCAGAGCCCATTCCCCATCACACATCAGATGACTCCCTGGCTTTACACACAGTTGGAGTTCTGCTCGAAACCTGGATTTAAAGGGTAAGCGCTTCAATATAGGTGGATTTCTGGTGGTTGCTCGGGTAGGTGGCAAAAGGAGCGATCTTCCAGCGATTTTACAAAGAGGCTCCCTTTGAGCGGGCATGAATATTTTCTTCATCATTTCTTTTTTTTTTTTTTTTTTTTTTTTTTTCCTTGCCCCCTCCCCTTTCACCAGCGAGCCTCCTAATTCAGAACAATTTCTCGCACGGAAAGACATCGCGCCTCTCTATTGACGGATGGGATCAATATTCCCCCCTCTGAAATTTGCTTTTCGTGGAGAGCCCGAGCTCTGCTCAGAGCTCCGCTCCTGATAGCTTAATTGTTTAATTCCCTCCATCCGATCCCCTCCCTCTGTGTGTGGTGTGTGTGTGCGTGCGTCCCCCTCCGCGGGCACGGCGGAGGAGGCGGAGGTGCCCCCGGGGCCCTTCCCCGGCCCCGCCGGGCTGGCGCTCCGGCACCCGGGCTCTTTCGGCGCGGAGCGGGGCGGCAGCGCCGATAAACATGGCTTTCGGAGCCGGTGAACAAAGGTATTTAGCGGCGCGGCGCGCCGCCACGGGCACCTCCCGCACGCCGCGGAGAAGGTGCGAGGCGGACGGCGCTGCGGGGGCTCCGCTCCCCGGTGCCCGAGGGCGTGCGGCCGGCCGGGAGCGCTGGGGCTGGGGCAGGGGCAGGGGCTGGGGCTGGCAGGGCCCCGCCGGCGGCAGCGGCGGCCCCGGGAGCGGCTCGGCGGCGGCACTCGGCGCTGTCCTCGCCGCGGGTGCTGAGGGGCCCGCGGGCGGGGGGTGCGGCGGGCCGGGCCGGGCCGGTGCGGGGCGGTGGCGGCGGGGCTGGGCACGGGAAGTTTCGGCAGGCGCTGTATTGGCGGGGAGTAGTGGGGGGGCTGCTGCTTGGGGAGGGGAAGGGCAGTGTCAGATGGACACAGCGAGAACAGCGCTGGCGCCGCGCGGGGCTGCTTTTCCCCGAGAATCTCATTCTTCAATATTAAAAAAAACCCCCAAAAACAAAAAACCCAAACAACCCAAAAAACAACAACAAAAAAACCCAAACCCATGCAAAGTTTGGACTTCTGCCTAATTCTCGATGCATTTGTGGAGCGCCTCCCAATTTCGGAGAATATCAGTCTAGGGTATCAGTATAGAGTGTTTTCGCCACGACTCGGTGCATTTCACTTTTTCAAACGGCTTTTGTTCAAGTTGAAGGAAACCCACCGCATCAGTTATTTGAGTTCCAACGCCAGCTAATGGGTTTACAGCCTTCAGTTTCACAGCGGGGAAAAATTACAGTGTTTGTTATTTACTTTCCAGCTGCCATTTAGAATACGACTTGAAAGCTTGCTGTGTTAGAGGATACAGGAAATTACACCTAAAATGAGATTAAAATAGAGGAGAGTGTGTTGGAAATTATTTTTTAATTATTTAAGGTAATGTAGCTATCAAAGTATTTTTTTCTTTTTCTCTCTTTGTTTTTCTCATTTTCTTTCAAATTCAAGCAAGAGTCTGTGATACAAAACAAATGCTATCTTCTCGTATGTTTTCATAGGAACCATAGTGGTAGTACGTCAACAGAGGCAAGGGCTCATGTTAAGGAAGAAGTCTGTAGAAAAAGCAAGCATCTTGTATTAATTTCAGTTGGAATCTTATAAACAAGCTGGTCAGTCACCAAGTGCAGTGGATAACGAGGGCTGTGTGTGCTGCATAATTACTCATGGCTGAGGAAGTGCGGAGTACCCCTGCTCTGCGCGGGTTCGGACCGTGCGGTGCTAATTTCATTGCCCCCTCCCCACCACTCACACGGAAGCTGTTCTTAGCATCAGGAGCCGGGGTGAAATAGCACGGAGAAGTTCCTTAGCGCTAGGCGAAGTGTGCTGTGCCATGACGTTGCAGAGATCCTTTCTATTTAGTTGGCGAACAATAAACGTTTATTATCACCGCGGCAGATCATCAGACAAAGCTTCCCCCTCCCGCCTCCCCCAGGCACGAGCGCTGCTGATAAGGGGACTTCTCCGGGTGACAGGCAGAGCCGCGGGCGCCATTCGGAAATAACTTCTTTTATTATTGTTATTTTTCCCCCCTGTTCGCCTTTTGCAGACCTTGGCAGGGCGGCGGCAGGTGTCAGGGCGGAGGTGCTGCCGCCGCCCCCGCCCGCCGCCGCGGAGCCCTGCCCGGCTCGGCGCCTCGCAGCCGCCGGGCTCCGCCGCTCGGGCACACGCGGGGAGCGGAGCGCGCTGAATTTGTACTTTGAAGCCTTTTTCGCCTTAGATTTTTATGGCGCTAGGAGGCCTGACTGAGGAGTGCCTTTGCTGAGATCGGAGACTTTGCTGTTTTTTTTTTTTTTCCTCTCCATCGCCTTCCTTTCCGCCCTCCCTCCTCTTGGTAGCACATCGACTCAGTGTGAGTCAGGACTCGTAAAATGCATTTCCAAAGCCCAGATGAAAAGTCTCTCAGGCGTGTCTGCTGCTTTATCGGAGCTTTCCCAAGCCCACCTATGCAAACAGATTTGTAATATTTGTGTGCTTGACCGTGCATCTCTTTTACAGGAATCTGTTGCTGCGTATGACATCTCTTGCAAGCTCCCGGAGAGAACTGATGGAGTATACAGCTAGGGAATAGGATGCCAGAGAAGCACAGAGGAAGAATCCAGGCAATCACCAGGTAAACTCAGCCTTGCTTTGATTTATTTCCTTTCACCTCCCCTGCAAGCCCTTGCCCACTCCAGTAAGGGAGCAGGAGAGCAGAGGGACTGTACGTATGTGTATTAAATGCCTACTCGTCTCGTTCGCTTCCTCAGGATGGGAAGGTTCAGCGGCCACTGGATATGGGACAAGATCGCTTGGCAACCCTTGTGGATTCTCCTTCTTCTAGAGGCGAATTATAGTTATGGATTTATTGTCCCGGTGCAGCACTTCCACCAGCAGCAGCAACAGCAGCAGCTTTCTGACTCTCTTCGGTGACGGGTATTCTTGGGTGGATAATACGGATTACGTTGTTATTGCTTAAGAATACGCGTAGTCGAGGAGAGTACCGGCGGCGGGCAGGCAGGCAGGCAGCGCGACCGCCCCCAGCCCACCAGCTGGCTCCTCACCTCCTCTAGTTGCCAAGGTAGCACCTTTTCCATCTTTTCCTACGCTTTGCAATGTTTCGTTCTGTGTCTCTGCCCGGGCGGGGGGAGCTCGAACGCCCTGTCTCTTGCGGAGGGGGGTGCCCGGTGTGTGTGTGTGAGTGGGAGCAAGCCCAGGGCTGGGGAGGGCCGCGGCGGGGCTGGCCAAGCTCCTGGGCAGAGGGTGGCCGGGGGAGCCACGGCCGCTGCGGGCTGCGCCTTGGCGGGCAGCGCTCTTTAGGCTGCGCCGGGGCCGGGGGAAAGCGCTCCCCCTGTCCGCGGCCCCTCGCCCCTCTCCGGCGTGGGGCGCGCATGGGGGAACCGAGGCGGCCGGCCTCGCCTGCCAGGGCTCCCTCCCACCGGGACACGGAGTGCCCGCAGGGCCGCGGCGGCCCCGGCTCCGTCCGCGCCCCCCGGCAGAGCCCGGGCGGCCGCCCCGCCGGTCACGGCGCCGCGCCCGCAGCAGCCGAGGGGTGCGGGCTGGGGGTGCCCGCGGGCGGGCAGGGGCCCAGCGCCCCGTGCCAGCGTGGCTAGCGAGGCGAGGGACAGCCCGGCCGGCCGCACGGCGCCCCACGCCCGGGGAAGCCCCTCTTCCCCGGCTGCCGAGGGGTTCGGCCGTCCAGTGGGGCCGCTCCTGGGGAGCAGTTCGGTTGCTTTCAATTAAAGCAATGCCCCTCTCGCTCTTTTATCCTCACCCTGCAACCTGGTGAGGGCAAGATTAAGAACCCACCTTCACACCAGCTCCAGCCTAACAGAGTTTATCAGCTTCTGGGGCCCCAGATTGACACATGCTCAGGGCCAGAGCTGAGGGGTTTTTTCCTCTGTGCAGCTCAGGTGGTGGCCTATTTGTGCCCTTTCCAAGAGCTCAGGACTCCCTAAATGCTGCTTGCAGCTGGACAGGTGGGAGACACAACTAAGGGAGTGTTGATTCCCATAACTGTCCAAGACATATCCCATCACTTTAACACAGAAGTGCATCTGTCCTTCTCTCCAGTCTCACGAGCAGGGCACAGGATTTGGTTAAAACCCTGATCAGTCTTTCAGATGTTGTGCTTAGGAAAATCCAGGCATAGCATTCATAGTTCCAGTCTTTTTTTCCTTGCTCCTCTGCTCTCAAGCCTGGCAGAGAAAAGCAGCAGGGTGTGATCATGCCTGTGTTTTGCCATTCAAGGCCTCTCCACATGCCCACATGATCCCAGGTCTTGTTGCCATGTAGTCACAATTGTGAGACCAGATTTCAGCCTTAAGTGAATTAGATCAGAAGCCATTTTAAAGCAAGACCAGGAGTCCTGTGATAAGACAGCCTTTTTGAATGCGTCCTTCCCCAGTCAGCTATGATGGGGCTAGGAATGATTTTTAATGTGGACAAGCCAGACATGGGGTGATCGTTGAGATCGTGAGGTGGGCTAATGGAGAATGTCTTTCTCTCTGTCTCTTGCATAGAGATTGAAAGGCTGTCAATGTTCTGCTTAATAATTTCCAACAACTGCCAAAGCAATCTTAGTCTGTTGCCTTTAGTAGTGAGTGTAGTGCTCGTTGTAACACAGACGTGTGGATCTGTTATTCTTTAGACACATCTTTGATGCTAGCACTCTGATCCTTGTGTTTCTCTAATACTACTTGAAAGCAGATTTTTTTCCTTGTAGTTTAGTATGTTCAACAGCCTCAGAAATAATGTTAAATTATGCTTTAAAAATACATGATCAGCTGGTAAATCATAGTCAGTTCAGCACCGTAACACAGCCACATTCACAACTGCTGCAGAAACAACGATGGAAACTATATTTTAAAATCCAGGTTTGTATTACAAACCTTCCTCTGGTCATAGCTTTTAGTTGACATTTTCCCTTGAGTCATGACTTAGAATATTATTAAGAGTTCCCATTTTATCACATAAAGGGCGTGGATTTGTTTGCTCTTTGCTTGGTTGAGTACCTTGTGTAGTATGTTTTGGACTGGTACCCATAAATACAAGCTTAGCAAATGATTCTTTATACTTGGTTTCTTCTAGTTGCATTCTGTAAAGCATGATGAGATGGTTTTGCTGAATAATGCCTTAATGACAGGGCTGATGCATTTTTAATGCATGTACTCTTTGTCATTGTCAAAATTAACATTTTGATGATTGTAGATTTCTCTTCTCTAAAATCTTTTGGGAATTGCTATGCTATGTGGGTTAAAAGAGTGAAAGTGTAAGAACCGATTGGAGAAATACTGGATATGCTCACCACAATGATTCTAGAATATTGTGTAAATGCTCAATGTGGACTCGTGGATGATGTTTCCTAATAGCATGATCTCAGAGGGACTCCCCCCATTTATTAGCAGTCCCAAGGGTCTGTCACATATATATATATATCGAAGGAGAGAAGGGGTAATTTCTGAACAACAGACCTCTAAGTAGTGACTATTCATACTATGGGTCTGATCCTGGCAATGCACGTAGCTTCCACGGGACTGCTCAGGAAAGCAAGCTTGCTCATATTAAATCCAAAATATTTAGGGCCAAATCCTACTACCCAATGCAATAGCAAAGTCCCAATTGATTTCACTGTAGGAAAGATTATACCCCTAGTGAAAGGGATTTTTTACAATGCTGCAGTTTCCTACTTTGCTTTAGAAATCGTGAATCCTGTGTGCTAAAGAAATAACTCTAAAACCTTTCTGCCTCTAGTAGTCTAATGATATTTCATTAACGACAAAAATTGCACTAAAACTCTATAGTGGAACATAGTAAGAAATTACTTTATAAATAAGGGAGTTTAATTGTACCAGTGTGAGCATTTCCTAGGACATTTTAGAATGAGGTCTGTGGCAGCACCAACTGTGCATTAACAGCTGTTTTGGTGAGGGCATATTTAATTAATTCAGAATGCTAAATTTCTGTTTTAAAATGGGTTTTGTAATCTGCATCCTGGTAGAAAATTAAATAAAAAAATTACCCCAAAAATAATTACTTGAACTTAGCCTTGTCTTTAAAGGCCATAATCCTATGAAGATTTATATTTCTGGGTAGTTTTCTCCGCTGGAGCAGCCTCGAAGGCTGCTGCCATGGGTAAGTCTTCGTCACGCCAGGGCGGCACCGGCGGCCCATGGCAGAGCAGACACTGGTGTGGCAGCAGCCCTGGGGCAGAGCAGGTGACACTGTGATGCTGGCTGTCTCCCACCCTGCTCCCAGAGTGGGCAGCTGCCCAAAGGGCTCTGTCCCCGAGCACACTGGGCACATCCTGCTCCACGGTGGGACTGGGAGGACAAGGAATAGTTTTGGTCCCTAGTGCGGGCAGGGTCACAGCCCTGCCTGGGTCTGCCCATAGTGTGAAGTATTTCTCTGTTTAGCAGTACCCTAAATTAAGTGGTAGGGACTGCCATTGGACTCCAGGTGCTCTTTCCAGAAATATTTAAAACTCCAGCCCTTACATAGTTATATATAAATATACATGTATACACACAGGCAACCCTCTCTGAAGAGAGGCTAGAGCATAGTAGAAAAGCCCCATTCTCCCAGACCTGACAGAGGCACAACACCCACTCACCTCAGCAGGGGCCGTGCTGTTGCAGTGCGTATTTATGACCTGTGTTATGATTCCTCTCGCTGCTGCAAATTTCCCTAAAGTAAATGCCCACAGTGTTGCATGTAGATGTGTATGGTTATGCAGATGTTTTTACTTTCTGCTTTTAAGACTAATGATTTTGAGGGGAGTGTAAGTTTTCTTCCCATAACAACTTATTGTCTTTCGTGCCAGTTTAGGTGGCTTCTAGTGTTCATAGGGTTTTCTTGAGGAAACTGAAAACAGTAATATCTCTGCAGCCACGCAGCTCCACACCTACTTTGCGGCTGTAAGAATAAGCTAACTGGCCTTTTCCTCTGCCTTTTTACATCACACTAGCCGTAATGTACACAACTGGATTTTTATGCACTTTTTAAAATAAATCACGTCTTTACGTACTCAAAAGGCTTTTTCTTCTCTTCCTTTTAATAGATTACTATTTTTCTGAAAAGCATCGCCCCCAGGTATTACCCGTAGCTGTTATGACACTTCACCATATAGTCTTGTAAAGGTAAATCATAACACTCATTATTAAGAGCCATAAATTTTTACCAGAATCATCATCTACCTCCTGAAAGCTTTAATGGTAGAAACATTTCCTGGGCTAGCGCCCATGATGATTACATGCTTTTTATTGCTATCATTTAGTAACCAAATTGCTCAAAAATCAAAGGACTTGATTATCACATACCTGCAATGCATAGAGCTATTTATAAATGTTGGCTCGATAATAACAATGACTCAAAAGAAATTTAAATGACAGGCCAAAAATAAGTAGTCTAAAAGTGAAAAAACAAGCCAGAATTCATAGCGGTGATGGAAAGAGTCTGACTGCAAAGGACAGAGAGGATCCTGAGGAAGGTAAAGAGAAGAGCCTAGGAGGTGATGGTAGAAGGTAGATGTGACCCAGCTTCTCAGAGTCAGAGGGCAGAAGAGAGGTGAGGCAGCAGGGACTGTAGGTGAGGAGGCATCACAGTGTGGCGCTGGAAGTATGCACCAGAAGTGGTGAAACCAGGGCTGGAACATCACACAGGTTTGGTAGTTTGCTTCCTGGAAAAACAGTATCTAGTTTTAGCAGCAAACAAAAAATTAGGTGAAATGTTCCAGAAACTAGAGTGGGTTGATTGATGGGAAAAAATAAGAACCTTGAATATATAGCTGAGAGGTGGTTTATATATATTTTTATATATACACACACACATATATATATATATATGACTATACATACCCAGCCAAAATTACATAATAATGTCCATACAGATAAATTAAATGAGTATCCTGCTTTTGAAATCGTTCCCCTGCAGAAACCAGTGGGAATTTTCCATTGATTACAGGGGGCTCAGAATTTCTCCTCTCTGCAGGAAAGCAGTGTAGCCTGGTGTTTGTAAATAGACCTAGAAGCTATGTATGGAGAATATGCAGCATGGCTATCAAGAAACATTTCCTTTCAGTGAGCCCATACCCCTCTAGCCAGTGGGGATGATACAAAGCAACAGAGCAATCTCCCTTGCCTGGGAGATGTAAAATTAACTTGGCCAAGGCACAGCAGGCAGTAGTCACCCCAGGAGGGCTGGAGAGCCATCTGGGGAGGCCTCCTTGCCTCTGACTCTGGCAACACAGCTCCATGGAGCTGAAATGGCTCCGATAATTTCTCAACACTTTATGCCACTAGAAAAGAAGGGCTAGGCCCACAAGACGTAATTTACTTTCCAAACTACTCAAGAGTATTTCAGATTAAGTCGATCTTTTTTCTGTTTTGGGGTCAGTTGTCACCACCGTGTTGTTCTGTGTCAGCTCATCCGAGTTACACGCAGTTGTCCCTTTCACATTATTGCATGAGGCATGAAATGTTGGAAAAATATAGCTGACTTTAATATTAACAACTGCTGATTCATAACCTTGTTTGTAATGTTAGTGGTTCTCTTACTAAATCAGAATAATACCACTATTAATGATCACAGGGCAAACCAATCTTTTAAATCATTGGAAATCAAAGATAAAGTGATCAACATGAGGCTGGTCTTCTCTAATTGGAGAAATAGGAACATTCTGAACCAGAACAGTACAGCATGCAATTGTGCAGCCTGTTACCAAAAAAAGAACCATCTCACTGCATCTTACAGAAGCATTTACATAGATAATGTAGATTTCATATGACTACTTTTAGATTATCCGATAGTAATAGCTATGTAAATATTCACATTCTCTTAACAAGACGCTGATAAAAAAAAAATCAAATAAAAAGGCATCACTAATTACTAATTGTATTATTAAGGATTTATTTTATTTCTTTAATTCAGGTGGAAAATAGTAAGAGCAGGGAGGCTTGATACACTAATGTTTCCCACCATCTGGAAGCTCTAACAATCATTCTTAAGGAGATAACTTACGTGGTTACGCCAAGAAAATACATTTTGTATTACTTCTTCATCAATTTGCCCTGATGCATTATTATTTTCAACAGTTTATTGCTTGCTGTTTTACTGGAGCAACACATTACAGTTTTGATGCTCTGGTTGTTAAAAATGACCACTATGGTAAAAACTGTTCCTTATTCCCCTACTTTCCTCCACTACCTTGCTGTCCCCTTTCCTGTTTACAGTAGATGCAAAAGATTTGAGGAGATGGAAGGGATTTTCTTTCTCGACATATTTTATTTTAGAAATGTCAGGTTCATTTAATTTCCTAATTTTTTTCTGAAGGTCTTGAGCTGTAGAGGAGAGCAGTGGAAACTTTTTCAGACCTCAGCTCTAAGAGGTGATGATTTTTCCATTTTTAAGAAAGAGACCTTTTCCCCCCGTGTTTGCCAGGGTCTGAGTTATTCAGAACACAATAATATAATTACTTTCAAGGTTTCAGTACCATCCTTTTTGTTTTGACAGCTCATTGTCCTTTGTTGTGTTATGACACCACGTGGCTGTCCCATCATGTGTCACACATGTGATAACATAAATCCACTTGCCTTCAGTTCTTCAAAGAGCCCCTTGATGAAAACTGGATCTGCAAGTCCTGCTCTAGGAAGCAAGAGCCAAACCCACTTCCTTTTGCTCTTCTTGTTTAGATGCTTGTGATTTCTGTCTATGTAAATTCTTACCAGCAAAGAGTGCAGGGCCAGTCCCAGACCTTTGGTTAGAGAAGAACATAGACATGTTTAGTTTTCTTTTGCTGGAGCTGCAGTGAGGCTGTGCTGTTCACTCTGCTCCAGCCTCCCTGGTAGAGAGGGAGGAAAAACTCCAGTGAGAGAAAGGATGCTGAATGGGTGTGATGAGAAATCCAAAGAAAACAATCAAATAAATAATAAATACACACACACAATACCTAGCTAGAGTTTTCAGGTTTTATTTTTTTATCAAATGCAACTCTATTTTAAGTTTTCCATATTTCTTGGATGCAAAACTTAAACATGTAGCCCTGTAGAGAGGCTCAGAACAATAGCTCTGCTTTCTCTAATAAAATCTCTCTTCTGAGATTAACTCTGGAGCTAGCAGTGAGGTCAGTGCTTCATTTCATATAAGTCAGCTCATGCTGACAAGGGTCTGGCCTTCTTAGTGATGGGCCGTTTGCTGCTCAGAAGTGTGAGGAATGGCTTTCTGAAATATCGATAGCTCGCCTTCGCTGGAGTTCATGATCAAATTTAGCTGGCAACTATCAATGTGCTACAGCCAGACTGCAGGGATGAGAGGCTCAGGCTTGGGCCAGCCACTAAGGTCTGCTTCCTAAATCAGAGGCTAACTCTTCCATTAGTGTAAATCAGTGGTTTATAACGATGTCAAATGAGATTTGTGTCAGAGTAGCCCAGACTACTGGTCTTGGGATTTGAAAAGGAATAGAAAAATTAGGCTGCAACTATTAGAATTCTTTTTTAATTTGTCTTTTTTTGTGCATATTTGTAAATGTGCCTATACACATATGTACACACATGCATTTTTTTCCCATGGACTTGTGGCCATGTGGCTGCCATTTAACATGGACCTAAGAGCACAGAATCTTCCTCCTGGTGTGGTTTGATTGACATGTGCAGAGATCTCACATAAAGGCTCTGGGATCCCGCTTTTCATCCATAAAAGGAAAGCAGGCAAGCTTCATCCCTGGCTAAACCCTTTGCACAATATACATCAATAATGAGGCAGCATCTATTTATACATTGCTCACTGGAAATGACTGAATTCAGACAGAAGTTGGTGAGGCAGCCTGAGCTCCACCAGCCTCCATGGAGTCTATTGTTAGTACCCAGGATGACTCCTCAGGCAAATGGGGAAGAGAGGCATGATTTGGAGCCTACCATGCCACGGGAGGAATACCAGCTTCCACACTTGGCAGGTGGTGTCTCCTCTCAGAGAATGCCTTCGCTGGCTCTGCCAGAACCCGGCAGTCACGGAGGAGGAATGCAGGAGAAATGGTTACAGGAGTGCAGCCCCGTTGCTGCTTCCCAGGAAGTGGAATGCTGACTTGGGTTTACCCACAGGGTGAGAGCTCCCTGCCTTTCTTCATGAGAAAAGGACATGTCCAAGAGGGAATGGGAGGAAGGCAGTTCTGCCTTCATACACACTGATGCCACCTGAACATATTGTTGCAGAAGGTTTTCAACAGCATTTATTTACCTAGAAAAAGAAAGATGCAGTAAAAAAGCCCCATTCAGCGTTATGGCATTGGTTAGGTACGTGTGGTGATTGTCCACCAACACGAGTCTGTGCTGATGAAAACTTGTTTGTCTGTGAGATATTTATCATAAATAAGGTACTGAGAACCCCTTAGCAAAGCACAATGCAGACAGTGCTTTTGCTCCATATCCTTCTTCACTCCTGCTTTCCTCTGTGGCTCTTGTGTACTTTGCCCATATGCTCTAAAGCTATTTTGTTTTCGGTTTTATGTACGTTTTATGTAAATTAGAAGAATCAAGCTCCTCTGCTTGCTAAATTATAAATTGAGTGGAAATTGGCCGACTCTCTTTAGACTATGTAAGTTATACAAGATGTAAGTAATCAAGCTCAGCAGGCTGGGTTGGGAGGGAAAACACGTCAATAGCGTGGGCCACGTGAGCTGTGTCCACGTGTCTGCATGCACTGCTGCTTGCCTTTGCAGCCTCAAATATCTCTTTGCTCTAAAGTGCCAATCTAACTCCTTTTAGACCATTCTCCAAGATGCAGGTTTATTGCCTCCTTTGGTAGTTTGCTCGGTATATTCAATACGCCTTGTATAAATGAACTGCTCTTAAATGCCTGTTTCCACTCTCTTGCTTTAGGATCAGAGTAGATTCAGACTGCCTCCTCTGGGAGCACTGATTCATTTTCCCTCCCTTCTTCCCCTGTAAGTTAAAATGCCTGTTGATTTTAGTGTCTGTTTCCTTGGCTTACTCCCTGCTTTGGCTCTATTTCCCCTACCCCACACTGCTTTTCATATGCCTGAATCTTGCCCTGGGTTATCTTTTCCTTAGTAGCCCACTGCAGCCTCACAGAGTAGGACTGTGGTGCAAGAGCAGGAGCTTGGCAGTGTCTGGCAGCCTGTGAAACACTGCCAGGAGAGCAGGGAAGTTGGTTGGTGTCTTGGGTCTTGGTGAGATAGTGAAGAATCTGCTGCAGGGCAGAAAAGACAGTCTCACTGTAGCCTGTTAGGGCACCAGTCAGACCAAGTTTTTAGAAAAAGGGGCCTAAAATCAGATACCTAGGCCTATCTTTACACAGCCAGGTAGGACAGTGTTATAATAAGCAGGAATGGGCATGGTGCTGCTCTAGTCTGAATGCAGGGTCCTCTTAAAACTCTGCATGTTCGGATGCTTGTGACACACCGAACTGCCCCTAAGAGATGAGGCTGATGTCAGCCTCAGCACAGACAGCATCCACATGCTGCCAGAGTGACCAAGAGCAGCCTTGTGCTGTGGGCAGCAGCCTGTGCACCCCTGGAGCACCAAGTTGCATCAGGCAGAGCTCAGGGTAGCTCTGCTCTCTGTCTTTCAGCTCCATGCTGGCAGTGAACAGAGAAAACCATCTTCAGAGGGGTGGTGTAGTGCAGCTCTTATCAACTGACCAACAATTTAAAGCTAGCATCATGGAGATTGAATCTCACTGCCATGGAAAATCCAGGTTAGAAATGTATTGCTGATGTGGGCACTGGGTGGGCTCTGCAGGCATGGCCCTGGGCACAGACCTTTCTTTATTGGGCAGCCTGTTCCCAGGCACTGCACAGCCCTGTGTGCTCTGCTCACTCTGTCAGGATCGAGGCATGTGCTCAACAAAAGGGGATCCCAACTGAGTAGTCAGATGGCCTTCAGGAGTCTCAGGCTAGGACTCACAGGGCACAAAGGGGACCCTCTCTACTCAGGCTCTGACCTGGAGTTTGGGCTCTCTTTCACTGAGTTCATAAAATACATGCTGAATTTTTTATTTAATGAAATACTTTGATTCAGTGGTACACCTTCAGAAGGTGGTTTATTTTGTGCCGTCAAATGTTTACTGAGTATGATAAAATATATCCAACCTGCCTTTTAAGAGCTGCTTCGTTTAATTCAAAGGGAAGGCATAACCTTTTGTTTCCTGGTATGATTTTTACTGAACCTCTGCCTACTTTATTTATTAGGCCACATATAAATTTATTACCACTTGTGTTTCCAAATAAAAGACTCATAGGTTGGTAAGTAGTCTATAAGTTGAGCTGCTATTCTTTGAAATTCTTAAAAGGATGATTTTTGATCCATGGAATCGCTAATTAATGCTGCTTTTCAATACGCAAAAATTAAGTTAACAGTAATTAATGTAGCCAGCCTGGAACCTTAGAAAACTACTGCCAGCAAGTGTCTTTTGGTGCACTCAAGAGGATGCAGTTTGATTGTTGGCACCAACAGACAGGTTGGGAATTGTAAACATGGTAATTAGCAGTAAGTTTCTGGATCTCAACTTGCCAGACTGGCAGCCTGATTCTTGGAGTAGTTGTCGCATGGGAGGAGGGAAAAACAAAGTTAGGGAATTAGAGCAACCTTGCATTGCTCCACCAACATATGCCGCTGGACCAATGTTTTTCTTGGCAAAGATCTCTGACAAGGCGCTTAAAAGCAGCATTGCAGCCCTGCTGCAAACTGTGAACCTCACTGCAGGCATCAACCAAGCAACTGTCTCTGGCTCTTCTGTTTAAACTACGAGTGTTGCTCCATGGTAAGGAATTTCAGAGTCTGAGATCTTTCCACTCCACCTCTGTGGTGGAGCACAGTGTTGATAAGGTTATCAACAATAATGGGATTAAAAGAGTTAAAATCCAGCTTTTGTGGTAATCCCGGAGTATTCTATTGTTGAGCTATAAAAGATTAAGGTTATAGTAACCTTATTAATCCTTGGTGTAGTGTAAATAAAAAGGAAATGTCAACCTTAATTCCACCATGAAATTAAATCTTCACTTCTCTAAATGATGATTCAAACACAGCTTACTGCAGCCAATGTGGTTTATGAAAATGTGTAACCCATGTGAATTTAAGAAATCCAATCTGAGGGACAGAGAGAAAGGGATGATAAAATATGGCACTTGTTTTGTTTAAAATAAAAAAAAATGGTTTTCATTTAGCTTGTATGTCTGCAGAAACTATACCTAGAGCCAAAAAAGTATGCAAGGAATTAGGAAAGGACTGAATGCTCAAGGTGTATATCTCTGTGAGGCAGAGAATGCAGCTGCCAGCCCACAGCAGGACTGCCATTCCTGTGCCAAAAAGCAGCCACAGCTCTGCTGGTGGTGACCCCATCCCCGTGCCCTGCTTGCAGGACATTGTATGGCCTTGTTAATGCTGCCCCAGTAGCAGGAACAGGGTGCCCTGACACAAGAGCTTAGCCGAGCATTGATCCACTTGTGCTTTCAGTGCCAGACACAATGTGATGGAAACCAAAAATGTCAGAAATGAAACGGTTGCTGAGCTTTCTGCAAACAGCAAGCCTTCACAGGTGCTGCTGTGAAGGGCACAGGTTTTCCTGGATATGGTGATTTCCAGAGGGCTGGGAACTTCCTTTGTTGGCAATGGATGGTTTCCTTCTCACCTGTGCTGGGCTCAACCCCTGCTCACCCTGCCCACAGAGGCTGAATCTATAGATAGGTCTGAAACTGCCCTCTAGGGCTAACTGCCAGAAGAGAGGGAAAGACGGACAGACTGATGTTTGCTTAGAGGTCAATGGGTTCTGGACCAGGTAAATTTTTGTTTCTTTGTGGGGAGCGGGTGAATTACAGTAAGTGGAAGTGGGCTGAGTACCCTTTGTTATGCTTTTTGACTTGGAGGAGAAATAAAGTAGTGGTAAAATGAGGTGATTCAGAATGATTCTGCATATTAAATATCTCAATTACTCACTCCAAGTCTGGGAGAGTGGTAGTTAAGCATCAAGGAGCTGCCTATAGCAGGAACTGAGCTCCCTCGAGGCCAAGAAGCATTGCCAGAGAAAAAGAGATGGTTTTAGTCGGGCTGTTCCCAGGGAAAGGGGCTTCATCACTTCAGCAAAACCCATCTGCCCCATGGTCTCTGCAAGTCTTGGAAATTACTGGGTTTGTGGGCTGGTAGAGCTGGAGAGTAGGCATGTTCTGTGTCTTCATATTGTTTACTCCAGTTCTCATAAACTCTGATAAAGTTGCATAATGAAACTCAGGCTCATAAAAGAACTAATTTAAAGACTTTTTTTTTTCCTTTTCTTCTTCACTCACTGAATCATGCCCTTCTCTGGTGTGAATTGTCACAGCTCCAGAGTGTGCACTGGTTCAGATGTGCCCGCTGGGTCCTGGGCTGTCTCCATCCCCTCTACTGCTGCAATTGCTACCACAAACACAAATTGGCTCGCTCTGGCTCTTCTTGTCTTTCTGCAGTATAGGAACAGATAATGGGCCCATGGGGTTGTTCAGAAATATTGCTGGTTTCCAGTGCTAGCATAATGGTCCCTTCTAGGTAGTATCCCTTTCCTGGACAATTTCCCAGCAAAATAGTAAATGGCAACTGCAGAGCAGTAAAGGCAATGGCGTATTTGTTTGACTGACATTTCAGAGCCTGCAGAGCAAACGCAATTAGGATCCACAGTGTGCTGCAGTTTCCTTTCTTCATTTCCCTACCTTGGAAGAACTACTGTTAGGATCAGCTGAAGTCTAGTACCTGCTACCTGAGAGTGGTGGAGATGTTCCAGGGATGGAAGGCAGTGTGTGCCCAAGCCTGTGTGAGCACCCTTTGTGTTGGGAGCGGTCAGCACCTCAGAGGGCTCAGCTGGGACAGGAGCTGCTGCCACTCCCCTGCTGGCACTGCAGCAGCAGTGACTTTGTTAGTATGTGTGCACTTCCCCTGGACTCAGCAGAGCTGACACCAGGGTGGCTTTGTAGCACTAAAACCTGCCCTTCTCACTGAGGACAAATCTGTCCATGCCCATGGATCTGTGCTGGGCAAAGCAACACAGGGTTTGGGCTACCCTGGCATCCACCAGAGACAGCTGATGCTTTCTTTGGAATATTGTGGGATTGAGAGTTGATGCACTTTGAGCACTTTGATACAGACTTGGCAGCAGAAAGAAATGTGAAAAAACTGGTGGTAATCATTCAGATTTGCCTGAAGGAGGTAATTGAAAACAAATTGCTACTAAAAGCCACAGCCGTGGTTAATTGTGGTGAAGAACTGTGGGCCACTCACCTGTAGGAAAAGACTGCTAGAGGACAAACGGGGGTCAAAATGGGTTCTGCCCTGGTGGGGAAAGAGTGTCTCAGCCATATAATTTGGTTTGCAGGGTTATTCTGTAGCTCCTAGATTCTGACATGACAATCCAAGCCTGCAGAGCAATGCTTTAATGGCTGGAAATAATGCAGCCAGTGATGGCAGGAGCAGCTGTGGCTTGCCTTGGTGGCAGGGGGGTGGCCAGGCTGTGTGGCATCCCTTCTGCCACAGGCAGGTCCGAGCTGACCCCCACAGGAGAGGCACAGGCAGCTGCCACATCCCCTCTCAGCAGGATGGAGTCTGCAATGTGCACAGAGCCACCACCCTACAGCCTGCTCCAACTGTGAGTTTTACCTTTCATTTGGAACATTGCTGCCATGCACTGTTTTATTTGTTAGAAAATTTAAACATGGCAATGTCTGCTGTTCCTGGTGCTTCTTGGATGTCTGGACTCAGGCAGATGCCAATGCCTGTGTGAATTGATGAAGTGTTTTGCAAACCTCTTTGTTTCTCAGAGAAGCTCTTTCCAAAATTCTATTGCAAGGATTCAGGAGATGAAAACAGTGATGAAAAGGATGATCCAATTGCATTTTTTCTAGATATTTTGATTCAGAGTTCCTGCAGGGTAAAAAAAAATTCTGCAGCTTCCTGTATGTGGTGACAAATTCCATACCAGCCTCTTTCAGGATAGATCCTTGCTCCAGGCTCTTGCATCTTTGCTTTGTGCTCAGGGAACTAAGTATAGGAGCACGCTACAGCCTGTGCTTCTCTGTTTGCTCCCTGTGCCAAGGTACAAGTGGGGGAAACACAGGACAGCACTAAAAATGGGAATCAAAGTTTCTTAAAGCACTCTACATGCAGGGCAACCCTGCCGAGTTTGTGATGCTGCATGGGCATTGGCTGAAACTGCTCTGAAGGTTGGGCCATCCCAATTGGAGCCTCAATTGCAGCATTTCCAAGGGGACGTTAAAGCACACATATGTAGCACAAGTATTAGGATATGAAAACCCCCATCTAATTTGAGATTTGGGCAGAGCCATGGCCTGGCCCTCTTTGGAAGAGAGATCTATCATCCTTTGGTAGTTCAACATACCCTTTTATATAAAACCAAAACATGCTGTTTTGACTTGTTATTCTTATTATTATTATTGACAGCTTTTGGGAAGTTTGACATTTTAGCCATTTCTCTTCTTTTACAACAAAATACCCAAGTGCTGTCCGTGCAGAAAAGCCTGTCCTCAAGCAGTGAGACTGGTGTGACTGTTAGGGACATGAAATCACACTCCCCTCTCTGGGAGTCTGCCTGCATGAGAGCTGCAGGCTGCCAGGCTTTTCCCAGTGGAATGGCAGCTCTGCTGCACAGGGTACATGAGCAGTTGCTCTTGTTTTTAGCATGTCAGATCATGACTTGCTCTTCCACTTAGTGTTGGGGTTGAAAAATACTGTCAAAATGAAAATACAGGAGGCTGACTGAGAAATCAGTGAGTATGCTACCTGGATACTCCAAATTCAGATATGATTGATGAGGGATGCAAAATAGGTGACTCTTTTGTCAAGCCAAAAGATACTCTGCTCATATGATGCAATTTGAACATGTTTGTTTTAAGAATACAACTGTGTTTTACAGTTAGGTGTGCACCTGTAAGTGCAGGCACGTGTGAATGGAAAAGCTGCAGTATTCCAGCTCTGCCTGGAGTTAGGTGCTGTAGTAAGCTGGCAGCATGAAATGTACTGTCAGTTCCCCAGGGTCAGGCACAGTACCTTTACAGCAGTGTGGAAGTCTGAGTGGTGCTGGGTGAGAATGTTTTCCCCCCACATAAATGTGCAGGTGGTAAATTTAATTTCACAATGCCCTTATTTCCTTTAAGTCCTTCCATTTCTTTGAGCTGGAGAGAAAAAAGAGGGGAAAATGGGTCTCCTATGGAAGGAAAAGTTCTTGGCAGGACAAGAGCTCTATGCATGCTGCTAAAGGTTAATGGTTACAAGGAGCTGCTGAACACGAGGTGTGTGTGGTGGGTGGAAGGGGCTCACAGAGGGCCAGGTGGGATCACCTGGGGCCAGAACATTTGGGAGCTCAGGGACCTGCAGTGGTCAGGGTGGTGGATTATTATCAGGAACCTGATACCATCTAATCCTCCAGAAAAGCAACAGATGGCATTGGCCTTGAGCATGTGGCTATGGCCCCGGGTTTGTCCCATGGCACTGCTCCTCATCTCAGGGTGTGGTGCTGAGTGCCAGCACTGCATTGCCTTGGTGTGACTCTGCCTGGGGCACGAGGGGACAGCCAGTGCTCCAGCACTCCTGCTGGGAGCTGGGCAGGAAGGTGTGAGCAGGGATGGCACCTGTGGGCAGTGCTGGGGCTCCGGGAGGCTGTGCCAGCTCCGGGCATCACCTCCTCCCTGCCCAGCCCAAAGGATGTGGCTCCATGGCACCAGCAGGGTCCCCGGGCTCTCCACCTCGGATTTGCTCTTGCATACGCACAAAACACAGTGTTGTGTAAGAGAATTTCCATGGAAGGAAACTGAGGAAGCCTGAAAATTATTTTCTGTGGTAAATATTTATACTTTTGTTATTTACATTAATACAATGTTAAAAGTTCAGTGACTATTTTTTTCCCCAGAAATTTGGTATTACCTTCAGAATATGAGAGCAGGAACTCACTGGAAATCATGAGAGAGAGGAGTCTTGGTTAAAGAAACTGCAGCTAAGGACCTCTCTCTTTAAGATCCAATCTTTCTACTGATGGATTCCAAATAGCTGCTCTAGAGCTCTGTAAGACTGAGTATGATTTCCAGAGGATATATCCATACAGTGTTTTAAGCCTGATAGTCACAAGACAAAAGCTTTTGTTGCATGAAACAAATCCCTGCAGTTCTCTGGGTTTCTGCTGCTCAGTGAAAAGCTGGGGACAGCAGATTGCCAAGTGGGTGAAGAAAGGAGGGAATTGGACTGATGAGCTGAGGAGTCACAATCCAGCATTGTAGCCCGGGCTGCACCCTCCCTGCCCAGCGCTGTTCTTTCAGGCAGGATTCAAGCCTCTGATACCTCAGTTTTCCTGCCCAATTACATGAAATGAGATCAGGAAAAACCTGTTTACTACAGCATGTTCTAGTTTTCAGATCCAAACAGATTGCTGTACATTGGGTGTGAAACTCCCTAATGTTTTAGAAATTATGCTGGAACATCTCTGACTGACAGCTCTGAGCAAAGCACTTTCTGTGGTTATGTAAATGCCTAAAAAGAAATCTAACCCCAAATCTTAATTGTGTAGCAGATTTGAGGCCTGTGAATTCTAGGCACTGCCAGATTTTAAAGCCCTGCTGCTACCTTACATAAATACTCATAGTAAGTGTCCTAAAAAGATCTTTGGTTGCCCAAGTGAGCTAGAAGAAGGCATTGCAGGGCTGCCCCATCTCTACTGGTCACAAGGAACAAGCAGTTCTGCCCAGGGCTGCTTCAGCAGGCGTTGGGAACCTGCCCCCCTTCACGTCCAGCTAGAACTGCACATAACAGGGATCACACCCCGGGGAGAGGAAGGAAATTATTTTTATTTATGATGCCCAGTAACAGGGCAAAGGGACCTTTCCTTCTGTGTCTGTGCTGTAGCATGATGCAGAAATAATTTTAAGATGTATTTATAAATTCCACCCAGGTGTTGCAGCCCTTGCCATGAATCTCAAAAGTGTATTCGAGATTTATTAGTATTGGGCTGCTTCTGACACAAGGGATGTGGGGGACAAAGAGCAGCAGCTTCTGTGCTAGAAGGAAGCACAGAAAAACCTGTCAGTACACTTGTAATTTCATACTTCTAAATGTTGTTATCCAAATGCCATTGTAGTTTCAACTATGCTGTGTGCATTAAATCTGAGGTGCAGAACCCTATCTCATATTAAAAACCTGATATGATAGCAGCATTATAGTCTTTTTAAAGTTCTTGTGAGAACTCTTGTTAGCTCTTATTGCCTTGTCCTTTGTGTGACCTAGGGCAGAAAACCAAGAGTTTTCTGCATTTTAAAAATTTCAGAAAGATGTGCTTAAGTTAATAGAAATCTTTTTTTTCAGGGTTTGAAATAGGTATGTAAAAACAAGGGAATTGAATAATGGCAAAGTTGATATGACAGAGCTCACTAAATAATGGTTGTGATTAATTTTGTAGAATTGTTCACGAATAAGTGGGAAAACGTTTTCTGTATGTGGCAACTTCTAGAACGAGCTGACTCATTATTGCATTTAAGGAGTGGTACCTTGAGTTGTGATCCAATGCCTAGTAAAAATTGCAATTGATTTTTTTTTTTGGAGAGATTGAATCCGGGTCCTAAAGGACCTATGAAATTTTTCAAACAAAATACCTGTTGTTTCCTTGCTTCTTTACTGCTCATCCCAGGCTAGGTAAGAAATCAGCACTAAATTATAGCATTACCCACTTCTCTCCTGAAGGGAGCAGAGGAGAGGAACAGAACACCTGAGCAAAGGGAAAAGATAGAGGAGGAACAGGGCAGAAAGGAATGACTGGAAATAGCAGACAAAGAGAAGAAATGGAGAAGAAAAAGCAGAAAGGAAAGAGAAGCAAAAGGAGACAAGAGAATGGGAAGTGGGAGAGTGTGGGGGCTCATGTGCCCCATGGTTGCCCTGATGAGCTGCTGCTGGTCTCAGGCACTGTGATGTTCATCCACGTTCAGCTGGCCTGAGGTCTACAAGGAGCATGAGTAAGCACCAGTTCCCAGCTAAATCTCAGCAGGTTTATTGTTTACCAAACCGTGACAAAAGATGAAGTAATGCCCTATCTGGCCACACACTGGCCTGTAGGTCCTCTTTCTATTTTATTTATTTTTCTAAGAGGAGAGCTAGCTGGTGTTTCTTGCTACTGTCAAAAAGAAAAAAAAAACAGCGATTGTGGTTTAGAGGAGCTAAGTATTTAAAATAAAATATATATTCATATAAAATGATTTCATATAAAGATTCATCCTTATCAAAGTCCAAAGATTATTATGCAAGGTGTTTATACACTACCTTTGTTCTCATTGTACCCCCTTACAATTACAGATGGAGATAATGAAAACACGTGTTCCATGCAATTACTTGCTGCTGTCTTATAAAAAGCCAAAGCCCAATAAACTTCAATATGGGGTAAACTAATAGTGTCCTTGTGAAAGAGCAACCTGAGGAGTTTTGCCCTACTGCTGATAGTAAAAGCAGACCTGTCAATGAGACTCAGCCTTTGTAAAAAGCTAAGTTAATATAAGATTTGAAAGAGCTTGGCTTGGCATTTCTAATCAGTTGAGAATGAATTCTGGACTTGGGTTGGCAAGAATTAAGAGCATATCTTCTGTAAATCTTTATTTTGTGTTTTGGAGAGATCAGTACACTTGTTCCTCTGGTAATCAGAAACATTGCCTACCCTCACACAAAGAGTAGACGTCTGATAAATGCTCTGATCACAATTTATGCTTTGCTTTCCTCATAATCAATGCCATTTTAAAATCATGTTTAAGAGGAAGTCCATAGATTCCTCACTGAGCAGGAATAACCCATCGGGTCTGAGCAGGCGGAGTTAACGCCCTAGACACAGTGCTTTGTACAAAGCAAAGAATAAAAAGAATATTCCAGGAAAGCCGTAGAGAGAGATGATGCAGTAACTGTTTCTGGGATGTTAAAAATACTGTTGTGCTTCCAAGTAGCTACGTGAGCCTGACTGCAGTGTCTGGCTCGGGGTGACTCTGTGGATGGCACTTTCACAGATATCAGCAATGCAGAGTAGTCCCAAGCACGTCCTGAAACTTTAACATGTGATGAGGCCAGAAGGTAGTTTGGTGCAGCGATAATGATTTATTTAACGCAACTAATGCACGTAAAGATGCATCTGAGACAGTGTGAAGTCTGCCAAGAGCACTTTCTTGGACACCACAGTGATCAATCCAGACTAAAGGCTTGAGTACAGGTCTGTGGGATCAAACTACTAATTTTTAGTGGGTTTGAGCTGTTCTTAAATAAACTTTCATTAGTTAGGGTGGCACCGCTAAGTCTACTTCCTACTGAGCAATAGGAAGACAGAAAAAGCATCTACTACAGTAATAGTTTAACACAAATTGATTTAATGTCTGGAATAATAGGAAGCTTACAGAGCTTGGATGAGGGATGAAGGAGGTGGGCAGAAAGAGGTGGAAACAGAGGAAGAAAGCCCAGCTGGCTGTAGACAAAGGAGAAATGTGTCTTCTCTGTTTTCTTCTGTCAGCTGCAGCACACCGTGTTGCACACAGGAGCAGGGAATGCTTGTGGCACACCTATGAAGCCATTCTGGACTTTGTGACCTGTTTAGTTATAGGTGAACAGCCCCTGGGTGAAGTGGGTGTGCTGCATTTTACACCCTTTCAATGTCTCACTCTGCAACTGGGAGCCACTGCAGGGTCTTACAGGCTGTGGTTTACTGAATGGTCTGCTAAGGAGCTTAATTATGGTCTCAAATTCCCAAAGGTTTTTCTAGTCTGTCTAAAATATTTATGCCTGCAACAATTCAGACCTGTTTATGTCTCTTTTTTTGCCTGCTGGGTAAAAAGTAGTTTGGCTTTTACAATGTGTCTGTATACAGGGTTTTAGTAGCTCGGATTGCTCTTATATGTTTATAATGAAAGTAACAGCCCCTTAAAAATTGGATTATTGATCATGAGAAGACAGTAGATATTTTTAATCTTAGAAACAAGAGTACAAATAAATTATATGAAGTATTTTATTTAAAGGCACTTGATTTTATTAAAACTGCTACAGCTGGTCTTTGCATAAATGGAATAAATCTATTTCTTCCTATGAGGATTCAGAGGAAACTATGATAGGAGTTCATCCTTCTCACTCAGTAAAGTGCACTGATGTCAATAAGTAAAAATTAGACTCTTCCCAAATTGTAAAAAAACACTGAAAGATTCAAAAGTAAGGATTTGGATGGCTGTAAAATTCCCACTTCAGCTGATAAATTATCTGCAGGAGTTAGGATCTTTTGGTATGCACATGGTGGACTGAAAAATGCACTGAAAATGTAGGATACCATCACGTGCATGTATACGTACACCCATGGTGTGTAGTTGAGCATGTGTGTAAGTGTGGGTATGTATATTTCAAACCTAAACTCCTACACACACATTGCACTGTCATGAAGCACCAAAGGCTGCTTTGGCCCTGCAGTCTGTGCCACTGTGGATGTCCTGTCCCACCGGTGCCTGTAGCAGTCTCTGACTGTCCTGCTTGGAGTGCAGCTCTTCCCACCCTAGTGATGATGAACTGCAGCACAAACACCCTCTCTGTCCTTGTTATGACCAGGTGTCTGAATCTGGGGGGTTGTTTGCATGTTCCAGATGTTTGCTCTGCCAGATTTGACTGCAGGAATCAGTCCATTGGGCTGAGCCTCATGAAGCAGAGAAGAGCAGCGTTTAGCCTGGAGTTTGCACCTTCTGGTGAGGCAGAAAGCTGGTTTCTCCCTGTGAGAAGTCAACCAAAGAGGAGCTGTGCATTCAAGGAGGTGGGACTGTGTGAATGCCAATGGTCTTTGTCATTAACCAGCTCTCTTCAAGCTGGCTGAGGAGCTGACAGGATCTGTCAATTAAATCTCACGCCTTCAAAAAACAGGAACAAAAACACCGTTGTAACGTTTTGCCAAAGCAAAATGTTTTTGTTTGCTGGCAAGAGTTTAACTCACGTGCAGCCATGCTGCCCTCTTAGGATGTCAAAGAAAGAGGCTTTCCAAGTCAAATGCTGCCTGCCTCACCAGCCTGCCTTACCCCAGTGATGAAGTGCTCCAGCACCAGAAGTCACCTTCTGTGTTCAGCTGAGCTCAACTGGAATCATGCTCTTTGGCTGTTAAGTGTCTCTGAAGATGTTACAGGTGCAAAGCTATGCTGCTGTTTTCAAGTGATCATAAAAACTGACTGGATGAATTGAAAAAGTGTGGCTTTTCATTGTAGCGAGTTTGGACTGTATAAGCAACTCCATCATTGTGCTAAGGCAGGAGATGCAGTTTGGAGGAAATGGTTCGTGACCTGATGATGCTTTCCAAGAGATTGAATGAGGAAAAAAAGATGTTGGGGGCTCCTTGTGTCAGAGTAACGCTGATGGGACAGGCAAGGGAAGCAGAAGGATCAGACAGTGGGAGAGAATGGACAGAAAGGTGCAATGCAAGCAGAAAACCCCTTTGCCATGGTTCAGGCTTACTCTTGTGTTCAAAGATGAGGGACAAAAAGCAATAGCTTCAGGAAAAGCTCTTTCCTGAAGACCAGCAGAGCATGCTAGGAGGGTGCTGCAGCCATTGTCTCTGCAGCTGAAGTGAGGAACAAAGCCACAATCTGATGGAGTTGGGCTGCAGATTCAAGATCTGGATCACCCTGAGAGCTGGGTCTGGTGGGTCCCCAGAAGCAGGGAAGGTGCTCAGGCCCTCTCCCCACATGGGGATTCACGAACAGCTGGGATAAAGTACTGTTGGATGCTGGGATGGACACTCCCCACACAAGCATCATGTCAAAGCTGATCCTTAGCCAAGCAAATGTGGATGGGCTGTTCCCAGAGTGTTTCAGCCCCAGAGCAGCTGGCCCTGGGAACGTGTGGGTGCTGGTGGCCTGAGTGTGAGCCATCACCTGTAGAGGGGCAGGATGCTCCACAGGGACCAGACCCTAAGGAAGGGCAGCTGTGAGTCTTGGCAGAAGCTAAGCTGGTCTTGCATAAACTCTCTGGTGGTTCAGGCTGGCCAGTCTAAGCATATTCCTTACCTTGGCTTTGTCACCACTTTGGCAGAAGTCCCAGGGCTGGGTCAGAGCTGGCTCCTGGCTGCCCCTGGACAGGGCATTTGCTGAGGCAGAAGGGTGTGCAGACATGGAGCCTTCCACTCTCAGGGCTTGGCCATCATGCTGCCATCACTCCAGAGACTCACTGAGGAGCCCCTTGGGCAGAGGTGTTCACAGCCTCTGCTCCCTGCTGACCACTGCACACAGAGGGCTGTGCTGGGGCCATGGCTGCTCTCTGGAAGGGGGAGAGAGAGGTCAGAGAGGGGAGGAGCGTGGCTGGGAGAAGGGAGCAGATGATAAACCAGCTCCTCGAGGCAGGGGCTGAGGTTGATATGCTGCTGTGGTGAGCTGCATTGCCTGACAGGACTTGCCCATGCTCGGGGTGGATCATCTTTCCTTGCTGGGGGATGTGTTTGCTAGGCCCATAAGCCAGTCACTGCTGCACTGGGTCTTTACATGGTCAGCCGTGGTATGTTCTGCTGCCCTGTGATCTGCAATTTCTATTCTATTATTTACATGAGATCAGGCTCTTGCTGTCTTGGGGGAATTTCACCTAAGTAAGTGCTGGGCAAATTTACCTTTATTCAAATCATAAGCAGGAGCACCTTTGACATAATTTTTTGCTGTATTACTTTGTATAGGTCCTATTTAAAGAAGTTAATAAAGCTCTTAGCACAGCTCCATTGACTCTCAGCACAACACCTCTCTCTTTCATAACTAGTTATATTAGAACCATTCGTTAGCATCCTGCTTTTCTCTTTAGCTTTACCATGCAATTTGCTTTCTTTTGTAGTACTTCAGGCTTGTGAGATAACTCAGTTTGCCTCCCAATGGGGGAGAAGGTATCTGTAATCTGTGTTTTGTGTCTTGGGTCTCTTGAAAGGACTAGAAATCCCAAATGCAGTAACTTGTGGGTTTTCTGTCTTAGAGAATTAGGATGTCTTTGCATTACTGAGCAGGCAAACAGTGAGCAGTGCTTGATCAATAAGAGGCATTGCCAGAGGTCTGCTATAGTCTACCACAGCTGACGGTAAGTGTTGCTATAGGCTATGGAACTAGGAATATAAAATGTCAAATGACAGTAATAATTCATGCATCCTGGGACATATAAAACCAACAGCATGTCAATAGCTGTGGCATGCTCTGCAGAAAATATGCAGGATTTAGACATTGCAGGAGTCTGTTTTATTTTAAACCACACTTTCCTGGGTGAAATATAGACTTTCCCTGTTTGTTAAAAGCATTTATTTTCAGTTTCATGTTGCTACTTCTCTATTAACATTCTAAGAGCCACACAGCTCAAAAGGGGCCCTGAGATTCAAAAAGCAAAATATATGTATTTACTGAAGAAAAACACATAAAATATTTATAAAACAGAGGGTGCAATACTATTTGAGATTCATGGACCATTTCAGCATTCATAAAAGCAAATATTGTTCTCATGTTGGCTTCACCTGGAATCAGACTTTACTGGGGAGGTTACCCAGGAGGGACCTGCCTTAAAATGAAACTTATTACAATCATTAATTTTACATGGAAAATCATTACATTTTACATGGAAAGCAGAATGTCCTGTGAAATAAATAAGAACTTCTCCAATATTCATCTTTTTAAAAAATACATCAGGATAATTAATATCGCTTTTCTTTTATGAAAAGATACGAAGAGGGTGAATTACTGCATCTGGGAGGGCACAGCAGGCATAAGAAAAAGATTGTGTGTATCTGATACTTGTTTTCCCCTGTGCCCCTGCTGCTTGGGAATCTAAAAGTGATGGGTGCTGTTTTACTGGCTAAGGCTCCCACAAAATTCTTCAGATGAAACTTTAATGAGAGAAGTGTAAAAATATATTTGAGCAGCCCCATTCTTATGCTTTCAGCTGTTTGCTCCCGTGCACCTCAGCTGTGGGCTGTCAGGCCTCAATTTCTCTAAATCTTCATGAAAGTAGTAGGACAAGACAGAAAAGTTGCATGTCACTCATGATTATATGAATATAGGGCTTAATGTACAGGTAATACTTCTAAAAGAAAGTAACCCATTAACTGAAAAAAGACAAAAGGAAAAGCATCACAAAGAAATCCACTACTGCACTATTTAAATCTCCCCCTGTAAGAGGCTGAGGATTCAAACACATACAAGTAGTCTGCTCTTCCATGTGACAGCAATCCCTCTGCTTCAGAGTTGTACAGTCCTGGCTCTCAGTTGTCTACTTGAGAATTTTTTTTTAAGTTATATATTCACAAAATGTCTTAAATATAATTTCCATTATTTGAAGACCATAAAGTGATTTTGGTGCAGTGGACTGTACCTATATAGACAGGCACTAATAGATATTTTGGCACATCTTGCTGAAGCTAGCTCGAAACAGAGATTATTAAAATAAATAAAAAGCAAAATTAATCCTGCTAACTGTCTGAGACCTAAGAAAAGGGATGTCTTTGTTCTGATGAGAACATCTTGGCTCGTTCTGCTCCTTTGGCTTGGTTTGGGGAGGATGTATTTTACAGTCCTCCCATGATACTTGGCAAATATAAAGCTGTCACATTGGATCCTGCTTCTCTTTGTATTAAAAGAATGTCTATGGTGTTTATATTATGGGAAAAAAAAGCGCTATTTCTACTTATTGTATTTTCATTGTCTCTTTTCTTATGACTGTACTGTTTGCCAGCAGCCGAGGGGCCACTTTGATGCTTGCTTTGATGCCATGGTTTATTGTGTTGCACAGTTGAGTCTATGGTTTTCCTTTCAAATCTGAGCTGGCATACTGGGTGAAAAAGAAAAAACCAAACCAAAAATAAAGCTTTTCTATAATTATGGTTATCTCATGAAGTCTGCATTTGTTACAGCTGCTGGGGTGTTGGAAATCAGTGTTTGTAAATACCTATATATTCTGATTTGTTTTCAGCCTCAGAGATGTTTTTGTCTGTCTGTGTTCCTCACCCCTGGCCACTCATGCAAGCAGCCTTGCCTACCTGCACACTGAGCTGCAGTGCCTCGGGAAGATACCAGCCTGTCACCCAGCTTATCTGCATGGTACAACTTCACCTTCCCTCTTCTCACTCTGAGCGATTAGCATCCAAAGAAAACCAGATTAGTTTTGTATCCATTCACCCAGGAAAGCGAGTAGCCAAAGCCACCATAACATTCCTGCAGGCAGAACTGAGTGCAGAGAGAGGCTGGCAGGGTGTGTTCTCTGTGTGCTGCCCAGCTCCACCACTGCTCCAGCTGCTCTCTGAGGTCCATGGTGACACCGTGGGTCCTGCCATGGGGAGCCAGACTCCTGTGCCCACAGGAAGCCTCACTTGCTGGCTCTGTGCTCCGTGTGGCAGTGCCAGTTAGGATGTGTGTAATGCCCACTTGGATGTATCTGTTGCTGTTCTCCATATGTCTTGTGGCCATCTGTGAACTGATGGGGAACCGTTCTGTTTCCATTTTGCTGATGGAAAAGGAGAGGCTTTGAGAGGCTGAGTGATTTGTCCAGCAAATCAATGGGAGGAAAGGGGATCAGGCCACACAGGAGTGCCTTTAACTGTCCCATGGGCTTTCTAGAGAAAGGCATGCGGGTCCCCAAAGAGCCCGCTTCCAGGAGTGCTCCTCCATTATTTCTGTCAGATTATTGCTGTGAACAGTGGAGAAATACAAAATGTATTATTCATTTCTCCTGCTCCTAAAATCAATACCTATCAAAATACAAATACAATTTAAATCAAAGGACACTTATTGAGTGCAGATCCTACTAATTAGGTATGATTTCCCAACAATTTCTTAAATTATTTATCCAAGGGATGGGTGCAAGGCATTTTATATGTCCCAGAGTGAATATTATAAACCTCTTGTCATGATACAGAAAATGTGAAATGTAGTGCAATGCAGTGTGATTTGTAACCTTGATGAACTAATGTAATATCAATATACATCAATCTGTGCAAAAAAAAAAATCTGTCTCATCATAACATCTAACAAGGTATGTTGAAAGTCAATAACCTTGTGAAACGGACACGTATCAGTGAAGGTTACTGACTTTGCTGCTAGGAATCAATTAAAAATGTAATACTCACTTGCAATGGAAATTACTACACCATCACTAAAAAGGAGGTTTACCTCATGCATGGACATTTGTCATAAGGGCAGTTCCCTTCAGGCTGGCTATTGGCTCAGTAAGTAATTCCACTGTAATATATGACTTTTTTTTTTCTTATGCTGGCATTGCTTAGTTTGCTCCATAATCAACATGCAAAAAATATTTGTGCCATATCCATTAAATATAATTTTTAAACGCATACAGAAAACAGCCAATGGTTTTGAAGATTTCTGTGTACAAATTAGAAAGCAGCTCTCCTGTAAAATGAAAGATTTACAGTTGTCAGTCAATAATGTAGATCAATGTTCTTCAAATTTTAATCATAAGGATTTTTCTCATGCAGCTTCTTTGGATCTTAATTTTCAACCTTATACCCCATCCACACAGCAGATTTTAAGGTTCCATCACATTAACCAAGCGTCAACTGAAAATTCTTGGTCCCACCATACAGATGTGATACTCACTCACCAAATTCTTTCAAATCAGTGATTTAAGAGTATGAAATATTATATATGTTTTCTCCTCAATTTTTGAAAATTATTGATAAAATATTCACCTTTTAGGCATTTTACTTTGTCCTTGTCATCTGATAATAATTCCAGGGCAAGTGTAACTTTGAGGCCAAAACTAAATATTTGAATGGGGAGGAGGTCCTATGGCTTTGAAGCCAGTATGTAAGGGGCTGAAGTAAAACTATCAGAGTAATTCAGAGCTTAAACTTTTAGCTTGGTGCTTTCTTCTGTAGTGTTAATGGTGATCAGCTCCCAGGAAAGCCATCAGGAGCCTGAGCAAGAAGCTGCAGGGGTCCAAAGTGCCCGTGTGGTTCAGCTGCTGCCATCGCAGCACAGCCTCGGCAGTGCTTAAGCGCGATTGTGCAACTGGGGATGCAAGGCAGAGCCACAATTCAGAATTTTATGGCATTTTAAAGCACGAGTCAGGATTTTAATGGTATTTCCACCTTCCTTATTAGTTGTACAATAAGTGTCTTTCAGCCGGTGTTCTGCAAATTCCTTCCTGGTGGTCTGCAAAAGATACGGTTTGAAAGTCAGAGCATTGGAGGTGAATGCTGGGTGTGTGGAAATGGATCTTGAATTGGTGGGAGGAATAAGGGATTTTGAAAAAGCATTGCAATAAGATAACACGGGATAATAAGGGTAGTAGCAAAAAGTTCTAAAAAGCATTCCCTGAGTAAATTGGATATATAGGATAAATTCAACTTCAGTTATTCAGCTATCCTGCTTATATTTTTATTGGTTTTAATTAATGGAAGTTTGTCTGGCAGGTATGAAAAAAATTTAATCTCAGAGTGTTTGAATTAGAGCTCCTAGCTGCATCAAGTGAAAACAGGCAATACTACATTTAATGTTTTGCATTTTCTCATTCCATTTAAATGTGAATGAGCTATCTGGAAGGAATATTAATCACAGTTTAGTGATATAGTCTTCTTATCTTCATTCTTTTATTCTGTCTAATGCCTTTCATACATGCTTAAAAAGTGTGTGATTGTATACATGATTGTATATTAGTGACTGCAAAGGTTACCTGAATTAAGACCTTGGACTAATTTTATTTTAAATGCTGGGTAGAAGCACATCTGTTTCAAACAGATCTGTGAAATGAGTTTTGTGGGTTCAAATCACATATGGTAATGACCACTTAAGTGAGCTCCACATACAACTTATTTGCAACAGTACTAACAAATGCATCTATGAAATGTCACTAGTATTCAGGTGTTCTGAAATAGGTTCATCCTCTCCATTGCCCTGGAAAATTCAGCTTTCTGTTATTGTGTAGAGGATACTAAAGAAAAGCATGTGTTCTTCCTCAAGGAGGATGTGTTATCTACTGTATAACTGTACTCAATAGATATTTTGTATTTTTATTTGGTCTCCCTTTGAGAGAGGCATAATATTTTTTTTTAGTTGTAACTAACACTGTTATCTAGCCATGAATTGTTATAATTATATAAGATTATGAATATAATTAAGGTAATAAAACCAAAGCAAACAGTCTAGATTGTATCTCTGGATTGTATCCATAGGTTAGAAGTGTGGGGTTTTGTTGTATATCACAAGATTTCAGAATGGTGTGGTTTGGAAATGATCACACATGGAAGACACCAGCTGAGGACTATACCTTACCAATGAGCCTGCATCAAATAGCTCACTTAGCCTTTTTCCACAGATGTCCTTTCCAAAGATAAAGATGTGTACAGCCTGCAGGTATCTGTAGTGGCAAACTGAAAGTAAACAAATAGAAATGTGTTCATTTGACAAATTTCTACTGTAAATTAATTTGCCTTAACCTGTGGAAGGATCAGAGAAAAGCTTTGCAGAACAGCTTCTCCATCATGGAGCTGGGGTGGCAGAGGATTGCAGCAGTGCTGCCTGGCCTCTGCTGAGGTGCGATCTGTCCTGCACCTGTCCTGTGAAGCAGGAAAGTGCTGTAATGTTTAATTTTCAAAGAGAGGGCTAAGAAACCACAGGACTTGTCTGCACACATATGGGAACTCTGCAAAAGCTGAGGGGTTGAAGAAAGCTGTGTGGAGGCCACGGCTAATAACCTAAAACCATTAGACCATCCTCACAAAATCTGTGTTGCCAAGTCTGTTGCCACTGAAATCTGAAATCAAACATTAGCAGCCAAGAACATCATGCTAATTAATTGCCTCAGGAGGACACAATTTCCAAGATCTAATGAAAGATGGAATCCAGCTCCCATATGTCCCATTTGATAGCCCAAGAAAACATGCACACGTGTTTCAAAGAAACAGTGACAAATGTCCAAGTACGTGTCTCTCAGCTGAATAAAACTAATCACCAGGCCCAGGGATAGAAATGGCTACTCATTAGCACCCAATCTGAAAAGCCAGCCCAGGATATGTTGCTGACGACCCATTTTCATTCAAAATGTTGAAGGCAGCTTCAGAAGGTGACAGCTGAGCACCAGAACACCTCTGTTCTGCCCACAGAATAGCATTACTCCTGCCTTGCATGCAGCTACCTTGTCACACTGCTGGTTTGTTTTAAAAAAAAATAATTAGGAACAAAAAAAGTTAGCATGTCACATTCTTGACAAAATACTGGGGAGAAGACAGAGGTATCAGTGTAGTCACAGATATGTGCCAGGGCTGCCTGGCAGTGCTATAGGCTTGTCCTCGCTTGAACTTGACGTTCCTGTAGATGGGATGTTAGTGCCAGAATGACAGTGGTGCATAGCCCCAGGGAGCAGTGATGGCTGGAGAGCCTCAGCCCTCCCGGGAGAGGCAGGGCTGTCTGCTGTGGAAGCAGAGCCCCATTGTGAATGGGAATGTCCTATCTCTGTGGCTCTAAGGCATATGGAGCTGTTCAGCCAGCTTAAAGACATAAAGTTTCTCTTAAATATTTATATATGCATGAGAATGTCTGTACTATGTAAATAGTGCGTGCTGTACTCACAGCCTGCCATGTTTCAGAGAGATGCAGGAGTCATCTCCATGCTCAGGATGCTCCTGCTCCCACTCTGCTTTGCTGGTGTGAGGGGTTTAACATCGTTCTCAGGTTTGCTTGGATAGAGTTGAATCATCAGCTTGTTGTAGCAGACCTGGCCATGAGGCAAGAGCATCTTTTGCTGGCCACAGCAACAGCCCCAGACCGACTGCCATGCTCAGAGGATGGCAGGGAATGTCTTGGTGTCCAGTGAGCAGGCTGGGGGTCTCAGTGCAAACAGGGAAGGAACAGAATAGAGCAGGGCTGTGACAGCGGTCTGAGCCAGGACTGCCAAGTGACCCCTTATCCACACAGTCATCGTTCTTGGAAATATACAGAATTTTCACTTTCCTCTTTCACCTTTTACGTATGATTAATGGGAAACTTCTAATCTAAAAGGAGTATCTTGACACCCTGTTTAGTAAAAATGGGCATGAGGAAAGCAGGTACAAATTGCACAGCAAATTTTCACTCTAAATATTGAAGAAAATATATTTTATTCTGTCTATCCTGAGTAGATTAAAGAGCAAAAAAAAAGAAACCAGGAAGGTCAAGGTAAGTAATTGTAACACACCATCTATTGTGTATTTCCTCAAGGTCGCTCCTGTTGTACAGAATAATGGCATTTCTGAACTTCAATAACTTCCACCACAGAAAAGCACAGCATTTTGACAGGACTCAGTAAATCATTTAAAATCATGAGGGCAATTATGCAGACTGTGTGATAAAGTTAGAGACAGGGTATTTTTCTGCAATTGGTCTTCAATTTCACTCTAGATTTTAGGTGACATAAAGCTCAAAAGGAGCTCCTAGTGCTACTCTCCCAGAGATGAGATCAACACTTATGAGTGCATGTTTTGATGACACAGCTCAGAAAATTGAAGGGATTATTATTATGGAAAGACCAAGGTGATAAGTACTGTGTTATATATGAATAACTGTCAGTCAGACAAGCCAAGAAAGGTCATAATCCATTATATTAATGTCATAAATGTTGTCATAAACTGACATCAGGATGGTAAACTGGGATTCTTGCACTTTTTAAAGTGCTGATGTTCTTAAATGACACTGTCCTGGAAAGACATGCTGATATTAATTTTTCTCTCAAAACAAAAGACTTTAAAGATTTTCAGCAAAACAGAAGTAGTATTTTAAATATTTGTTTGGGGGTTTTAAATTTTTTTTTAAAAGAAACTGACTGAATTGTCACAACAGTATCCAAGATACCATGAACAGATGAGAGAGGAGAGACACAATAATTCCTGAATATTTACTGTCCTCCTTTGCTTCACTTGAACTGTAACTTTCACACTTCACTCAGATACCCTCTGGGGCCACTCCAGCTGAGGATAAGAGAAGCAGGAAGGCAGAGGTGGGAGTTCCTGGCCTAGCTACTGACCACCCCAAGTGAGAGCTGCACTTTTCTGTAATTCACTCCCTTGACATCAATATTTTTCCCAATATCAAATATGAACCAGGATGATACTCTGGAATATATGACAGTGGAAAAAGACAGTGGAAATAATATTTTATGTTTTTTGTGTTGCTGAGCATTTTGATGCCCACAGAGAGCAGGCAGCTCAATGGATGTTACCAGTGCATAGCTCCTCTGAATTCACCTGGGCTCCTAGAGGAGGATCACCTGGGATTCCAATGAGACTTTATTCTTGCCAGCACCACAGAGTGCTCCATCCATTGCTGACCAGTTATGAGCCAGCAGTAAATTACTGTCACTTATGTCAGTCTGTTCCCACCACAGGCTCCCAAGGGAGAGTAAGGCAGGTGAACTCTGAGCCCATGCAAAACCAAAGCCTTGTGTCCACACTCACAAACATTGCAAATTCTGTATAATGTTGAAATATGGGTGCATCGGGGTGCAACAACTATCCAATTAGCACTGGACCACTTGTTTCCAGCTTTGGGGGGAATGGTATGGTAAACACCAGCAATGCAAGAGGAATTTAAGGTGAGTTTTTACATCCCACACAGAAGCAAAAAGAGAAAATCAGGGTAAGTACTTCTGGAAAGTGCCATGCTGTATTTACCGACCACATCAGATCAGAGCTATGGTTTTATGTCAGAAATTAGAATTCAGTCTGTCCAGCAGAGTCCTGCTGATGTATGGCTGTGGTAACACTGACGTGGGCAGGAGACAGCCAGCAGTGAGTCACTGCACCACGTCCTGCAGGAGCTGCCTGTCTACAGTGGGCATCCCACTGCACTGCTGGGCGAGTGTGCCTTGCAAAAATCACCCATCTAGTCTAGCTTGTACAATCTACAAATAAGCCATGTTTGTTCCATGCAGGTAAAATGTTCAGGGTGGAAGAAATGTGGGCTAACTTGAATTGCATAAATAACTGCAAATCATTACTTCAAATGAGAGCATAATGTCTGGAACCACAGGCCGGAAAATACATTTACAAACTATCAAATTATCTTGGGATAATAGTGTAATGCTTTTCACTGCTGTACTTTGTGTTCTTATAGCTGAGCAAAGAATACTACAGCTGGAAAAGGCTCAGAATTTCAAAGAGAAGAGATTTCATAAGTAGAGTGCTTCCACAGAAGAGACTGCCTTTTCTGTGTAATTTTAGGGGAACATTAAAAACCCCCAGCAAAAAAAAAGTTATTTTTTATTACTTGGAACTACACAGAATAACATCTGATGATAAACAAAAGCTTTAGACAATTTGTCTATTTTATAATATAACCTGCAAAGTGCTTCCTTGTTCATATGAGGTTACTTATCTCTGTGATTGCAACAAAATGCTTTTGATCAAGTATGTTTTCAGAACTGGCACAACCAAATCAAGTAGCTAAGCTGCTATAGCAGTTTG